>NW_006408561.1:11560322-11561688 GCF_000296735.1 Chrysochloris asiatica | reverse complement strand
CACAGCAGAATATAACAGTGCCCACTACTGTGCCATCATCACAATTGCTGCTATGTTTAATACCTTTGTTGTTGCCACTGTGTCAATCCGTCTACTTAGGCGTCTTAGTATTTTTCGCTGACCCTCGACTACCAAGAATGATGTCCCCTCTCCAGGGACTAGTACCTCCTAATAGTATGCCCAAAGTATGAGCACCATTCTCATTTCTAAGGAGTATTCTGTATCTACTTTTTTCAACATCAAGTTGTTTGTTCTCTGGCAATCCATAGTACTTTTAATATTCTGTTCAACACCATATTTCAAATGCATCAATTCTTCTGCAGTCTCCATTATTCATTGTTCAACTTTTACATGTAGCAGAGATCTTTTGCAGCAGATTTCCTAATGTAATGCATCATTTGGTTTCATGACTGATGCTTCCATGATCCTTGACTGTGGATCCAAGCAAAATGAAGTCTTCGACAATTTCAATCAATATTTTCTCCATTTATAAGAATGTTATTTATAAGAATTTTATTTAGTGGTTATTTAGTAAGGATCTTTGTTTTCTTTACACTGAAGTGTAATCCCTCCTAAAAGCTAAATTTTAGACCTTCATCAGTAAGTATTTTAAGCCCTGTGTGCTTCCAGCAAGCAATGTTGTGTCATTTGCTTATAATAGGTTGTTAATGAGTCTTCCTCCAATCCAGATGCCACATTCTTCATATAATCCACCTTCCCTGATTGTTTACTCAGGGAATACTTACTAAATAAGTATATTGAAAGAATACAACACTGGCACACACATTTTAAACCATTCAGCATCCCCTTGTTCTGTTGTAACCACTGCCTCTTAGTCTGTGTACTTGTTTCTCCTGAGCACAATTAAGTTTCTGGAAGACTCATTCTTTGCAATATTATCCATAGTTTTTTATGGTTCACAGAGTTGAAAGCACAAATTGTATTGACTACGGTTCACATAGTCAATAAGGCACAAATAATCATTTAAAAAAATTATCTGCCTTCAGCCAAGATCTATTGGTTGTCAGCAATATCACTAGTTCCAAGTCTTCTTAATCTGACTTGACATTCTGGAAGTTCCTGTCAATGCATTGTTACAAACATTTTTGAAATATTTTAAACAAAATTTTACTTGTAAGTGACATTATTGATATTGTTTGATCCACCACCACCACCTCCCTGCCCCCCATTTCAGTGAGTTACCTTTATTTGAAATGGGCATAGATGGTGATCTCTTCAGATAAGTTGGCCAGGTAGCTGTCTTCCAAGTTTCTTGGTATAAATGAATGAGCACTTCCAGTGCTGAATCTGTTGAAAGATTTCAAAATTCCTGGAGCCTTGTTTTTATTTTGTTTTGCTTTTTTTT
>NW_006408561.1:11550932-11560002 GCF_000296735.1 Chrysochloris asiatica | reverse complement strand
GAAATTTTCTGTTCAACACTTTTACTTCCTCCATCTTCCATTCACCTTAGCTTCTCTGCATTCAAGGGCAAGGTTCAGAGTCTCTTTTGACATCAATTTTTGTCTTTTCTTTCTTTCCTGTCTTTTTAGTAACCGTTTACTTTCTTCCTTTATGATATTTTTGATGCCATCCCACAACTCTTCTGGTTTTTGCTCATTACTGTCTAATACATCAAGTCTATTCTTGAAATAGCCTCTAAATTCATTAGAGATACATATTCAAGGTCATATTTTGGCTCTTTTAGACATGTTTTAATTGTCTTCAACAGCAGCCTCAACTTGCATATGAGTTATTGATGGTCTGTTCTATGGTCTGCCCCTGGCTTTTGACTGTTGATACTGAGCTTCTATGTTTCTTATCAAAGATATAGTCAGTTTGATTCATGTGTATTTCTATGATGAGTTCCATGTGAATAATCATTTTTTTTATGTTTAAAAAAAGTATTTGCAATAAATGAATCATTAGTCTTGCAAAATTCTATCATGTGATCTCTAGTAATATTTCTATCAGCAAGGCCATATTTTCCAATTACTGATCCTTCCTCTTTGTTTCTCACCTTCACATTCCAATCCTCATCAATTATCAATGAATCTTGATTTCATGAGTGATCAATTTCAGACCAAAGAATTTGGTAAAATTCTTCCATTTCACCATCAGTAGCTTAGGTAATTGATGAGTAAATTTAATAGTATTAACTGGTCATCCATGGATATTATCCTATGACATACTTTGTGCTTCACAAAATGGGTCTTAAGTTTTCTTTTTGACAATGAATGTGATACCACTCTTCTTGAACTTGTTGTTCTTGGCATAGCAAACTATAGGATTGTTGGATTCAAAATGACAAATACCAATCCATTTCAGCTCATTAATGGCCAGGATATTAATCTGTATGTGTTCCATTTCATTTTTTACTGTTTCCAACATTTGTAGATTCATATTTCATACATTCCATCTTTTGATAATTACTGGATGCTTACAGCCATGCAGTCGATTCCAACCCATAGTGACTCTATGAGACACAGTAGAGCTACATGATATGGTTTCTAAGGCTGTAATCTTTATACAAACAGACTGTCTCATCTTTTTCTCCACAGAGTGTCTGGTGGGTTTCAACTACTAACCTTTGAATTAACAGCGTAACACTTAACCCACTATGCTCCTTAATACAGAGCAAGGAGATTTCAAATCATGAAAATCTAGAGACAGTTGAGAAAATATGTTTATGTCAATGTGACATCTTTATTTCTCTTGTTTATTCAGAAAGGTTCAGAATATTCTTTATATTGCTGTATTCCTTGCTACATTAGAAGAGATCTGATTCAGGTTTCAAGTATTTGTTTCAGACTTCAGGAAAATAATATGATTTTAGTATATCTTGAGTTTAACAGGTTACTAGACAGAGTTTATCTTATTATCTATGTGGGAATTATGGAGCAATATGAGCTTGATGATAATTTCACCCATCAGAAAGTTTATATTTGTGTGATACCAAGCTAGAAGGGAGATGGTAAGGAAGAACCTGAAGATCCTATGTGAGTCAATATGTGTTTAACTTCAATGAAGACACAGAAAGCATCATTGAAATGTGTGGATGAAACTGAGATGATGATACTAGCCAATACATTGAATGACAGAATTAATATTAGCAATATTTTTATCTAACAGAAAATTAATATAAAATTAATACTAAAAGTAGATTAAAAATCTGAATAAATAAAACATTTTCCATCCAGACTGGAAGAATGAATGGGTTAATTTTAAAATGCATTAAATAATTTGGAAAATAGTTCATGGAATAATCCTTTTAGTTACTTTCATGGATTGAATTATGTTTCCATGGTGGTGGTGATGGCAGTTGTGTGCCTGTACTGGGTTTCCAAGGCTGTAAATCTTTTCAGGAGCAGAAAGCCTCATCTTTCTCCTGCGGAACAGCTGGTAGTTTCGAACTTCTGACCTTAAGGTTCACAGCCTGATTTGTAACCACTATGCTATCAGAGCTCCTTACTACCCCCAAAATATACTATAGCCCTAACCTTCGTTTCCTGTCAATAGGAATCTATTTTTTGAGAATTTTATCAATTAAATTAATATGAAGTTATACTGAGAGTGTGAGGGTCCTAATCTGAACATCAATAGTGTTTTATAAAATAGAACAGAAACATAGGCATAAAAATAAAAACCTGCCATGTGAAGACAGAGATTTTAGGAATGCATTTATAGCCAAGGAAAATCAAGAACTTCCAGGAACTTCCAATAGCTAGGAAGAGAAAAGGAAGATTTTCCCCTAAAAGCTTTCAGGGAAAGCAAGGCCCTGCTAAATTGTTGATTTTTAACTTCTCTACTCCAGAACTGTGAGACAATAGATTTCTCCTGCTTTAAATTACCCAATTGTAGCATTTTGTTACTGAAGCTTAGAAAATTAAAACACTATAAAATAATAAGATTAATATGACCTTAGAGATATCACACTCCCTTTTATATTTAACTAACCAAACCTGATGTGTCTGAGTGGTGGTGGTGGAGATTATATACCATGGATTTGGTTCCAACCATAGCAACCTTATATAAGGTTTCTGAGGCTGTAAATCTTTACAGGCGCAGAAAGTTTCATCTTTTTCCCATGGAATAGCTGGCAGTTTCTAAGTGCTGTCCTTGAAGCTAGCAGCTCAACTCGTAACCACTACCTTACCAGAGCTCTTAAAAGTGTCTGAGTAGCATGCTTTAATAAAATGACTGAAAATTTTTCAATATGTATTAGAATCAGAGTGGTGATGTTAAAAAGTTAAAGAAATGCAAATTGTTTCATATAAATATACTTCAGTAAAATTAGAGCGCAAAGCAACATGAAGGGTCAGCGGTCAGGCACTCTTTAGTCTTCAAACTCATATCTTTGCTCTTGAGCACTTTAAAGAAGTCTTGTGCAGCAGATTTGCTTAAAGCAATACTTTGGAGGACAACGTCTGAATGTTTAGCTGCTGAAAATCTTATGAATAGTAGTGCAACATTGTCAGATAGCATAAGAATATTGAATATTGAAATATGATGAATAGCAGCAGACGTTTTCAAATGTAGTACCAGAAGATGAACCCCTCAGTTTGGAAGGCATTCAAAATACAACTGGGAAAGAATTGCTTCCTCAAAATAGAGCTGACCATTATGATTCAAGACCTTCATTTGCTGATGAGGCACAACTCAACATGAGAAAAAAAACAGCTGTAAATATCCATTAATAATCTGAACATGAAGTATATAAAGTATGAATCTAGGAAAATTAGAAGTTGAAAAAAAGGAAATGGAATGCATGAAGATCAGTATACTAGAGTTAAAATGGACTGGTATTTGCCATTTTGAATTGTACAATCAGATGCTTTACCAGGCCAGGAATGAGAAACTGAAGAAGAACTGCATCACACTTATCATCAAAAAGAACATTTCAAGATTTATCGTGAAGCATAATGCTATCTGTGATAGGATAATATCCATAGGTCCAAAAGAAAGAGCAGTTAATACCACTATTATTCAAATTTACACGCCAACCACTAAAGTCAGTGATGATAAAACTGAAGAATTCTACCAACTGCAATTGATCAAACATGCAAACAAGATGTATTGATAATTACTGATGATTGGAATGCAAAGGTTGGAAATAAAAAGGAAGTTGTTGGTAAATGTGGCATTGGTGATAGAAATGATGCTAGAGTGCACGACAGAATTTGACAGATTAATGACTTATTCATTGCAAGTACCTTTTTTAAAAAAATAAAATAACATAAAAGATGACTATATGCATGGACCTCACTAGATGAAAAACACAGAAATCAAATTGACTGCATCTGTAGAAAGCAACTGTGGAAAAGCTCCATATTATCAGTCAAAACCATGCCTAGAGCATATTGTGAACAAACCTCAAATCACTGAAAATTTAGGTTAATCAAGTAATCACTCTACTAAGCTTTTCAAAAACTTTTTTATTGGGAATTGAGTGAAAGCTTATAAAGTAGATTATCAAGTTTGCATTCAGTGCATTTCAGATTAATTGCAATCCCCTCAATGTAATATCACTTATTCCACTTCCTTGTGTTTCTTGTTTCTAGTTCTCCTTCTTTCCTCACTCTTCTGAGTTTTGTCCTTAGGTTAAATACTACCCTTTTGATTTCCAATGGTTGACCATTCTATGATGTGCATAATTCACTACTGCTTTTTTTCCCTTAATATACATATCTATTGTTGTTGTTGTTAAGTGCTGTTCAATCGATTCTGACTCATACCAATTCCAAATAGGTTTTCTGAGGAGTAGCTGGTGGGATTGAACTGCTGACCTAAAATGAAACGCTGATCCTAAAATGCCATTGGACTGAAAATTGAATCCAAGGATTGAGTTCAGTTCAAGACTTGAAGGGTGGCAAAGGGCCATAGTCTCAGGGCTCCATGGGTCTCTATCTGACCTGTATGCCCGTTCTTTACGATTTTGTGTTTTGTTCCATCTATTAACCTACTGTATTCATTACCTACTAAGGTGATCCTTTCAGAATACTTGGTAGTGGCAGTCAGGCGCCATCTAGTTCTGGTTCAAGGATCATAGAAACTAATGTTCACTTGATCAATAGTTTATTAGATTGTTATCAAGCATCTTCAATTTTCACCACTGTTCTTTCCTTTTAATAAGGAAAGACGAATAGTTACACCTTTGGTAGCCACTCATGTACTTGTAATATCCCAGTTACTACTCATCAATGTAGGATGTAGAACATTGTCTTTGTGGACTATATCATGCCAATTGACCATCTTGTTACCAAAGACTATTTTCCTGAGCCCCCAGTACCAGTGTCTCATTCCCTTAAGGTGTTCAGTAATGTCTAAGAAGTTGTCATAACACTCATGGATATGTGAGTCACAAAGGTAAATGCCTATGTACAAATATCCTTTGTTAAATCTTTATATATTTGTGGTTATGCCCCGACTCTTCTCCTACAAACCTTCCACTTTTGTATTGATCCATGTATATGGATTCATTGTTGTTGTTGTTGTTGTTACTAAGTGCCGTCGAGTCGGTTCCAACCCATAGCGACCCTGTACAGGGTTTCCGAGGCTGTAAATCTTTACGGGAGCAGAACGCATCATCTTTCTCCTGCGGAGCAGCTGGTAGTTTTGAACTGCTGGCCTTAAGGTTCGCAGCCCGATTCGTAACCACTACGCTACCAGAGCTCCTTATAGCAACCCTATATAGGGTTTACAAGGAGCAGCTGGTGAGTTTGAAACATGAACCTTGCGGTTCAAACCTACCTTGATGTCCAGGACTTATCCTATTGTGCCATACCAGGACTCCATATATACTGGTATTGCAAGATTGTATACACAATAGTTTACCTCTGTTCCCTTTAATTATTGCACACCTCCCTGTGTCTTCCCCTTCCTTCATCATTCTTCTACCAACATCCCTCTTGTATTTTGCCTTCCCCACCACACAAGTTGGAGTCCTGGTGTGTCACTGTGGGTTAATGCGCCAGACTGCAAAGCCATTTGAACAGCAAGGTCGGCAGTTCAAGCTCATTAGCTGCTCCCCGGAAATCCTATGCAGAGTCGCTATGGGTCGGAACCAACTCGATGGCAGTTAACAACAACAACACACAAGTTAATTATTCTTAAAATAATTTAAATAAAGTTTGAATCCATTGCATCCTCAATTGCTTTGTTTTGTTGTATTTGTATCCAACTACCAGCCGCTCCGCGGGAGAAAGATGAGGCTTTCTACTCCCGTAAAGATTTACACCCTCGGAAACCCTGTACAGGGTCGGTATTGGGTCGGAACCGACTCAACGGCACTTAACAACAACAACATTATATATTATTCTCTGTATTGCCAATTTGTTAAGTGCCTCTGAGTCAGTTCTTACTCATAGTGACTTTTATAGAGTTTTCAGTGAGCGGCTGGTGGGTTTGAACAACCTATCTTGTGATTAGCAGTTCAGTACTTAAATTATAGCCTCATACCAATAAGTAGCACATGATATTCACTGACTCTAATTGCTTTATTGGAAACAGTTAAATAAGTGTCCTATTCTCAAAAGTAATATGCTACCTGAAATTTTTATCACTAGTATATTTTTTAATAAGGTACTACCCAAATAAAAACTGGAGTCTTGGTATGACACTGTATGATAAGTGTTGTTCTGCAAGGTCAGTTGAATCACAAGGCTAGCAGTTCAAATTCACCATTCACTCCTTGAAGACCCTATACAGGGTTGCTGTAAGTTGGAACCAACTTGAAGGCACTTTATAACAATGAACAATAACTATAAAATACCTATTTGAGTCAGAAGAAGAAGTACACAAATGTGGGTTAATTCATCACCTAACAGAAAATAGAATACTAAGGAAGTTAAATACTAAAAGTTAAACTTGAGGATTCTAGTATAGAATGTGACAAGCCCTCATGGCACACAGTTAAGTGCTCCGTGCTAACTAAAGGGTCTGCAATTCCAACCCAACAGATGCTCCATGGGAGCAAGATGTCATAGCCTGCATCAGAAAAGATTTGCAGCCTTGGGAACCTTATGAGTAGGTCTACGCTGACTAACTAAAGGGTGGCAATGAATCAGATAAACTCAAAGGAAAAGGATTTGGGTTTTTTACAAGGATGTGCTGCCTAAGCAAGGCAGCTTCAGTCATAGTAATGATATCGGGCCTCTTTAATGGACCAGAACAATGTTAAAAGTGTATATCAAAGAAGGAAACCAGAGATTAGCTTAGATTATTCCACAGTTTTGCCCAATTTATTAATAAAAATTAACTGAAATGATAACTTTTTAAAAATTAGGATTTTTTTAGAGTTATTGACTATAATAGAAATAATTTTGTACATTTTTCCTTTCTAGTAATTTCGACCTCTGATTATTATATTTAGTCTTTCTCTATACACTTTTCTATCAAAACTTGTATAAATATGAAAGTATTTTAGGTTCTTACAACAAAGGGAGGCCAGCCTTGGAAAGAGCAAATGTTCAGAAGATAGAATGCTAATTGTTGAACATTTTAGAAATATCACTTCTCTTAATCAAGCTTTTGCTAATGCTAACAAGAAGATAATTTGAGTGTAGAGTTTCTAAATATATTGCCAATTGCAGGGATCAACACGAGCTTTGGAAATCAGAGACGCAAAGCCTAGCATAAGAGATCACTGGATAAACAGATTCTCAGGGCAAAGAGAATTACAGATATATAAAAATATAAATGACTGCTAAGAAACAGAATGCTATTTCATCCAGAGGTGTTTTAAAATTAGGTAAAAATAGCTGCTGATCTCTATTGATCATTTTTAAACCAAGTATCACAGGGAAAACTTTGCATAGTTTAATTAATTGATTCCTGCAATAATCCTACAAAATAGGCCATATCTTTAAAAGGCAAGAAAATCAAAGCAAAAAGTAAGTCACTATGTCCAGTTGTTGTTAAGTGCCATTGAGTTGGTTCTGACCCATAACAACCCTGTATAGGATTTCCAAAGAGAGGTTGGTGAGCTTGAACCACCGAACTTGTGGTTCCAAACCAACCTTGAAGTCCAAACCAAACTTGAAGTCCAGCGTGTTAACCCACAGCATCACAACGGACAAGTAATGGCCAATAAATGGAGGAGCAGAGTTTGAGAGTAAATAAACTATCTTCTTCGTAGCCTTGCCCTTTTGTCATAAACTATGCAAAATATTATAGGTGTTTTTTAAGACAAAGGCATTGAAAATTCAGGGAAGCATACTATAAAAGTGTTCCCTGCATATTAATCCCTCAAAATTTTCCATGAAAAAAATGTTCTATGGTCAAACATTTTCAAAATCCAATATATTTCATTCCCCTAAATCTTTGGACAGCAACAAGGCATATTAGCATATTAAAAGATCTGAGCAGTTCGAAGGAAAAGAAACCTGATTAAGCCAGTTGTCATCAATTTTATTTTCACTCATCGTGACCCCTTGTGTACTGAGTAAAATTGTTCCATTTAGAATTCTTCTTTCAGAAGCAGATTTCAAAATTTGCGTTCTGAAGCAACTGGGGCTGTTCAAACTGTTAGTAATTCAGTGTTTAACCATTTGTGTCATCCAGGGATTCCAAAAATGCATTATGTGTTCATTTTCACATTTTTCAAACTTTAATTAACAAACTCCTCTCCTAGAATCAAAACTACTAACCTCTGGAAAATTTTCTGTGATTTCCAAGAATGTACATTATAATAGTCTTACCTATAAAATAGTTGAGAAAATACTTTGTAGTGAAATCAAAATATCTCTCATCCTCTGAAAACTCTTATTTGGGAAGTAATTCACAGTTTTGAAAAGTTATTTAGAAAATTATTCTCTTCCAAGCCTGAAAGGAAAATACTGTGTCCCCTATTATAGGTGAAAAAAATTCAATGACTCAGCCAAGGTCCTATAGCTTGTCCGTATTCTATAACTGTGTTTATTACTCCGTATTTTTATAATGAATTATGTAATAGTCATAGAATTTACCATTTACCTGCACTGACTTTTTTTTTTTCCTTTTCTTTTCTTTTGCAGCCCAAACAAACCTTCTTCTACAAAATTGTTGGCATTTTAAGTGTTGGCTGCTATAGTTCACTCCCATTTATTGTATTAGTGCCATTTTCTCCAATTAGGCTGACAACATATGTAGTCTCATTAGTCAAGTTGTTGTGAAAACATTGATCCCAAGACCAACGGATAAGTACTGCTGATCTTCAAACCAGTGATCAGAGAGGCCTTCCTGATTATGACTGTCCTCTTTCCTTTTTATCTTTATGACACACACATTCTTAACAGACTTGAATCATCTGCCTAGAAATTGTAATCATTATTCATTAGAATTTCACATTCAAAAAAAAGATGTCTCCTGGTTCCCATCTTTTAATTAAAAATGAACAATTTATTTTTCACATAGCTGGAGTAAAATTGCCCTGGTCAATTTAGGTTACAGCTTCCTTCTTTTTGAAGTGGAAATTAAAATCATTTCCTAAAATTTATGTCCTTCCTGAAAAGTTTA
>NW_006408561.1:11546445-11550770 GCF_000296735.1 Chrysochloris asiatica | reverse complement strand
TATATAACTATCTCATCTACATATTCATATATGACACTGTCCACTTGGGAATGATGATAATTTGACAAATAAATCAATCTGTTTAGAAGCTTAAAATGCCTCTAAGCATACTGTTGAAATATAATTTTCTACAGTTACAATCAATAATGAAGAAATGTACTGAAATGGTGAGTTGTTTTATTTTTTCAGATTTAGTTATTTGATTAGATATAGGCATAATAATGTAGGCTGCAAGGAAGCCTGAAACTCAAACTGTGAGTTGTTTTATTTAAGAATTAGGAAATTTGAAAGTTGAGTCTTCTCAGTTATTCAGAATTCCTCAACTCAGAATTACCTGGATAGTACTATTTCTCTTTCCTTTATCTTTCAACATTTGCCCTGTTTAATGCTTTTTATACCACTAATAAAGGATGAACAGAAGAGATATTAAACTTAAATTAGTCTACTTGTTAGTCAGTCACTGAGTCAGCAAAGACCTGCTGAGAGTCCATAGCATGCAAATTACAGCAATTTTCTCTTTGGTAATTTCTTAGTCAGAGGGAAGCTCAGACTTCTTTTTCTTCTTTTTTTACTTAATTTTAAACTACTCTGTACTTATTATGTTTTTTATGGATTTCAAACTATGCATATTATCTCTGTTCCAATGTGTATTAGTTATTAATAGCTTCTATTTATGTTGCTATCTTTAAGTTTAATATTTACTCTACAAAAAGCTCCATAGAATGAAATTTGAAAGATATTAACTTTTGTATAAATATGTATAAATATCAATGAAACCATCAGTCCTTGGTAATAGCCCTTTTTCTTCCCTACTAAGATGCTGACAAATGACTTTTAAGTTGTACAGCTTGACTGAAATTTAAAAATAATAATAATATCCACATTATTAAAGACATTTCTGATACATATTGCAAAAAGAAACACTACGATTTTAAAAGCATTATCATTGACAAAAACTTTCTTCACTCTTTGACACACAAAACATTGGATTTCTGGGAAATTTGTAGAAAGATGTATTTTCATTGACTTATGCCCCCAATATCTTCATTCAGCTAAAAGTCTCATGAGGGAGAGTATTCCCTAACCATAAGTATTAACCCTTAACACTTTACAGAGGTTTCATTCTGAAAAATCTTCAAAGTTTTATTTTGGATATGGATTCAGAAGTATCACAGTTAAACTCAGAGTGATTGGTAGTTTTTTAAAATGAAAACGGGATGGGCATAAGAACAGAAGAGGTTTCACCTGTTCTAGAAAAATTAGGACAGAAACTACCCTTCATGTAGCCAGATACCAAGCAGAAGACTGAAAAAAAATTCATGACAGCCTAGGAAAGGCAAACTACTTAACTATATTTCTAATGCTGTAAATTGCATGAAGGCATCTTCTTGCAGCAATCTTTCAACTTTTATTATCAGAGAAAAATTTTCCCTCAGCCACAAAAACATTAAATAAGGGAAAGAAAAATCTTCAAGATGTATTTCTGTGCAAATACCGAGTCTGGGTGGAATTCACCTTGACTGAACTCTACTAACATTTGTAAAAAATATAACATTAGCTTGGATCTAAAATAAAAAACCTCTTTTCCCTTTCTCTTTTTGAATTTTGTATAGCTATAACATCTATATTAACAGAATATAAATAGTAGAACTTTACCCTGAAGACTTGTGAAAGCATATTTAGATTACTAGAATACATTTGCTTTAGTCCTAAGTATAAAATTAGATAAATATTCTATGATTCGATAACAGGAGATCTGAAAAAGAAAAAAAAACTTTAGGAATTTAAAAATTTATGGGAAAAGTCTGATAACCACAATGGTTTAATCAAGGAAACTGAAGATAAATTTTTTTTGTTTTGTTTTGTTTTCAGTGTCTTCAGATGGTAGGTCTCCAACACTTCTTTTTTTTTTTAATGTTTTATTGTGAATTATGTGATACTTTACTTGGGAGAACATTAGATTTACATTCATCCTATTATATATAGTTTCGTTGCCATGGTTACAATCTCCTCCATGCATCATCAAACAACCAAAGGGTATACCATGCAAACCTGCCCCCTGGTTGTTAGCACACAGCCCCTCTCCCTCTCTGGGTCTAGAGTCCCCAGCAGCTCCATCTCTCCAGAGTCATCATCTCTGCCTCCATCTCTGGTGTCACTGCTTCTCTGGGTAGGGTCCCACTCTCCGTTCTTCCCCCTTGATGGTCCCAGGGACCTCCACTCCTAGACTTCAAAGTTAATCACTTCTCTCCTTTTACTGAAAAACGTCTACCTTTCCATTTCCAACCCTCAAAATCAGTCTTGATAACAATTATTCATTATTGTTTCTCAAGATACCTATCCGCATCTCCTTTCCGCAGTCTCGCCCAGACAGATTGGATACTACTCAGTGGAGCTTCTGGTAGCATAGTGGTTACCAATCGGGCTGAGAACCTTAAGGTCAGCAGTTAGAAACTACCAGCTGTTCCTCAGAAGAAAGATGAGGCTTTCTGCTCGCATAAAGATTTATAGCCTCGAAAACCCTGTACAGGGTCGCTCTGCGTCAGTTCCAATTCCACAGCACATAACCACCAACTACCAGTGGAGGTTCTACCTTCCTCAGCGCCCTCTGGATGGATCTAGGTTCCCTCTGGAAAGCTTGTAATCCAGTCACTTCTTGCCTTTGTAGGCCACCCCCCCTCCATTCTGGGTAGCCAATGTCCAAGTTCCCCATCCCTGTCTACTCTGTGTATGGAGGGGGTGGGAATGATCCTTGCTGTAAGATTTGTTCCCTCTTTTGCATCCATAGGTGTAGGTCAGATTCATCAAATTGTATCACATTACTCTTTTTTTCCTCTCCTTTCTTCTTCTAGTTGAGCTCTGATCACCCAGTCACTGAAGCCAGGTCAAGTGGGTATTATCTGCAAATATGGTGTTCTTATGCATATGCCCTATCTTCTTATCAGCTGGATGGTTCACTCTCCACTGTAGTCCTCTGTGGCTATGTCACTGACTCTGGGCCCAAGTGTGCCCAGGTCTAGCCACACTGCTGGCCAACCAGGTTTCCACCTGGGTTCACAGGAGTCTAGTGAATGTTGTAGGGCTTATCTCTCAGCTTCATTGCTGTTTTTCCCTTACTTCCCCTTATCAGTGATGGACGTGGTCACCAATCAGGAGCATGTATTCCCATTGAGTCTCAGTCTTGGAAGGGGGTTTGCTCTGAGGGGACCAAAGCTCTTGCCTTGATGTCTGCTGGGCGAGCAACTTGCTTGTTCTTGTAGTAATCAGTCGATCTGCCATTATTGTTTTGTATTTTTCCTGTCGATCTTTCTTCCAAGAAGTATCTTCTGTTCTTCTAGCTACTCCAGGCTTGTTTGCTTGTTCTCTCAAGTGGAAATTTCCCACATCAGAAGATTCTGCATGCTGTTCAGGATTCCAACTATGGTCTTATGTTATGCAGAGGCTCCACAGGAAGCCTCCTTCAATGGGCACATTGTAGCCCCATTTTAGGTATTCCAATCAGCTATAGGCAGAAGATGGATTTACAAGCTTTCTATGGTGATATTTCTGGCTATTCCTTTCTCTCCCCCTCAAGTGTCATTTTATAATTATATGCCATGTAAACCAAGATTCAAAAGACAGCCAAGCATCTTAGCATTATTTTCCCCTTACCCACCACATTCCGACCATGTCTCAATCCCTGTATCCCAGAGCCCTTTAGTTCCAAGATTGTGCATGCATCATTATTTATCTATGCCCACTTAGCCCATGCAAACCTCCTTATTTTCCCTTCCACTTTGTTCTTCCATTCTCCTCCCCCTCCTTGTGTATTTCCCCCCTTCCCAGCACACAAACTATCCAGTGTCTATTCCCTATGCTGCGCTGCACCTTCCCCTCCCTCCCCTCACCCTACCCCGGACATCCCAGTAAACGGCAACCCCACCTCTTTAGTATAGGTTCTTTTTCTTAGTCTTTTATGGTAGTGGTCCTATGTAGCATTCCTTCTTTTGTGACTGACTAATTTCACTCAACATAAGGTCCTCAAGGTTCATCCATGCTATGCGGTGGCTTGCAGCTTCCTTGTTATTCTTCAAGGTAGCATAATATTCCATTGTGTGTATGTACCACAGTTCGTTTATCCATTCTCCAGTTGATGGGCACTGAGGTTGTCTCCATCTTTTTGCTATTGTAAATAGTACTGTTATGAACATTGGTGTGCTTTGGCAAAATCCCTTAGCTTCTTTTTATCTTGGAATGTTTTGACTACACTGTTGTATTTGCTTGATAGCTTTGCTGCATAAAGGATTCTTGGTTGGCAGTTTTTTTCTTTCAGGGTTTTATGTATG
>NW_006408561.1:11525293-11545710 GCF_000296735.1 Chrysochloris asiatica | reverse complement strand
ACATGTTTAGTGTTTATCTGTGGCCTTAATACTTAATTAAGTATGTTTTGGTATTTTTTATGCTTTCTGATTGCTTTCAGGGAGATGTGATCAGGATGTGGGCTTCCCTTTTCACTCTTCTTATTGCTTAACTCAGAGTAACTTTCACAGGTGTTGTCTGCCTCCCTGGTATATCATAGTTGGTATTAGTTCTTGTCTGGCTTTTGATGTTTTATACAGTGTGATTTTAGCTTCAGTATATGGCAGCAGTTTCTGTCTCTTCTAAGGTAATATAGGGAGAGAAAGAGTCCCCCAAAGGTAGAAATGGGAGCATAAAACAGCAAAACAGCAAAAAAAAAAATCACCAAAAAACAACAACACAACTTTTCTGGATACTGTAGTCTATAATTGCAGAAAAAGGAGAGGAGGGCAAGAAGAGATTAGAAAAGAAAAAAATAATCTTTACCCCAATATGAGTATGACTTTATTGTCCTCTTTTAGCTTCTTGCCTTCAAATTGCCTGAGAGATTTCAAGATACCACTCACTGTTGGTTGTTATGCTGCACCTCAGGTTTTAATTTAATATTCTGCCTGTTTTGTTTTTAAACTCTCTTTCCGTCTCCACACCCCTTGTTCTGGCTTTTCTGTATTTAAAACAAACAAACAGTTCAGGTCCGGCTCTTGGGCTGAGAGTATCTGTGCGTATGCATAGCATAAGAACCCACCAATGGTGAAGGTGGCGGGTCCACTCACTCAGGCACCCCCTCTAGTCACCTGAATGAAGGTGCACAAACAGTGGGGGGGGAGGGGCAATGAACAGATACCAAAAGAAAAGAAAATCAGAACAAAGCAAAACTGACAAAGTGTATTGTCCACCTTTGCTCTGAGGTTCCCTGCAGTGTTTTTCTGTGGTGTGTCCACTCCCCCACTTGGTCTTGTCATTTGGTCTTGCCTAAGTTGTCAGCTCTGGGCCTCCGAGCCCAGCAGATTCAAAAGTATGTAATTTCTTACTTTGCTTCAAGTTCCACTAACTATAAGCCTTCAAACTTTTTAAATATTCCGATCTCTGTGGTTCTGAATTTTGGAGCTTTGCCATAAATCTGCTTTGCCTGGTATTCTGTGGTATTGCTGATGGTGAACTTCACTGCACCTCCACCCTAGCCACCATCAAGGGCCGCTTCTCCCCTGAAGGTAAGTTTTGTTGTCACTGTTTTTCCTAGAATATATTTTAAGAAATTTTATTATAAATAATAATTATATACTCAATTTCACCCTAAAAACATTGCAATTCTGTATTACATTCATTTTTTTTTAAGTTTTTATTATGAATTGAGTGAAGATTTACATATAAGATCATCAACTTTACACTGAACAACTAATACACTTTGTTGTATTTCAGTGATTACAATTCCCTTCCGGCAACAACAGTTATCCTACTTCCTCCCTGTGGCTTCCCTTTTAAGCATAAAACTTTATTAAATGACGTGTTACCAATAGGCACCTTAAAGGAAGATACAGCATGCTGATATGTGTTGTCTGAAGTAGACAACGTTTTTGCTTTTGTTTGTTTTGTTAAAATAGAATGAACAAGATACATTCAAATAAATTCCAGATTTCTCATCTTTCTTGAAAAATAGGCATATCTAACAATAGTGAACCTGCATTGCCATACACCAGCCATTTGTCGAAGCTGAATCACTTTATGCATAACCAAACCTCTATTCATGTCCTCCCCAGAGACACATACACATAGTTTCTTCTGCTGATTATCAGGTTCAACTAGCTTTGAATTTGCTGTCTTTTGATATAACATATTGTCATGACAAATGTGTAATATGAAGGTAAGTCAAAAAGACTTGCTACAAAACCATGAAAACCTTTATTAAGCAAAAATATCAAAATGTGAAGCTATTTTTCTCAGTTATTTCTGTATCTAGGCCTATATACTTCTTATGGATTCTGGTGTGGCACTGCGGGTTAATGCACTGGACTGCAAAGCTGGTTGAAACCACAAGGTCAGTGGTTCAAACTCAGCAGCCACACCTCAGAAATCCTATAAAGGGTCTAATGGGTCAGAGCTGACTCAACAGCACTTAACATAAACAACAATACCAATACTTCTAAAAGCAGTGCTTCCATCTTTCTAACCCTTCCTAGAAGTAATCTGTGTGCTTCTATTTACAATTTGAGGAACTCAGATTATGTTCTTTGAATTCTAGGAACAAAAAGAAGTCTGTGGAGGCAAGATAAGAATTTTAGGGTAAATGTGGTAAAGTTTTCCAATGAAATTCTCATAGGACAGTCATAACTACCATACTTCACTGAATTCCTTAATATGGCTCTTCTACCCATAGTGTTTACAACTCCCACCAAAAATGTTTTTGCTTTACTAGGTCTGGGCAAGAAAAGATGGGGAGAAGATTCTGATAGGATGATATTATTCAGTTGTGCGTGGCTAACAGTTAATGTGATTGTAAATTAGCCATCTTAGAAGCATGTAGGGGTGTATCTATCAACAGATAAGAAAAGGAGAGAGTGGAGAGCATCCTTTGGATACCAAGATACCTGCACATTGAATCTCCTAGATTCAGGGACAGAAAGCTTTGGTACCAGAGGAGTGGCAGAGGAGCAGCAACATTGGAACCAAGAGCCAGTGGATTTGACAAATTGGTAGGCTTCCCATGCCAAAGAACAAATAAAGTTGAGTAAATTTAGGCAGAAGGCTTACTTGCAGAGAAGGGTACCTCCAGGCACTTAATTAGGAGAACTAAGTTTGCTGACCTATGGATTTAGAGCCAAGTGCCTTCAGGCTGACACCTCTGGTAGAATAGTGAGTCCTAATGGGCATTTATCAGCAGCCCTAAAAGAGTTGTGTGGAGTATTGATATGGTGCTGTAGGATAAGCACTCGACCACAAAGTCAGTTTAAACAGCAAGGCTGTTGATTCAAACTCATCAGCTGATCTTCTGAAACTGTATCCAGGTTGTTACCAGGCAGAACATGCTCCAAGGCACTAACAACAACAAAAGGTCAAATGCCAGGCCAAGAGGCTAAGAGTCAGAAATAGGCCTGCCTGAGGACACAGCTCAAGAGAGACTGTTCTTACCTCAACATTTTGCCCTAAACAGTTCTTCCCTGAATTGTAACCTGTTAACTTCTTGGTTAATGCGCTGGACTGCAACATCGGATTGAACTGCAAAGTCCGCAGTTTAATACCAGCCACTCCTCAGAAACTCTGTACAGGGTTGCTATGGGTTGGAACCAAATAGTTGGCACTTAAAGTGACGCTGTGGGTTAATGTGCCAGACTGCAAAGCCGTTTGAACTGCAAGGTCGGTGGTTCAAGCTTACCAGCTGCTCCTCGGAAACCCTATACAGGGTCGCTATGGGTCGGACTCGACGGCACTTCACAATAACAACAAAAACAACAACAGCATACATAACTATGGTGTCTGAGTTCTGTGTGTCCATTGAAATGAATAATCAAACCCACTTGAATAGGAGTATTGTCAGAGGAATGATTAGTGTCATTTTTTTACAACTACCCTTGAAGAACGAGCAGTGCATTATCATTATGGGGGGAAAGAAAAATCTGTTCTTTGAGCCTTTTCTCACGAATACATTTTTAATTTTCTTAAAACTTTGTCCTAATTAGTCAACTTGATTATCTTGTTTCCTTCTAGAGATTCTATCAATGATGCCCACTTTGAATTTCCAAAATTAGTTATATAAACTTCTGAGTTGACCTCTCCATCTAAAAGGGCTTGGTGGATCCCCTCAGAACTTACTGATTTGAATAAACTTTTTCTTTTGAAGATATCCCAGGGAAATTAAGACAAATATGTTACTGAAAGAACTTTTCTGCAGCTATACAGTAGTGGAAGAGACATATTTAAAAATGTTTTGCTTGAAATAAACCCATGCATGTATGAACTAGAATCCTACTAGGAATGCTTTTTAGCTTACCCTCATATTACTTAAATCTTCAGTTTTTGTTGTTTCTACCATGTTGCCAAGGAGCTCTGGTAGCATAGTCGTTACAAGTTGGGCTGCTAACTTTATGTCAACAGTTCAACACTACCAGCCCTTCTGCAAAATAAAGAGGAGGCTTTAAGCTCCTGGAAACCGTATGCAGGGTCAATATGAATGAGAATCGATACCATGGCATAATGCCACCACCACTACCAGCATCATGTCACCATGTTTTCACTTCATAATTAATGACCAATATCTTAAATGATTTATTGAGGTAAAAACTTGAAAGAATTTTAAAGTGCAAGTTATGTTAATCAAGAATTTCTGAGAATATTTTAATTTATTACAGCTTTGGTTAGAATGTGAAGCTCATTAAGGCTAGAGGGAATCATAGTGACAGACAAAATTTTTATAAAGGAATTAGAAAAGTTAAGTGTGGTTAACAAAGGTACGCTGGATTTTGAATCTTATATTCTTCTCAGGTTGAACACTGAACTCAGAAAATCTGATTTTCACTTTGTTAAGGATTAAAACTCCTATAATTAACTAGCTACATCACACTATCCAAACTGAATTCTCCATGTGACAGGTTATAAATAAGTGTGCTTAAAATAGCCTTACAGTCAGATATTCCACTTGTTTAGAATAATGCAATTAATCTGATCTCATCACTTTTTTTTTCAGTAATAAAAATTTTAAAACATTGCTTCTTTATTCTTTTCACAAAGACCAGAAACAGAGCAAGAACAGTTAGTATAATAGTTGTTCCATAGTCTTTTCAGCTACTTTTATAGTTTTCATTAATAGAAAAATAAGTTTATCTTTGCTAATAGTATGAGTAAACAAACTCTTTTTGCATTTCTGAATCATTTTTCACTAGAATGTTCTATTTCATTTTACCAACTACTTTGATTTGACTCAATAATTTTCTAAACAAAGCTTTATAATTTGTAAGTAACTATATTTTTAATTTTATTGCTGTGTCAAGGTGAATAAATACAATGTTTCCAAAACCTCTTCGCTTTACACAACAACACAAATATGTATCATGGTTCTCTTTGCCTTGGGATTTGTTGTTGTTGTTAGATGCCATAGAGTCTGTGCGACCCTATCTATGCACAACAGAATGAACACTGCCGGCTCCTGTGCCAACCTCATAACCAATGCTACATTTGAGCCCATTGCTGCTGCCACTATGCCAATCCATCTTGTTAGGGGTCTTCCTCTTTTTCTCCCACCCTTCACTTTACCATAAATGATTTCACTACACAGGTACTGGTCTATACTGATGATATGTCTGAAGTATGTGAGATGAAGTCTGCCACACAGCCTTCCTAGGAACATTCTGGCTATACTTATTCCAACACAGACTTGTTTGTTCTTTTTTAACCCAGTGGTACTTTTAATAGTCTCCACCAAAACCATAACTCAAATGCATCAATTCTTCTAAGGTGTTCCTTATTCACTGTGCAACTTTCACATGCCTATGAGGTAACTGGTAATACTACGGCTTAGATCAAGAAAGCTTTAGTCCTCAAACTGACATCTTTGATCTTCAACACTTAAAAGAAGCCTTGTGTAGCAGATTTACCTAATGCAATATGTCAGTTGATTTCTTGACTGCTGCTTCCATGGGTGTTGATGAATTATCAATGAAAAATGAAGTCTTTATCAACTTCAATCTTTTCTCAATGTATATGTATATGTTGTTGTTGTTTACCGAGTCTTTACCAATACATAGCTACTCTATTCACAACAGAATGAAATACTACCGAGTCCTTCCCCAAGCTCGCAATCATTGCTATGTTTGGTCCCCTTGTTGTTGCCATGGTACCAATCCATCTCATTTGAGGTCTTTCTCTTTTTATCTGACATTCCACTTTACCAAACATGATAGCATTCTCCTGGGACTGGTTCCTCCTGACAATGTGTCCAAAGTGTGAGATGAAGTCTGGACATCCTGGCTTCCAAGGAGCATTCTGGCAGTACTTTCTCCAACAGAGATGTTTGTTCTTTTGGGAGCCTATGGTACTTTTACTATTCTCAAAAACCTTAATTCAAATGTATCAATTCTTCTAATGTCTCCCTTAGTTACTACCTAACTTTAACATGTATATGAGGTTATTGAAAATACCGTGACTTGGGTCAGGTGCACCTTAGTCCTCAAACTGACATCTTTGCTCTTGAACACTTTGAAGAGGTCTTGTGTAGCAGATCTCCCTAATGCAAAACATCATTTGAATTTTTGACTGCTGCAGTCATATGCGTTGATAGTTAATTCAAGCAAAATTAAGTTGTTGAAAACATCAATCTTTTTTCCATTTATATGGATGCTATTTATTGATCCAGTGGTGAGGATTTTTGTTTGCGTTACACTGAGGTGCAGTTCATACTGAAGGCTGTCATATTTGATCATCATCAGAATTTATTTTAAGTCCTCTTAACTTTCAGCAAGCAAAGTTGTATCATCTGCATATCACAGGTTTTAATGAATCTTCCATTAATCCTGATGTCACGATTTTCTTTATATAATCTAGATTTTCAGATTATGTGCTCAGCATACAGATTCAATAAGTATGGTGAAAGAATACCACCCTGGCATACACCTTTGCTAACTTTAAACCATTCAGTGTTTCCTTGTTGTGTTTAAACAACAGCTTCTTGGTCGATTTACAGATTCCTCATGACCACAATTATGTGTTTCAGACTACTCATTATTTTCAATGTTGTCCAGAAAGTGTAATTATTCACACAGTCAAAAACTTTTGCATAGTCAATAAAGCACAGGTAAACATCTTTCTGGTATTCTCTGCTTTCAGCTAAGATCCATCTGACATCAGTAATGATATCTCTTGCTCCACATTCTGATCTAAATCTAGCTTGAACCTCGGGCAGTATTCTGTCAATGTACATTTGTAGCCATTTTAAAATTATCTTTACCAAAATTTTACTTGCACAAAAAATAAATGATGTTGTCTATGATATCCACATTTGGTTTAGCCACCTCTATTTGGAATGGGCACAATTACGGATCTCTTCCAGTCAACTGGCAGGTTTCTGTCTTCCAGATATATTTGCATTGATGAGTGAACACCTCCAGTGCTGCATCAGTTTGTTTACTTTCCAGGCCCTTGTTCATTGACAATGCCTTCAATGCACTTTCAAATTCTTCCATCTGTATCATCAGCTCTTCACCATATACTACCTATAGAAATGGTTATATAGATATTATTTCTTTTTGGTATAGTGATTCTATATATTCTTTTCAACTTCTTTTTCTGCTTTCTACATCTTTCAATATTTTGCCCATAGAATCCTTCAACATTTGAAGTCAAGTCATGAATTTTTATTCAGTTCCCTCAGCATGAGAAATGCTGAGCATGTTGTTCCCTTTTTGTGTTCTTATTCCAGGTCTTTGCACGTTTTGCTATAATATGGACTTTGTCTTCCTGATCTGCTCTTTGAAAGTTTTTTTCCCCTTTGATTTAGCATTTCTATGCTGGAGAACAAGTTTCAGGGTCACTTTGACATGAGTTTTGGTCTTTTCCTTCTTTCTTGTCTTCTTAATAATCTTAATGTTCTTGGTGTCATCATACAAGTCTTCTAGTCATCTGTCTTTAGTGTCCAATGCAACAAACCTGTTCTTCAGATGATCTCTAAATTCAGGTGGGATATATTTAAGGTAATATTTTGGTTCTCCTGACCTAATTTTAATTTCCTTCAGCTTCATCCTTAACTGTATATGAGCAATTGATGGTCAGTTCTACAGTCTGCTCCTAACCTTGTTTTGGCTGATGGCATTGAGCTTCTCCACTTTTTCTTTCTACAGATGTAGTCAATTTGATCTCTGTGTATTCCATCTGGTGAGGTCCATGTGTGCAGTCATCTTTTACATTGTTTACAAAAGGTATTACCAGTGAAAAAGCCATTGATCTTGCAAAGTTCTATCATGTGATCTCCAGCATCATTTCTGTCAACAGGCCAAATTTTCCAAGTACTGATCCTTCCTCTTTATTTCCTACCTTTGCATTCCAATCACCAGTAATGATCAATACATCTTGATTGCATGTTTGATCAATTTAAGACTGAAGAAGCTGGTAGAATCACCAATTTCACTATCACAGGCTTTAGCAGTTTGTGTGTAAATTGGAATAATAGTGGTATTAAGTGGTCTTCTTTGTAGCCATATGTATATTGTCCTTTTACAGACAGCTCTAGCTCTGTATTTTAAGACAAATCTTGTAAAGTTCTATTTTTATTAAAGTTTTAATTGTGAATCGAGTGACAGTTTACAAAGGAAAAAAAATTGGTTTTACACTCAAACTATCATATTTTGTTGAACTGCAATGATTACAATCCCCTCCATGCATCATCTTTCAATAGTATTTCCTTCTATTCCCTCTGTTTTGTTGTTGCTGTTGTTTTTAAGGTACACAAAAACACTCAGGAATATATAATTATTTAAACAACCAAAGGGCACATCCTACAAACCTGCCTCCTGGTTACCAGCACAATTTTTTTTTCTCTTTCCATGAGTCTAGAGTCCTCAGCTGCTCTATATGTCCATGTAACCATCTCTGCCTCCATCTCTGGTATTGCCTCTTTTCTGGGTAGGGTCCCACATTCTGCTCATGCTCTTCTCCCTTGATGGCCCTAGGGTTCTCTGTTCCTGGTCTCTAATATTAACTACTCCCATCTTTATGTTACAAAACTTTTACCTTTACAGTTGTAACAATCAAAATTAATCACGATGAATAATTACTCACTATTCAATCATAAGAACCTTATCCCCATCTCCTTTCACCAGACCCATCTAGACACAATGAAAACTATACAGTGAGCATTCTACTTTCTCCTGCATACTCCAAAACTAAGCTCCCTCTTGAAAACCTGTAAGCCAGTTACTTCATGCCTTTGTAGCGCCCCCATTTTAGGTAGCCAATGTCTAAGTTGCCTGTCCCTATCAACCCTGTATACAGAGAGGATAGGATTGATCCTTGATTTGAAGACTCCTTCCCTCTCAGTTGGTATTTTGAGCTACTGCATCCATAAGTAGAAGTCAAGTTCATCAAATTGTAGCAATTTAAACTTATCTCTTTTATCAAATTTTTAATCTTTTTCTATTTGAGTTCTGATCATCAAGCCATTGAAGGTAGGTCAAATGGGTACTATCTGCCAGTTTGGGCATTCTTGTGCGTCTCTCCTCACTTCATATCAGCTGGATGCTTTACTATCACCTCCAGCCCTCCATGGCTATGTCCTTGTCTTTGGGCTCAGGAGTCCCCAGGTATCGCCATACTTCAGACCAACCAGGCCTTCCTCTTCTCTCTCTCATCTCCAGGTCAATGGGTCGAACTAAGCCCATATCTTCATTGCTGCCTGTCCCCCTCTTCCACTAAACAGTAGACCAATGTAGTCGCCAGCAAACATACATGCCTGCTCCTGTGTTCCCTTTGAGTTTTAGTCTTGATGGGGGATTTGTACTGAGGGACTTGATTGTGTTTGCCTTGATGGCTCCCCAATGAACAACTGGCTTGTTCTTGTCATAGCCAATCAGACTGCCATTTTTTTTTTGATTTTTCATGCTTGTTATTCTTTCAAGAAAGAAAGTATCTTCTGTTCTTTTAGCTGCTCCGGGATGGTGTGCATGTTCTTTACAATAAGGCTATCCCATCTTGGCATGTTGATAAGTTCTTTTAGATGATGAATGTGATGCCATTCCTCTTCAATTTGTCATTCCCACTATAGTAAACCATGTGATTGTCAGATTCAAAATGACCAATACCTGTCCACTTCAGATCACTAATGCCTAGGATATCGATGTTTATGCATTCCATTTCATTTTTTACAACTTTCTTTTTCTAGATTCATACTTCATACATTCTATGTTCTGATTGTCAATGGATTTTTATAGCTATTTCTCTTCATTTTGAGTTGTACCTCATCAGCATATGAAGGTCTCAAATCCTTTACTCCTTTCACTCCATCATGGTCAACTCTACTTTGTACAGGCAGCACTTTCCCAGTCATATTTTGAGTGCCTTCCAATCTGAGGGTCTCATCTTCCGGCACTATATCTGACAATATTCTGGTATACTTCATCATATTTCAATAGTCAATATTCTGGTGCTATCAGTATTCCGGTGCCATTTATAAGATTTCCAGTGACTAAATATTCACAAACAGTCCATCTCTCTTTCTTCCTAGTACGTCTTCATCTAGAAGCTCATCTGAAACCTATCTACTATGATTCACACTGCTAGTAATTAAAATACCAATGGCATAGCTTCCAGTATCACAGCAACATGCAAACCATCACAGTATGACAAACTGGCAGATGAGTGGTGGCTCCATTTATGTGGATGTTGTTTATTGGTCCAGTGGTGAGGAGTTTTGTTTTCTTTACAATACTGAAGGCTGTGGTCTTTGATCTTTATCAGTATTTTTTTTAAGTTCTCTTTTCTTTCAACCAGCAAGATGAAATCATTTGTTTGTCACAGATTGTTAATGAGATTTCTTCTGATCCTGATGCCATGTTTTTCTTCATATAATAAATCTTCTCTGATTTTATGCTCAGCATATTGGTTGAGTAAGTATGGTGAAACAATACAACCCTAGCACACACCTTTCCTAATTTTAAACCCTTTGGTGTCCCCTTGCTCTGTTCAAACAACTGCCTCGTGGTCTATGTACATGTTCCCCATGGACACAATTAACTCTTCCAGAATACTCATTCTCTGCAATGTTTCCCATAGCTTGTCATGATCCACAGTATCGAATGCTTTTGTGTAGTCAATACAACACAGATACACATCTTTCTGGTATTTTTTATGATTGTAACATTTAGTAATGAGTTGCATGCTGTTAAGTTGTTTATTCTATGAGCATGTGCACTTATAAATATATAAATGTGTACTTTACTAATTCAAACATCTAAAATATTAAGGGGACATTCATCAATAATGTAAGAAAAAGCTAACTCCTACATACATATTCAGGTAATATTAATTAAGTTAATACTTAATACAAATACCCTTTTTCACAACAGATGTTGTTTTGTCTCTATGGATAAACATAAAGGAAACATTCTAAGAAGTTTTCAACAACAATGTTTATTTAGATGTGGTAGCATGTGAGTGCTGAAAGTCACCCTGAAACATCACCTACTAAGATAACAGTTTTCTAGTGGTTATCTAGAAGTTCTTAGGTAGCGAAAATGACTAAGCTGTGGATTGGCTGTTAAAACTCAACATCCAGAATAGCCTAGGCTGAAAAATCTGGTGAAATTTTAATTCTAAAATTTCACAGCATTGAAAGTGCTCTAATCTGGTACACAGTGTGTCACCATGAGTTAGATTCTACTCAGAGACAATTAACATTAGCAAGTAGAGATACAGAACAATTTAATCTTAGAACACTAATCCTTAGAAGTGAAGATGACAAGATTTTATTTCATTCTCTTTGAGTGAGTTATTAGGAAATAGTATGCCCTAGGAAAAGACACAGCATTCCTCTATAAATTAGTCAAACTGTGTTGGATTGCACGTTGCTATGATCTAGCATTGTACATTAATGTGCTGGGCTGCAAAGTTGGTTTGAACCATAAGGTCGGCTGTTCAGCTCACCACCTGCTCCTTGGAAACCCTACACAGGGTCGCCATGGGTCAGAACCAACTCAACGACACTTAATAACAAATAACATGATCTTAGAGCCTATGCCACTGGTATTTCTAATACCAGCAAGGTCACCCATAGTATACAGGTTTCAGAGGACCTTCCAGCCTAAAATATACTTGGAAGAAAGATATGGTGATCTGCTTCTGAAAAAAATTGCCAGGAAAAACTTTATGAACAGCAGAATCCTGTTGACTAAGGTGTACCTGACCCAAGTCATGGTATTTTTCATTACATCATGCGCATGAGAAAAGTGGATAATGAAAAAAGAAGACAGAAGAAAAAATGATTCATTTGAATTGTAGTGTATGGTGACGAATATGAAATACACCATGAATTGCCGAAAAAATAAACAAATTTATCTTGAAAGAAATACAGCCAGAATGAATCTTAGAAGTGAGGATGGCATGACTTTGTCTCAGGTACTTGGATATGTTATCAGGAGGCACCATTCACTGGAGAAGGAAATTACCCTTGGAATGATAGAGGGTCAGCAAAAAAAAAAAAAAAAGGAAAACTCTTGAAGATATGGCTGATTCAGTGACTGCGCCAATGGGATCAAGCATAGAAACTGTTTTAAAGATGGAACATGGCCAGGTAATGTTTTAGTCTGTTTTCCATAGCGCCATTATGATTCAGAAGAAATTCAATGGTATCTAGCAACAGCAGCAGAAAAGGAAAAGGACATGATTTTTGGTAGAAGTTCAGTAAAAAGGATGGAAATTTTCAGAAAGAGCGAATAATGCAAAGCTTTAACAATGGGGTCAAATATATCAAAGATAGTGAGGATAGCCCATTTCTGGCAACATTTCATACTGTTGGAGTCTGGGTGTGGGGCTGTAGCAACATACACTAGACCACAAGGTTGGTTTGAACCACAAGGTAAGCAGTTTGAAGTCACTAGACACTTCTCAGGAGCCCCAAAAGGGTCACTATAAGTTGGAATGAATAACACTTAACAACAATATACATAAGGTTTCCATGGCACTAGAAATCTAACTTCTCTTGATGTTGCTTATTATAATTAGTCCTGAAGTTTTATTCTTTAACAGATAGATAGTCTTGGCTGAAAAATCCTTTCTATAGATTCTTGATCTTTAAATCAGTTTAGATTCTTAAAAAAATAATGGAGGGCACCAAGAGCTTTTGTTTCAATGAATTATCACTTGAAAGTTATATTAAAATTATAGTTCATTTAAAAATAATATTGATACCTGTATATTAATAAGTTTATAAAATGGCTTTATTTTTAATAGAGAAGATAGAAGTGTTCTATTACTTTATATTTCTTTGGATCATGTTAGTATAAATGAAATTATTAAATTTTAAAGTAGTATTGCTTTATGAACGTTTTTAATAAAACTCTCACTAAGCTCCATGAGAATTGGGAATAATTTTATTAAATAAATAAAAAAAAATACAGATTTATACTTCTCAGTAAATTGATAAAGTTTTAAAAAGTGTCCATCATTAAGTTAGCTAATGTGAACATTATCAAATATGATTAGTTGATGGGCCCTAGTTGCAATTGGAATAAACACTGTGCTGCTAAACTCAAGGTTGGCAGTTCAAACTACCAGATATTCCTCAGGAGAAAGATGAGGCTTTACACGCCAGTACACATTTAAAGCCTCGGAAACCCTATACAAATTCATTATGAGCCAGAATAGACTAGTTAGAAATGTGAGTTGGCAGTGAGTTAGAAGTTTTATTTATTTATTTTTTATATTAGAAATTTGTGCTGTAGGAATATTTTCATAAAAATTCCGCCATTGGACTATCTCTTATGCAAGGAAATAAAAATTTTATCTTCAGCAATCTAGTTATGTCAGCATATCTTTATTTGAATTGGATAATAAAAAGAATAGAAACTGAGTTGCAGAAGAATTGGTGCAAAAAATTATACTAATCAATGGTGGTGGTTATGTGTCGTGGAGTCGGTCCCAACTCATATCGACCCTGTACAAAGTTTCCCAGGCTGTAAATTCTTATAAGAGCGGAAAGCCTCATCTTTCTCCTGTGGAACAGCTGGTAGTTTTGAACTGCTTACCTTAAGTTCACAGCCCGATTCGTAACCACTACACTACCAGAGCTCCTTATCAATACCACACTCTTATTTCTCATCTGGATTTGATTATTCATTGGGCCACACAGAATTCAGACATCATACTCACAGTTATGGGGTTTTAGGGAAAATAACAGGTTATATTCAGGGCCAGAAATGTTCAGGGTACAGTTCTTCCAGTCAGGACAGCCCCTCTTCTGCCATGCCCACAGGTCAGTGCCTTGGCCTCTGCCCTGCTCTAGCAATGCTACAAAGCTACAAAGCTCTGCTGAAATATACCTATAGGACAAACAATTTCATTATGAACTTCAGCCTGAAAGTACTCAACTCTAGCTCCATGGGTCATCAAATATAGCTCTCCAAATTAAGTGACTAGAGGCACCCCACTCCACAAGTGAGCTTCCACAAGTGTGCCTCCAGCTTTATTTGCTCCATGAGATGGGAAATTCGCTGCTTTGTTTTGTAATCTGGATCTTGGTTTTTCTGCTGCTGCTCCTCTGTTGCTCCTCAAGTGCCACAGCTTTCTGTCCTTGGACTGGGGATATTCAATGTACACGGACCTCCGTGTTCAAGGGGTACACTCCACTTCTTGCTCTTCCTATTTAATGGTAGTCAGATTCCCCTTCTGGCATCCAAGATGACTCATTTTATACCCAGCAGCATGGCTATATTGACCAATCACAATTAGCCCTGTCAACAATCCCTCACAACTGAATCATACATTCCATAAGCATCTTCCTCACCATTTCTTACTCATACTGATCAGAAAAAGTCATTTGGTTTATAAAGATACTGGCTAAAAGAGGCATTAATAATTCACTGTACCACAATTACTATAATAGTTCATTTTATTTTAAAATTAAAAATAATGCCTGAAAGATGTCTTATTTTCTATAAAATTCACTAGCAAAAATTTATAAATGTTGGCAAGTACTACAATATTTTATTACCAAAGACAAAGATATAAATCAATAAGTTTCTTAAATGGAATTTTTTATATTCCTGGCTTTATCTCCCTAGTCTGTCTTATACTGCTGCTCTGTTGAAACCTGTCTACCATCCTGACACTGTGGTATTTGAATTACTGGTACATGGCTTCCAGCATCAAAGCAACACATAAGCCACTACAGTACAACTGACAGACGATATGCCGATGGCACTACCTTGGTTGCTGAAAGTGAAGAGGGCCTGAAATCCTTATTGTTGGAGATCCAAATGGACTATACTTCATCACAAAGAAAACAAAACAAAAAAATTCTTTTAAGGGGACTGATAAGCAACAGCATGATAAGTGGAAAAGAATTAAAGTTATCAAGGATTTCATTTTTTACTTGAAAACACAGTACCTATGAAAGCAGTAGTCAAGAAATCAAATGGCACATCATATTGCTCAAATATTCTACAGAAGACTTCTTTAAAGTATTAAAAACTAAAATTGTCACTTTGAGGACTAAAGTGCATTTCACACAACCCATGAGATTTTCAGTCACCTCATGAGTGTGATATCTGGACAATGAATAAGGGGAGTGGAGGAAAAGCTGATGCATTGGTACTGGTTAAGAATATTGTGTGCACTACTAAAATAATGGAGTACTGGTGTGGTGCTATAACAGGCTAAGCACTGGACTGCTAACTACAACGTAGGCAGTTCAAAGCCACCAAATGCTCCCTGGAATCCCTATACAGGGTCTCTATGAGTTGGAACTGACTCAACGACACTTAGCAACAACCAGAGCGAACAAATCTGTCTTGGAAGATGTACAACCTGAATGATCTTTAGTAGCAAGGATGGTAAGATTCCATCTCATGTACTTTGGGCATGTTTCTAGGAGGGACCACTCCTTGAAGATGGACAACATATTTGGTAAAGTAGATGGCCAATTAAAAAGAAAAAATTTCTCAGCAAGATGAATTGACCCAGTGGCTCCAACAGTGGGCTCAAATGTAGCAATGTTTGTTAGGACCAGAAAGGGTCTTGTTTGTCTTTACATAGTAATAGGAGATGGAACCAACTCAGAGACATCGAACAGTAACAGTTTTATCTACCCATTGCCATTGAATTGATTTGAACTCACAGCAACCATTTAGAACTGGCTGAATAGAACTGTCCCATAGAGTTTTCTAGGCTGTAATCCTATGGTAAATGCCACATCCCTTGGATGGGCAGGAGGTTCAAACTTCTGATCTTTGGCTTAGTAGCCAAGTGCTTAACCTCTGTGTCACCAGGTCTTCTTCAGCAGATATTGTTCCCTTGTGAAAGTACCTTTTTTCTCCTTTGCATTCTTATAGGACTTTCGATCACCTTATTTTTGTGATATTTGCTTTCTGTTTTGTAATAAAATGTTTAAATGTAGAATGCATACATCTTCTGTTACAATGACTTATGGAGGTCTGGGCCTTATAGTCCATGCATGCCAAGTGTACGTCTATGCACAAATTGAGCATTTAATCTATTTGCAACAAATTAAAACCCTTATTTTTTAAACAGCTTCTACAAAGCCATTAGAAATAGTGTCTGAGCAATAGGCATCACACTGTCTTCTAAATATTACTTTGCTGGGCAAAGAGGAAAAGAAAAAAGAAAACAAAGAATATGATGGGCTCAGTTCTGGTGTCATTTTTCTATTCCTCTGAGACACATATCTTAATCATAAAGAAAAATAAACCCTATGATGTCATAGATTTACTAATCTACTTGTATTTTATTTAATTTGGTTTGTTAAATGTATCATCAAAAATGTTTTTCTATGTGATTTTCTTTTTGTTATTGTTGCTGTAAATGCTGTAAAATTAGTTCTAACTCATAGAGACCCTGTATAGGGTTTCAGAGGAGCAGTTTATAGATTTGAACTGTTAACCCTGCAGTTAGCAGTCCGGTACTTATCATACACATTTAGGCCTCGGCACTTAACAAGAACAAAGAAAATGATATCTTATTTTAACATAAAAGTTCACAAATAGAACGATTTCATAGATGGTCAATAAATGTTATTGTTCTTTTTTATCATTAAACGTATTAGAAAATAACAATATGTGTTTATTTTTACTATAGCACTTAACAACAGCCATGAAAACAACAACTATATAAAGGAAATATAAAAGTGAAAGATTATACCTGGTAAATATTATTTAAACATTCCTGTTCGTAGTTTGAATTACAGTACTTAAATAGTTTAAAAAAGGAGCTCTGGTAGTGTAGTGATTACAAATCGGGATGAGAACCTTAAGGTCTGCAGTTCGAAACTGCCAGCTGTTCCATGGGAGAAAGTTGAGGCTTTCTGCTCCTGTAAAGATTTACAGTCTCGGAAACCCTGTACAGGGTCTCTATGAGTCGGAACCGACTCCACGGCATATAACAACAACAACATAAGATGTAATGTAAGCATTTTAAATGGAAATAGTTATTATAAAGTGCACATGCTGACATACAGCATATGCAGCAGACTGTATTTCTAACTCATCTCAAAAGATGGGTTCTTCAAGTTCTAATTAACCTAAATGAAATCAAAATATTGAACTCTGGGTTCATAAACACGTGTCATGGCAACCAGCAGAAAAATAATGTGTGCTTAGTGTTGAGATGAATTTTACAAAAAGGAAAAAAAAAAAAAAGTGGAAGAAAACAAGATGGTTTTCTCTCAAAATGTAAAATTTGAACTAAGATTTTTATTCTGTCAGAACTTTAGGGTGAAGAATAGACTGAACCTTTCTGTTTCACTATAGTTAGCTTAAGTGATCATTATGATATATCCTATGTGTTTCTTTCTTTCTTTTTAGAAGTAATACTCAAACATTCAAGAGCTTTATTGTAAATCATTGAATATTATTAGTTTTTGTTTTTGTTGAAGTATACTTTATATGTTTAAGCCATTATTAAAAAGAATAATTGTCTTACTCATACATGATTGATGAACTATAACACTGAGATATGAATAGGAACTTGTAAAATCCTTTCTCAGTTTAACAGTTGTGAATAAATCCATCAATTGATAATAAGAAATAAAAGAAGCATGCTTAAACACATTCCTCATTTTAGAGAAAGCTCTAATGATAGATCTTGAAGCAATTTTGAGTGAAATATAACATCTTGCATTTTAATGGAAACGTGATTGGTTATTTTATTTTCCCCTCCAGAATATGACTATGAAAATGCAATACATTGGTAAATACATACATGACAATACTAATTTTCTATGGTAAATTCGATCATACTGTATATTTTTCTGCATTCTGTACTTTTAAATAATAATGCATTTTAACTTCTAAAAGAGTTACTGTTTATGCTATTTTGTCTACAATATGCATATCTGAAAGTACAACATTGTTGTTGTTAAGTACCATGGCATCGGTTCTGACTCATAATGACCCTGCACAGGGTTTCCGAGGCTATAAATGTTTACGGGAGCAGAAAGCCTCTTCTTTCTCCCGCAGAAGAGCTGGTAGTTTTGAACTGCTGAGCTTGAGGTTAGCAGCCAGATTCATAACTACTATGCTATGAGAGCTCCTTACTGGTGTCAAAATGACGTTAGAAAACATAATTTCTTCTTAAAAAAGAGTTTTTTTCTTAAGAATTATCTGATACTGGGTTATATATGTTTCAGATTTTCATTGTGTTATGTGTGTGTATTATATCTATGACCTTGATTAATGTTATGCAGGTAAATGTTATGCAGGAGCTCTGTGGGACAGTGCTGGTCTGATTACCCAAAGATCATCAGTTCAAATCCACTATCTTCTTCTCTGGAGAATAAAGATAAGCAGTCTGTTTCCATAAGGATTCCAACCTTGGAAACCCTCTGGAGCAGTTCGATTCTGTCTTATAGGGTCACTATGAATTCAAATTTACTCAAAGGCAATGAGTTTTTGGGTTTTTGAAATATTAAACAATTTTCATTCTGGTGTAATTCTATAAGATCAATGAGCACTGAACTGTTAAGTTATAAGATTCGCAGTTCAAACACACCCGTTGCTCCTTGGAAGCCCTTATAATGACTTGGAAGTCGTTGTAAGTCAGAACTGACTCAACTGCAATGTTGTGGCACATAGTGACCCGATACACAACAGAACAAAACACTGTCCAGTCCTGTGCCAATCTCACAAGTATTGCTACACTTGATTGAGCCCATTGCTTCTGCCACCACACCTATCTGTTTCCTTGAGGATCTTCCTCTTTCTCTTGACTCTCCATTTGAACAAGCATGATGTTGTTTTCTAAGGATTGGTCCCTCCTGATAGTATGCATAGTGTACAAAATGTCAAACTGTCCTCAAATAGAAACAGTCATATTCTTTGCTCTATGTATTTCAAAGATAAGTTTGTCCTGACAACCTCTATTATACAAGGTAAGGATAATGCATTAATAAGCTGCCCATTAAAGGTAGAAAATTCAAAGGAAAAAAACTGTTTAGGTGAACATTTCAAATGTGTCTAGCTAACTAGTGGCCAAATAATAATAATAATTCGTTCCATGGCCCAAGGTTTTAGAAATGCATGCTACAATTTTTCCCAGTAAACGCAAAATTTATTATTAGAAATGTCATAAATGCAACAACATAAATTATCTAAATAAAAGTGATCATTATGTGAGCTTGAAACAAAACAACACTTTAAATTATTGAATAAAATTTAATGTGAGCTAATGCATCAGACTGCAAGGCCGGTGGTTCAAGCTAACCAGCTGCTCCTTGGAAACCCTATACAGGGTCAGTTAACAACAACAACAACATGAGAAAAGCTAAGAATCATGTGTCTCTTTTTAAACTTTTTATCTTACTCATTAAATATTGATTATATAAAAATGTTTTGTTACTAGCAAAAATAGACACCAAAACCCAATGGAGTAATATCTTCAGAATCCTTAAACCAAACTATCAACCAGTAGTCTAATCTTATGTTCAGCTAAACTATAATTCAAGAGTTAGTGTGGAAATGATGGCAGAGATAATAGATTCCAGTCCTCTTTCTTAAATTCTGATAGCCTCAGGAATCACTTGGCTTGCAGCTATGGAATTACATAGTGCTCTCGGTCTCTTGTCTTGTGTATCTTCTGATGTTTTATAAGTACACTAATCATATACATTAGAAACAACTCTACTCTGGTATGACTGAATTTTTTTTTTTTTTTTAAGGTTTATTGTGAATTGATTGATAGTTTACATGGGAGAACATTCGTTTTACACTCATCCTATCATATGTGGTTTCACTGCAATGATTACAATCCCCTCCATGCATCATAATTCAACAGCGTTTGCTTCTATTCCTCTGTTTTGTTTTGTTTTGAATGTACACAAAAACACCCAGGAATATATAATCATTTAAATGACCAACCAAAAGGCACATTTTACAAGCCAAGCAGGCTAATTTTTTTTTTAATGCTTTATTGTGAATTATGTGATAATTTACATGGGAGGACATTAGCTTCACATTGATCCCATCATAAATTGTTTCCTTGCCATGGTTAAAATCCCCTCCATGCATCATCCACCAACCAAAGGGTATGTATGCCCTGCAAGCCTGCCCCCTGGTCGTCAGCACACAATCCCTCTCCTTCTCCTGGACCAAAGTCCCCAGCTGCTCCATCTCTCCACGTCATCGTCTCTGCCTCCATCTCTGGCATCACTGCTTCTCTGGGTAGGGTTCAATTCTCCGCTCTTCTCCCTTGATGGTCTCAGGGACCTCTGCTCTTAGACTGCAAAGTTAATCACTCCCCTCCCTTTGCCACAAAA
>NW_006408561.1:11510192-11524868 GCF_000296735.1 Chrysochloris asiatica | reverse complement strand
AAAACGTGTCCTTCTTAAATCAAAAAAAAAAAAAAAAGAATGAGGATGAGAATGCTGCTACAATGTGTAAAACAGAAACAGTGTCACTGAACAACATATGTGGAAATTGTTAAACAGGACTCTAATTGGTTGTGCAAACTTTCACCAAATGTTCAATATTTTTTTCATAAATAAAAAATTTTTAAATAAATTTAAAAAAAAGAACATCTACTTTTACATTTCCAGCCCTTATAATCAGTCCTGATAACAATTATTCACATTGTATCACGAGAGACCTATTTGCATCTCCTTTCATCAGCCCCGCCTAGACAGACTGGATACTACTCAGTGGAGATTCTACCTTGCTCCATGCCCTCTGGATATAGGTTCCCTCTTGAAAGCTTGTAAGCCAGTCACTTCTTGCCTCTGAACCCCCCCATTCTGGGTAGCCAATGTCCAAATTGCCCATCCCTGTCTTCTCCATATGTGGAAGGGGTGGGAATGATCCTCGCTGTGAAGATTTGTTCCCTTTTTTGAGCTACTGCTTCCATAGGTATAGGTCAAGTTCTTCAAATTGTATCAGATTATTCTTTTTTCCCTCTTTTTTCTTCTTTTAGTTGAGTCATTGAAGCCAGGTCAAGTGGGTATTATCTGCAAGTGTGGGTGTACTTATGCATGTGCCCTCTCGTCTTATCAACTGGAAGCTTCACTCTCCACTCTAGTCCTCTGTGGCTATGTCACTGACTCTGGGCCCAAGAGTCCCCTGGACTTGCCATACTGCTGGCCAACCAGGTCTCCAGCCGGGTTCACAGGAGTCCATTGAATGTTGTAAGGCTTAGCTCGCAGCTTCATTGCTGCTTTCCCCTCACTTCCCCTTATCGATGATGAACATGGTCACCAATCAGAGCATGTATTCCCATTGAGTCTTAGTCTTAGAAGAAGGTTTGTTCTGAGGGGGACTCGACCACTTGCCTTGATGTCTCCTGGGCATGCCACTTGTTTGTTCTTTTAGTAACAGTCGGTCTGCCTATACTGTTTTGTATTTTTCCTGTCAGTCTGTCTTTCAAGAATTACCTTCTGTTCTTCTGGCCTTTCCAGGCTGATCTGCTTGTCCTATCAAGTGGAAATTTCCCCTCAGAAGTTTCTGGATGCTATTCAGGTTTCCACTTATGGTCTTGAGTAATGCAGAGGCTCTGCCGGAAGCCTTCTTCACTGGGCATGTTGTAGCCCCATTTTAGGTATTCCAATCAGTTACAGGCAGAAGACAGACTTACAAGCTTTCTATGGTGATATTTCTGACTCTTCCTTTCTCTCCACCATCAGTGTCTATTTTATATTGGTAAGCAAGGGAAACCAAGATTCAAAAGACAGCCAAGCATCTTAACATAATTTCCCTTCTTTTCCCCATTCCAACCATGTCTCAATTTCTGTATCCCAGAGCCCTGTTTTTCCAAGGTTGTAGATACATCATTATTTGCCACTGTCCCACTGCAGCTTCACATTCATCCTATCGTATTGCATTTCATTGCAATGATTAAAATCTCTTCCATGCATCATCAAATAACCAAAGGACACACCCCACAGGCCCTCACTCCCCGCTCCCCATCAGCAAATAGCTCCTCTCCTTCCCTGAGTCCCGTGTCCCCAGTCACTACATCTGTCCATGCCATCATCTCTGTCTCCATGTCTGGCCTCACTGCCTTTCTGGGTAGGGTCACACTTCCCACTCTTTTCACTTGGCGGTCGCAGGGACCTCCGATGCTGGGCTGCAAAATCAATCACTCTCTTCCTTTTGCCAAAAACAAGGGGAAAAAAAATCTGCCTCTACATTTCTGACCTTCACAGTCAGTCCTGGTGGCAGGTATTCACTGTTGTACCATAAGAGACTTATCCCCATTTCCTTTCGTCAGCCCAGTCCCAACAGATTGGAAAGCAATCAGTAGAGGTTCTCTTCTACCTGGCCACTTTTAGTATTCTTTCCTTGTGTTTGATTTTGGAGAGCTTGATTACTATATGTCTTGATGACTTTCTTTTGGGGTCTATCCTTCCTGGGGTACATTCAGCTTCTTGAATGTTTATTTTCTCGTTTCTTAAGATGTTAGGGAAATTTTCTTCCAGAAGCTCTTCAACTGTCTCCTCTGTGGACTTTTCTGATTCTTCCAGTTCAGGAATGCCAATAATTCTTAAGTTGTTCCTCTTCATGTTATTCAGCATGAATTGTAGATGCTTTTCAGATTTTTTTTTTTTTTTATCCTTTTTTCTGCTTGCTTTTCTATTTTAGCAATATTGAGAGATTTGTCTTCCAGCTCGCTAGTTCTGGCTTCTATCTCTTCTATTCTGCTCCTTTCCCCTTTCAGTATATTGTCCATTTCTGATATGTTATTATTAATCATCTGGACCTCTTTTTGCAGGTTTTGAATTGTTTCCAATGCTGTTTCAATCTTGTTGGATTGCTCTTGTAGTACTTTCCTGACTTCTTCCTTGTTTTCCTCCACCCCTTTTCTGAACATTAGAATTTGTTTCCATATCATTCTTCTGAATTCCTTCTCAGGCTAATCGAAACCCTGCTGTTTCTCTTGTGTGGAGCCTTTGTCTGTCTCCAGCTCATTTGTCTCAGCTACTGTCTTCTGTTTTTGGACATGTTTTGATATCATTTGTTTTTTCTTGTTCATCTTTTCCAATAATTATGTGAGTTTTTTAAGTGGATGTTTGTTGTTGTTTGTTATTAAGCTTACTGGGTGTCTCCTGGTGAATATGATCAAGAAATAGGCTTCTGTTCACATGTAATGTTTAGCAGGTGTTGTTGGCTCTTGTCTCAGTGGTGGAATATTATTGGGTGTATTTATAGCTTGGCTATATGGTCATGATGGCTGTCTCTTCTTGGGTAATGTAGAGAGAAAAAGCTCCCACCTCCAGCAAAGATGTGTGATCAAAAGCAGAATATAAATGCAGAGGCAAAAACTACCACTTTGGAACAGATATAAAGCTGTAGTCGACTGTCCTATGCTACACAGGCAGTGTGTGTGCAAGGTAGAAGCCTATGGCCATGGGTGAGGATGTCCACTCATTCAGGACCCTTCTCTGGCCACTACAGTAGAGGTGTGCAGGTAGATATTGAGAAGTTAATGGGAGTATCTGTGTGTGCACAATGCAATTCTGAGATGGCTGAGTCCTTTTATGTTGGGGTTTTACAGCTTGTTTAATAAGTGTCCTGCACAAGGAACTTGGTAGTGCAGCAGCCATGAATGGGGCCGTGAACCACAAAGACACCAGCTCAAAACCACCATTAACACCGCAGGAGAAAGGTGAAGCACTCCGCTTCCACAAAGACCAACAGCCTCAGACACCCGCACAGGGTCACCTGGAGTCGGAACCAACTCCACGACGCACAGCCACCAAGGGCCCTGCACCAAGACAATTTTAGGGCTGTGTCTCCATGGCTGATGTTATAAGTAACTACCAAGCTCCTTCTCTCTGTACCGTGGGAAAACTGTACCATATGATGGCATCTGGGCTGAGCAAAGAAGGCGTGACAGGGAAAAGGAAAAAGAAATGTATAGAGTCTCCCTTGCCTCTTTTTTTTCACAAATGTCTCTGCATTGCTTTTAGCTCCAGTTTTCTGAGCCAGTCTGGCTATGGCCCTGCCCTCTAAACACATCCAGGGCTGGGTGGCCACAAAGGGAGTCCCATCTCCAGATTACTTGCAGTATTTTCCTTAATATCGTAATTTTTTCACTTGCAAGTGCAGGAAACTGACGTCCTGGACCTTATGGTAGATCTGGAGTTCTGGAATTGTTCTATGAGCACTTCCTCCATGAGTTCCCAGCCCCTACACCACAGAGACTTCCCTACCTGGTTTTTTCTACTGTCACCTGCACCGGAAGTCCTGGTATTACTGAATATTGACCTAAATGTTAAGATTGTCAAAGACCCAATTTTTAAATGTGGACACATTCGCAGATACCAGAGGGTAGAAAGTCATTATATCTTATAGGGGAGTCCTGGCGTAGTGCCATAGGATAAACACTGGACCTCAAAGTTGATTTGAGCCACATGGTTGACAATTCAAACTCACTAGTTGTAAGTAGGAACTGAATGGATGGCACTCAACAACAAATGCAACGTATCTTATAGGAGAAACAATTCAATCCGTCAAAATGAATATTCTTTAAATGATTAAGTATCAAGGTTAATATGATAATAGCATTTTGTTTATTTTTAAAAAGGAGTGCTTATATCTTAGAGAATTACACTAAAGTATTTATAGAGTACGAGTGATAGTCTATGTATTCCTAAAAATGACACAGGACCAGGAAATGTTTGATTCTTTCACACATAAGTTTTTCATGAATTGACATCTGCTAGAAAATAACAAACACTAGCACTGTGTTTATCATTAGTAATTCTTGATGATAAGGAGGTTTGTTGCAATTATGCTTATTTTCAAATATGCTTTAAATTTTCACGATGAAAAATCAGAGTAAATGGTAAAAAACACATTTTTACATCTCATATCAATCAGAAAAACAAAACCAGGCCAAAAAAAAGGGGGAGGGAGCATTTGTTAGGGGTCCCTAAAATACTGATATGTTTTCTGAAATATTAACACTATATTCTTATGAACATTTCACATGAAAAATAAATCAATATAAAGTTATCCAAGTACCTGAGCATAATAAGGAAATAAAATAAGACAGCTGAAAACAAGAATAAAATAATTTCACACTTCTATTTGCAAATATGCAAAAACATGAGGGTTTTTTTTTTTAGGTATTAATATATACTTACCATTGCTTTGTTCATATGGAAATGTTTGGTTTAAAAATATATATAAGTGCTGTATGATTGTTGTTGTAAAAGCAGCTAGGGGATTTGAACTGCCAACCTTGTGGTTAGCTGTACAGTGCCTATCCTACAAAGCCACAACTGCTAATTAAATAATTGGAAGTTGATTATAGCATAATCTTATGTCAATGATCTAATGTTAAAAACTAATATAAAAAAATCTAATATAATGTAAATGTAAAAAACCTACTAAGCATCTTTTCAGATGTCTACAAGTTTACATGTTTCTTATAATGGAAGGAAAGGAGAAAAAACAGCAAGGCTGCAGCTGTTAAACTTGTGAAGTAATACAGCACTTGCAAGTCACACTGGGCTCTTTAAAAGACAGTAAACTAGCAAAAACTTGCATCAGCAAAATTATCTTGTTGTTGTTAAGTGCTGTTGAGTCGATTCCAAATCATAGCGACCCAGCACAGGGTTTCTAAGGAGTGCTGGTCTGAACCTCTAAAATTGCGGTTATTTGCCCAGTGCTTGTTCTAAAATGCAATAACAAGACCCCAACTGTGTATAGCTTTTTGAATTAATCACTAGGAATTTTATTATCTTGAAAAACATGATTTCTGATGTCCAGTTGTTGTTTAATTTCTATCTCATGACTCTAATGATGTATGAAAATTCTTTATCCTTCTAATCTCAGGTTACTCATTCTGAAAGCCACCATTTGTCTGTCAGTTTGTTATGTGGTGGTTTGTATTTTGCTATAATTCTGGCAGCTATGTCACCAGTAATTTGAATACCAGCATGATCAGCAATAGTAAACAGTTTTCAGCTGAGCTTCTCAACTAAAGACCGACTAGGGAAAAGGAGAGTTGGGCTACTTCTGAATATTTAGTCTCTGAAAACCTGATGAATAGCAAAGGAACACTGTCAGATAGCACCAAAATATTGAATACTGAAACATGAAGAAGAGTACCAGAATATGATCAGACACACTGTTGGAAGATGAGTCACTAAAGCACTCAAAATAACAATTAGGGTGAGCTTTCTCCCCAAACTATAACTGACCATGATGATGTGACTAGAGTAAAGCTTTTGCAACCTTCATTCGCTAATAGGGCACAATTCAATATGAGAAGAAACAGCTGTAAACATACATTTATAGTCATAACACAGAATGCATGAAGTATGAATCCAGGAAAATTGGAAGATGCTATAAATGAAATATAATATGTAAATATGGATACACTAGGCATTAGTGAACTGAAATGGACTGGTTTGACCATTTTGAATTTGATAATCATGTGGTTTACAAAGGCGGGAATGACAAATTGAAGAGGAATGATGTTGCATTTTCATCAACAAGAACATTTCAAGATGGAAGGCACACAAGAACACCCAAACTTGTAGATAGTACCCATTCAACCTAACTTCTATGGCTTCATGATCAGAACTCAAATAGAGGAAGATTAACATAAAAAATAAATTTTTTTTGATAAAGGAAACAAGTGTAAATTACTACAATTTGATGAACTTGCCCTATACTTATGGATATAGTAGCTCAAAATACCAACTGAACACAAAAGAGTCTATCATCAAGGATCAATTCTATTCATTCTGTATACAGGGTTGATAGGGATGGGTAATTTAGACATTGGCTACTTAAAATGGAGGGGCTAAAAAATGCACAAAGTGACTGACTTACAAGTTTTCAAGGGAGAGTTTGGTTTCACAAGGTGCTAATAAAAAGGAAAAATAATAATAATAATAAAGGAACATTTCAAAATCAATCTGAAAATACAATGCTATCATCGATAGGATAACAGCCATATGCCTAAAAGGAATATCAGTTAATGCAACTATTATTCAAATTTATGTACCAATGACTAAAGTCACTGAAGAATTCTACCAACTTCTGCAGTCTGAAATTGATCAAACATGCAATCAAGATGTATTAGAAATTACTGGCAATGGAAATGCAAAGGGTGAAAACAAAGAAGAAAACTCAGTTGTTGAAAAACATGGCCTTGATGATAGGAAGATGCTGGAGATCGCATGATAAAAATTTGCAAGACCAATGGATTCTTCATTGCAAATACCTTTTAAACAACATAAAAGACAATTTTACACATGGACCTCACCAGATGGAATACATAGAAACCAAATTTATTACATCTGTGGAAAGATATGGTAGAAAAAGTCCATATCACCAGCCAAAACAAGGCCAAGGGTTAATTGAGGAACAGACCATCAATTGCTCATATGCAAGTTCTGGCTGAAGCTGAGTATAGTTAAAACAAATCCATAATAGCCAGAATATGACCTTGAACATATCACACCAGAAATTAGAGATCATTCCAAGAATAAGTTTGATGAATTAGACACTAGTGACCGAAGACCTAAAGAGCTGTGGAATGACATCAAGAACAGCATATAGAAAGAAAGCAAAAGGTCATTAAGAAGAGAAGAGTGAAGGAAAAGACCAAAATGGATTTCAGAAGAGACTCTGAAACTTACTCTCTAACATAGAGATGTTAAAGCAAATGGAAGACATAAGGAGGCAAAGGAACAGAATAGAAACTTTTAAAGGGCAGCTCAAGAAGACAAAGTCAAATATTAGAATGAAATGTGCACAATCTGGAGTTAGAAATCCGAAAGAGGTGAGCAAGTTCAGCATTTCTCAAGCTGAAGGAACTGAAGTAAAACATACAAGCCTCAACTTGTGATATGGAAGGATTCTATGAGCAAAATACTGAACAATGCATAGAGCATCAAAAGAAGATGGAAGGAATATACAGTCTCTAAACCAAAAGTAAATGGTTAATGTTCAGTTATTATAAGAGATAACATATGATCAAGAACCAAAGATACTGAAGGAAGAATTCCAAGGTGCACCGAAAGCATTGGCAAAGATAAAGGCTCTGGAAATTGATGGAATACAAATTGAAATCTTTCAACAAACTCATGCAGCACCAGAGGCACTCACTCACGTATGCCAAGAAATGTAAAACACAGCTAGTTGGCTTAGAAGAGATTCCTATTGCTGTCCATTCCAAAGAGAAGTGTTCCAATGTAATGCAGAAATTAATATCGCATGCAAATAAAGTTTGCTACAAACAATTTTAAAATGTGTGCAACAGTACATTGACAGGGAATTGAAAGTGGCTCAAGCCAGATTCAGTTGACGACTTGGAAAAAAGGATATCATTATCGATGACAGATGAATCTTGTCTGAAAGCAGAGAGTACAAGAAAGACATTTACCTGTGAGTTACTGACTATGCAAAGGATTTCAACAGTGTGGATCATGACAACCTATGGACAGCACTGTGGAGAATGAGTATTCCAAAACATTTCATTGCACTCATGAGAAACCTGTACATAGACCAAGAAAAAGTAATTTGCACAGAACAAGGGATCACTGAATGTTTTAAATTCAGGAAAGGTATGTGCCAGTGTTGTATTCTTTCACCATACTTATTTAATTTATATGCTGAGCAAATGATATAAGAAACTGGATTATATGAAGAAGTAGGTGGCATCAGGATAGGAGGAAGACTCATTAACAACCTGAGATATACAGATGATATAACCTTGCTTGCTCAAAGTAAAGAGGACTTAAAATACTTACTGATGAAGATCAAAGATCCCAGCCTTAAATATGGATAGCACCTCAATGTAAAGGAAACAAAACCCTCACCACTGTACTAATAAATGGTATTATGAAAAAGGGAGAAAACACTGAAGTTTTCAAAGACTTATTTCCTCAGATCTACTATCAACATTCATGGAAGAAACAGTCAACAAATCAAATTAAGTACTGTATAAGACAGATCTGGTACATAAGATCTCTTTAAAGTACTCAAGAGCAAAGATGTTAGTTTGACTAAGGTATGCTTGACCCAAGTCATGGTATTTCAATAGCCTTAAATGCATGTCACTAATGAGCTTGACTGCAATATTGGTTTGAACTGCAAAATCTGTTTGAAAAACCACAGAGTTGACAGTTCAGGCTCACCAGTTGCTCCTTTGAAACCCTATACAGAGTCGCTATAGGTCAGAACAGACTCGACAGCACTAAACAACAGCAACAATAACATGTGGGTGTAAAACTTGAACAATGCATAAGGAAAACCATACACATATTGATGCGTTTGAATTATGATGTTGAAGAAGAATATTAAAAGTGTCATGGACTGCCAGAAAAACAAAGAAACTGTGTTGTAAGAAGTACAGCCAGAGTACTCCTTCAGCTCTCATACTTCAAACATTTTCTCAGAAGGGACCAGTCCCTGATGAAGGACATCACAGTTGATAAAGTGGAGGCTCGGCGAAAGAAAAGAAGACTTCCAACAGATGAATTGGTACTGTGGCAGCAACAGTGGGCTCAAGCTTAACAGTGATTGTTAGGATGGTGAAGGACCTGGAAGGGTTTTGTTCTGTTCTGGACAAAGACACTATGAGTAATAACTGACTCGTGGGCATTTAACAACAGCAACAACATTATCTGAATGAAATAGCTGCTAAGGCAATTCTGCCAGTCTTCAATCAACACAAAGTTACTACCATCCTCATTCAAAGTTTTTTAAAAAAAGTATCAGAGATTCTAAACTTGTGGATTTACATACACTTAAAGTCCTAGTCTGGAGCTGTAGACTAAGCACTGGACTGCTAACTGCAAGTTTGGTGGTTCAAACCCACCAGCTGCTCCTGGGAAACCCCATATGTGGTCACTATGAGTTGGAACTGATTCCACAACATGTTGCAACAAAAACAAAAAACTAAAGTAGGTGTCTGGGTGTGAAGCACTGGACTGCTAACCAAAATATTGTGGTTCAAACCCAAGAACCACTCCTCAGAAACCATATACAGGGTTTCGATGAGTCAGAACTGACTCTGTGACACTTAACAACTCACTGAAGTAGGAGTCACTGGGTGATGCAAATAGCTAGCCTGCTCAGTTACTAACAAATAGTTTTATGATGTAAGTCTTTCAGCTGTAGCGTAAATAAAAGGCCTGGAGATCTGCTTTTGAAAATTCAACCACTGAAACACTATAGAGTGCAGTTTGATACTGACACACATACAGTCACCACGAGCCAAAATCCACTGGACTGAACTAATTTTTTAACCTATATTAATAGGGTCTTTGCTCTTGCTTCCTCAAGGACAGCATCAAAAATCTTGGAATATCCTATGATTGAACTTTCGCTGTTATTTTAGAGGCCTCCAGACCACATTTGAAAGTTAATACTAAAGATGTGGTTCTTCAATGTGATCTGGACAGACTGAAAGACCTCTTCTCAGTATAAAATAACTTACGGTGATGTCAATAATGCCTACCTAAGGAGATCACAAAACAGATTCTGACCACTGCATCTCATGGACTTCCCAATTGATAAAAAAACAAATAAACAAAAATAGATAAGATATTTAATTTAGAATGTGTATGCCAATCTTAATTGTATGAAATAATAATGCTAACAATCCAATGTGTTGTTGTGGTCTTGTGTCATTGAGTCCATTCCAATTTATGGCAAATTCATGTGGAACAGAACAGAACCACTCCATAGTGTGTTAATGACCATAATCTTTACAGAAGTAGATTGACAGACTTTCGTGATGCAAAGGGGTGGGTTTGAACTGCCAACAGGTCATGAACCATTTTCAGGTCATCCAGAAAACTAGAGCCATATAATATAGGGAATAATAATTACAACTTGTGTGTAGTCAGTGCTAGTATGTGCCCAAGATTTCCCAAATATTATTTTCAAGAAACATAGTATTATCTTCATTTTACAGATGAGAAACTTCAAATTAATAATTTTTAAATAACTTTAAAGATCCACAATTGATACTTTCTATGATTGACCTCATTAGTTTATAATGTGCTGTCCCAAACAACATAAATGTGAGGGACTCTGATGAAGATCTTCAAATAATATATATACAATAAATATTAATTTTCTGTCCTATACAAAGCTATAATGCAAACTCTACATTCAATTCATCTCTATAGATATTGATTTGATTGCTGAATGTGAAAATTATTTTAACAAAAGAAACCAATGTAATTCAAGTTTATGTTGACTATAAGAAAACAATTCAGATTTTGCAGTGTAAAGGTACTCACATAAATGTAATTTTATGTTATATATATTTTCCCATCTAGGTTATTGTCACTTTTATTATCCAGTAATGAATGAGGCTCAACAGAAGATTTTTTTTCTTAGATCTCAAAAACATGGGATTTTTTTATTTTTGGTGATAAAAATTTATTAAACACTGATACATGAGAATGTTTTAATTAATTTCCTTCTTTGTTTTAACACAGGCTATAACTAAAATTTGATTCTTATCCAGAAAACCTATAGAAGCTTAACCTTCATCTTTATTACTTTTTTCTTCCTCTCAAACTGATTTTCATATGTATTGCTTTTGTTATACTATTGAATTCTATCTCTATATATACATAAGAGCTACTTTATGCATTTGGAAAGGAAGCAGAAGAATCCAAGATGGATAGTTACATAAGAATTTAAAGATATACATATACTGTGGGAGTCCTGGTGTGGCACTGTGAGTTAATGTGCCAGATTGCAAAGCCGTTTGAACTGCAAGGTCGCTTGTTCAAACTCACCAGCAGCACCTTGGAAACCCTATACAGTGTCACTATGGGTCGGAATCAACTCGAAGAAACTTAACAACAACAACAATATACACTGTGAGGTCCACTTAGGGACTGAGACAGGGAAAAGACTTTAACTTCTCATTTGAAAAAGTAACTGAAAGATATTTGTGCATTGAAAAATTCGTTAGAATTATTTTAATTATTATTTCATATTGTGAATTTATTACAGAAGACAAATATTTGGGATTATGAAGTTCAATTCTGTCCCAGTGAATTTGAAGAAATAGAACCAATCAGATATATCTACCCCAAATATATATGTAGTAGAAGGAGGCTGATTTTAGGAATTGGCTCATATGATTATGGAAACTGGAAATTCTGAAATTTTCTGCATACGTTAAGAGTCTGGCTATTCAGGAAATAGTTAATGGTTCAGTGTCTGAAACCCATAGGGCAGACTAGCAGATTATATACTCAGCAGATGGGATTTCCAATTTACAATCATAATACAAAAATCCATTCTTCCAGAAAACTGTTTTTGTTCTAATATAGGTCCTTCACATTGAATGAAGAAAATCTCCTTTACTTAACACAAATGCAGTATAAATGCTAATCACATCTGCAAAGTATCTTTACAACAACATGAACACTTGTGTTTGACCAAACATTTGGGCTCCATAGCCTAACCAAGGTAACCCATAAAATCAACTATCACAGTGGGAGTTATGGTTGAGATATCTGGAAGACTCCTTTCTTAATTAATCTGATACATTTGACAATATTTTTACATCCTGAGGACTTATTTTAGATTTTAAAATAGTTGAATCCCCCAATTAAAATATGGACACAGGACATAAACAAATGCTTCATCAAAGAAGACATTTAGGCAGCTAACAATCATGAAGAAATATTCATGATCATTAGCCATTGTTGTTGTTGTTAGGTGCCATTGATTCAGTACTGACTCATAATGACCGTATGCACAGCAAAACGAAACACTGCCTGATCCTGGGCCAACCTCACTACTGTTGCCATGCTTCAGTTCATTGTTGTCGTTATGTGCCGTGGAGTCTGTTCCGACTCATAATGACCCTGTACAGGGTTTCCAAGGCTGTAAATATTTACATGAGCAGAAAGCCTGATCTTTCTCCCGAGGTGTGCTTGGTAGTTTCAAACTGCTGACCTTAAGGTTCGCAGCCCAATTCATAACCACTGTGCTACCAGAGCTCCCTTTTGATTACATTAGGGAGATGCATAGCAAAACAACAATGAGATATCATCTCACACCAGCAATAACAGCAAAGCTCAAAAATGCAGAGGATAATAAATGCTGGCGAAGATGTGTGAGACTAGGACCCTCCTACATTCCTGCCTGCTAGGAATGTAAAATGGTTCAATCACTCTGGAAAATAGTATGGCACTTCCTCAGAAAGTTGGAAATAGGAAAACCTTATGATCCAGCAATTCCTCTACTTAGTATATATCCACAAGAAATATGAGCTCTAACACAAATAGATACATACACGCCAGTGTTCATAACAGCACTATTCACAATAGCAGAAATATGAAGACTGCTTAAGTGCCCATCAATGGAAGAATGGATAAGCAAACTTGGGTACATACAAACAATGGACTATTATGCTACCTTGAAGAATAACAAGGAAGCTGCAAACCACCACATAACATGGATGAACCTTGAGGACATTATACTGAATGAAATTGCTCAGTCACAGAAGGACAAATATTGCATAAGACCATTATTACTAAAATGAAAAAAAAAAAAAATTCTTTGTTGGTTACTGGTGTGATTGGAGTGAGGAGATTGAGAGAGAAGGAGGGAGGCAATGGTAGAGCACAGGGAGAGGGCAGGCACATCATAGTCTGGGTATTGGGGAAGGCAATGCACAAGAAGAGGGAGGGGTGGAAGAACAAGGTACATAGGTGAACACTGAGACAGTTTTGCATGGGTTAAATGGAACAGAGGTAAATAGTACTGCATGCTCACCCTTGGAACAACAGTTTTCTGTGATGCAGGAATCAAGGCATAGTTTGTAGAGGGGAATAATACTAAGATGTTTGACTGTCTTATGAATATTGGTTTTCCATGCCTACTGTTGTAAAATAGACACTTGAGTGGGATAGAAAAGAATGTTGGGAAACATGATTAAAGAAAGCTTGTAAGCCCGTCTTCAGCCTATAACTGACTGGAATACCTAAAAGGGATTTCTAGAACTTGCCCAGTGAAACAAGCCTCCTGGGGAGCCTTTGCAGTGTATAGGACCTTAGGTGGAATCCTGAACCCCATCCAGAAACTTCTGAGGTGGGACAATCCCATTAGAAAGACAAGCAGACCAGCCTGGAACAGCTAGAGTGACAGAAAATACATCTTCAAAGCAAGATCATCAGGAAAAACCCAAAACAAAAATGACAGTATGACTGGTTACTACCAGAATAAGCAAGTTGTTTTCTGGGAAGCCATCAAGGCAAGCAATCAAGTTCCTTCAGGACAAACCCCCTTTAAGACTAAGATTCAAAGTGAGCACATGAGCAAGCACGTAAGCTTGCTGGAGACCACGTTCATCTACTGGTGAGTGGAAGAAGGGGAAAGGCAGCAGTGAAGAAATGAGTTGAGTTCAAACACATTCACAGACTCCCATTGACCTGGAGATTAGAGAGAGAAGAGGTAGGGCTGGTTGGTCCAAAGTGTGGTGAGACCTGGCGACACCTGAGCCCATGGAAAAGGACATAATCACAGAAGGCTAGAGCTGTGAGTGAAGCATCCAGCTGATATGAAGTAAGAGGAGGCGCACAAGAGCATTCAAATTTCCAGATAGTACCTATTTGACCTAGCCTCGATGGCTTGATAATCAGAATTTGACTAGAAGAAGATAAAAAAGAACAAAACAATTTTTGATAAAGGAAACAGGGTAAATTGCTAAAATTTGATGAACCTGACCTATAATCATGGAGGTAATAACTCTAAATACCAACAGAGAGGGAAAGATTCTTCACATCAAATATCAGTGTATACACAGGGTTACTTAGACATTGGCTACCTAAAATAAGAGGGTGATAAAGGCACGAAGGGAGAATTTAGTTTAAGAGTGTGTGGGGGAAGAAAGCATTCCCACTGAATAGTTTTCATATTGTTTGTTTGTTTGTTTGTTTGTTTGTTTGTTTGTTTGTTTTAACCACTACACTACCAGGCCTTCCTTGAAGATGGAGGATCAGGTAAATGTGTAGTGAGTAGCTCAGTCAACAACAACACGGAATACCGGGTCAAGA
>NW_006408561.1:11502006-11508258 GCF_000296735.1 Chrysochloris asiatica | reverse complement strand
GAACTGAAGAAAAAATTCAAGCCTCAACTTTCGCTATTAAAAGATTCACTGGGCAAATTATTGAATGATGCAGAATGCATCAAGAAAAGATGGAAGGAATACACAAGAGTCATTATACCAAAAGGAAATGGTTAATGTTCAACCATTTCAAGAGCCTGGAACAGGTTTTTTGTGCTTTGTTTTTGTAACAAAGTATACTTATTTGATTTTTTACTTCAAAGTTGCCTTAAAGATAGATAAAACAGGTAATCATTTGAAATCTTTATCCATTTTCACTAATTAGTAATCCACATGGTTCAATATATTGTATATTTTACTATTTGTTGTTAAGGTTGTCAAAGGAAAAATTGAAAATCAAATATGTGGTATTTCATAGTAAGATGCTTGTAGATGAATGCATAGTTGCTCAAGTGAAGACAGTTTCTAGCTCCTTTTACAATTACATTTGACCATGAGATTGAAACATACCTAGCCAATAAAAGGTAAGAATATTATGAGTACTGCTTCAGGTTTGAACATTAAAATGTTGGATACTTCTCCTCATTGTTTTCTTTCTTCCTCTTTCTACAAGAAAATGAAAATGTCTACGAGCCAAAGATATGAGATTAACACCATAGGAGAAGACAAAATAATCAGAAAACAACAACATGTAGGTCTTAGAAAATAGGACTGTTACTTTAGGATTGTTACATGAAAATTCAATACATATGTATTTTTAAGTTATTATATTTTTGGAGCTTTATTGTCAGTTTGGAGTCCTGGTGTGGTGCCATAGGATAAGCACTCAAACTCAAAGTCAGTTTGAACTGAAAGGTTAACAGTTCAAACTCACCGGCCCCTCATCAGAAACCCTATGCAGGTCACTATGAGTCAAAACTGACTTGAAGACATCTAAGAACCTTGTTAGTTTCACAGTCATCTTAACTACTATAATTGGATTATAAACCTCATTATGAAATAAATACCAATTAGATTTATGTACAGGCAGTTTTAACCCATATACAAAAAGTAATATAATCAATTGTTACTACAGGGAAGAGATACTTCAAACTTATCTTAAAAACACTTAATTTTTTTAAGGTAAGTTTGAAGTACTATGAAGGATAGACAGTTCAGACTGCAACAATAGAAGTGTTGTTGTTATGTGCTATGGAGTCGATTACTACTCCTAGAGACCCTATACAGGGTTTCAAGGAGAAGCTGGTGGGTTTGAACTGCCAACTTTGTGGTCCAAAATCCAGTGCTGTTCATACATACAGCGCCACACTTGGAGTCCAACAATAAAAGTACTTTGTGGAAATTCATATAAAGTAAAAATAAAATCAGATTATATTCTAAATTTGGCTTAATGATAATGTTAGGGTCTGTATGAGTCAGAACTGTCACTTAACAACAACAACAAAGTAGTGTATGTCTACTGTTTACCTGACTGATAGTAGTAGGAAATTTTATCCTAGAAATCATATAATTATAATCTAAAATTGTCTTATTTCTTTTGGTAATTGTCAACATATCTGCAAAGACAAAACAATGAGCTAAAATACACAGTTTACTTTCCCAATACCCTGCAGAGGATTGAAAGAACCATCGTGGTGGAGAATAGATTGATACATCTGTACTTGCTGTTTCACTGGTGACTTGGAGCCATGTAAAAGAATATATTATTATGAGAAAGTAATATCTATGTATCTTCAAAGAAACAGCCTCATATTTATTCTAACAGTCAAAATGTTATTTCAACTGATTTTCTGCACATAAAGGAAGGTTTATTTCCATCGTATCCAACTAGATTCAACTCATTGCTTACATCCTCATTCTCCTATTACAGTTTCAATCTTTTTTAGAGTTCCATTTGCTTACAAAATCTTTTCATACATTCAACCACTTTCCTTTCCAACTTAACTTAATACATAAAGAACCCTTTGTATAGGAAACATTTTATATAAATGGTTTTATTTATCATCTATAAAGTGCTTTCCAAACAATCATCATTTTTCTCCTCTGGCTATTTTAAAAAAGGCATAGACTAAATTTGGGGTATTATTTGGATAGTATTTCAATTTGTAAGCAAGATAAGTATCTGAAAAATATTTTAATTTTTTTATGAATAATCACTGCATAATAATACTCCTAATTTGAATAAAGCACTGGATTATAAGATAATATTCAGTAGACAGCAAAGAAAATTCCTTCTTGTGCTTTCTTTGTCAGAGGTTTTCATTTATATAAGCACAAAGAGGCATTTAATTTTATATTTAAAGTACAAGCAAGAAAACAAAACTTTATTGTTCACTCATATATTTCTAAATGAATAAAAATTATAATAATAATAAATTATGTTATGAATAATAGGTCTCCACTGTAAAATATGAAAAGGCCAATAAAGAATATTAATTATAGAAAGTATTTCTGTACAAAAAACTGAATTCATTATTAATTCTATTTTCTTAACATAATATTTTCTGAACTCATCTTTCCTAATCTTTCTTTCCATATCATATACAAATGATTGTTTACTCACAGTAAATATCCAGAAAACACTAATTTATTAAAATGATTTAATAAATACTTGTTATTGTTGTTAAGTGCCGTTGAGTCGGTTCTGACCCATAGTGACCCTGAACAGGGTTTCCTAGGCTGTAAATCTTTATGGGAGCAGAAAGCCTCATCTTTCTCCCACAGAGCAGCTGGCAGTTACGAACTGTTGACCTTGCGGTTTGCAGCCCGATTTGTAACCACTACGCTACCAGACTCCTTATTTATTAAAATAATTAAAATTAATACAATAGTTTTTACTTAAATTATAACCATTAAAAATGCAATTTACTAACATGCTATGCATCCATAATACTCACCAGAAGTAATATTATAGAGAATTAAATGCATTTGGAGTGAAAACTGCCATTTAAAATTAGCAAACAAAAGGTTAGAAATTTGGCTTCGCTTAATAACTACAGTGAACCCTGGTAGCATAGTGGGTTGCATGTTATACTGGGAATTGTAAGGTCAGCAGTTCGAGTTTACCAGGAAATCTGCAGGAGAACGATGAAGTTTTCTACTCCTATAAAGATTTACAGCCTTGGAAATCCTATGAGTAAAACTCAATTCGATGGCACACTGCCACATACACCAATAAGTAGTAAGGGGATTTGTTGCAGGAACCTTCATGGATAGCAAAATACATGGACACACAAATCCCTATATAAAATGCTGTAGTATCTGGATATAACCTAAATACATCTTCCTGTATAACCTGAATAATCCCTAAATTACTTACAATCCTTAATACAATGCAAATACTACTTAAATATTTTTATGCTTTCTCTTAGTTTTGGAAGGATTGCTTTGATCAATTTATTGTTGTTGTTCTTTTTTAAAATATGTCTTGATTGAATATATAATGTGGTTGAATCCACAGATGCAGAAATTATGGATATCAAGGGCCAGCCATAAATGAAATTTACTTAAATAAATAAAAGAAAAATCTTGCTTCTCATTCTAGTATGTAGTTTGCATACATATCCTCCCCCACCTCTACTCCCAGGGCAACTGCTTCTTTGCATGTAGATTCAATTATGTTGTTCTTGTTAAGGGTTGTTGAGTTGTTCTGATTTATAGCAACCCTGTATAGGGTTTCCATGATTGTAAATCTTTGCAAGAGCAGAAATATTCATCTTTTTCCCATGAAGTGGCTGGTGGGCTCAAACCACTGACATTGTTGCTAGGAGTTCAGTGCTTATCCTACAGAGTCACTGTGCTCAGATTCAAGATTCAATAATAGATGTTTCAATAAAAAAAAAAGTATTGAAATAGTAGTGTAATCTCTTTTATCACCTATAGTATCTAATATTTATATTTTGTTTTCATAAAAGCATAATTACATCTGCAAATACAAATATGCTGACATATTTTGACAATCTAATGAACATAATTTGAATGGAAAACTGTGGTAGACTGAAATGATCCCCCAAATATATATATTTGTCCTAATCTCTGGGACCTAGAAATGTTTCCTTAAATAGCTAAAATAGAATGTCATATATGTGATTAATCTAAGAATCCTGAACTGAGAAAATGATCTCATTATCTGTATGACCTGAAAACAGAGAGATTACTCTGGATTACCTGTGAATAACTGGGTTACAGTAAGAGGAACACAGCATTGGGATTAGAAAAAGAGTCTACAATCTACTGTATGCAGATGACATAAAATTGCTTACCAAAAATGAATACTACTTGAAACTGATGAAAATCAAAGACTGCAGCCTTCAGTATGGACTGTGCCTGAATGTGAAGAAAATGACAGTCCTCACAACTGGACACATAAACAAAATCATGATAAATGAAAAAGAAGTTGAAGTTCTCAATAATTAAATTCTACATAGATCAACAATAAACCACCATGAAAGCATCAGTCAAGAATGAAACAACATACTGCAATTGGGCAAATCTGCTAGGGAAAAAACAAACAAACAAATAAAACTCTTTAGCATTCTAAAGAGCAAAGACATCACTTTGATGACTAAGATGCTCCTGACTCAAACCATGATCTTTTCAATGGCCTCACATGTATGTGAAACCTTACAGTGAAAAATAAAGAAAAAATAATAATTGATCATTTGAATTGTGGTGTTGGTGAAGTCCATTTTGTACACTGAGGTCTGCCAAAAGAACAAACAAATTAATCTTAGAAATATACCCAGAAAAATCCTTAGAAATGAAGAAAGATCAAATGCTACACAAAAACATTATATTTGATAAGCGTAAAAGGAGTAGACTCTCAATTTAATGGATTTACACAGTTGCTATAACAAAGAATTAAAATATAATTTTGATCATGGTGAGGCTTCAGAACAAAACTGGTAACATTTTATTAGAAACTGGAGCAAAGTCTGTCCTTGATTTATAATGACTGAAAGTGTAACTGATTTATGTTCTATAGTTACAGGGAAAACATTAATTATAATTAATTAACTTAAATATTTAGCTAAGAACATTTCTAAGTAAAGTATTGAAGATTTATCCTTGATTCTTTTTTGCTGTTTATGGTAAAATCTGTGAAATGTGAAAATAAAGATACATTGATGGAAAACCAATAAACTGTTTTGTCAGGAATGACAAACTGAAGAGGAATGGCACCACATTCATCATCAGATAGAACCTATCAAGATTTGTCTTGAAGTACAATGATATCTGTGATAGGATAATACCAATATGCCTAAAGAAAGACCAGTTAATACAACTACTACTCAGTTTTATTCACCAAACACTAAAGCCAGTTATGACAAAATTGAAGAATTTTACCAATGTTTTCAGTCTGAAATTGATCAAACACACAATAAAGATTTATTTACAATTACTGGCGATATGAATGAAAGGGTGGAAACGAAGAAGGATCAGTATTTGGAAAATATGGCTTTTGTGATAGAAACAAGGCTGGAAATTATGATAGAATTTTGCCAGAACAATGACTAGTTCATTGCAAATAACATTTTTAAACAACATAAAAGATGACTATATACAAGGACCTCATGAGAAGGAATACACAGAAATCAAATGGGTTACATCTGTGGGAAGAAACAGTGAAAAATCTCTGTATCATCTGCCAAAAGGAGACAAGGGGTAGACTTTGGAACAGACCATCTATGAAAGTTCAGGCTAAAGCTGAAGAAAATTAAAACAAGTTCACGAGAATGAAAGTATGACCTTGGACACATGCTACCTGAAGTTAGTGACCATCTGAAGAACAGACAGTAATGATGGAAGACTAAAATAGTTATGGGATGACACAGGAAGAACAAACAGGAAGAAAACAAAAGGTCATTAAGAAGATAAGAAAGAAGGAGAAGACCAAAATGAATGTCAGAAGAGACTCTGAATCTTGATTTCCTACATAGAGATGCTAAAGGAAAATGGAAGAAATGAGAATGTAAAAGAGCTGAAAAGAAAATTTCAAAGGGCAGCTTGAGAAGACAAAGCCAAATATAGTAAAGAAATATGCAAAGGCCTGAAGTTAGAAAAACAAAAGGGTAGAGGTTGCTCAGCATGTCTCAAGTTGAAAGAACTAAAGAAAAATTTGAAGCTCCAACTTGCAATATGGGCAAAATATTGAATGACGCAGAAAGCATTTAAAAAAAAAAAAAAAAAAAGGAAGGAATACACAGACTCATTGTACAACATTTCAAAAAGGTCTTCTGCAACAGATTTGCCTAATACAATATATCATTTGACTTCTTGACTGTTGCTTCCATG
>NW_006408561.1:11498273-11498941 GCF_000296735.1 Chrysochloris asiatica | reverse complement strand
TACAGTGTCACTATGGGTCAGAACTGATTAAATGGAACTGCACAACAACACACATAATATCTAAATATATGTCAAATATTTACTAATATATGTTTATGAGAAAGTAATGAGAGATTTACTTTTATACTTTTAATCTTTACACTGTTTTATTGTATTGTGCTAGTTAACTATTTGTTGTTGTTGTTGCTGTTGTGTGCTTTCGAGTAAATTCTGACCCATAGCGACCCTGTATAGGGTTTCCAAGGAGCAGCTGGTTAGATTGAACAACAGACCTTGCAGTTCAAACGACTTTGCAGTCTGGCGCATTAGCCAGCAGTACTACACCTGTATGATAAATCATAGTCCTGTTAGCAAGCATTATATGTTGGTCCTGCTACCGAAAGTTAATTTTCAAAAACCCCATAATTAGTAACATTGATTTACTTTTTCAGATTATTTTATTAGATAAATGAACCTTCCTAGATGAATATTTAACCTGAAAATATTACTTTGTTAAATATTTATTCAAGAAAGGATAATGATTTTTAATACATACCTTTTAAAATCCTACTGCAAAAATATAACCTTCCTGAGAACAAACAAGATGGCGGATCGAGTGGACGTATATCAGAGAGCTCCGCCAACAACAACACAGAATACCTGACCAAGCAGGTTCAGGGGACTCTGAA
>NW_006408561.1:11479389-11497172 GCF_000296735.1 Chrysochloris asiatica | reverse complement strand
GGTAGACATTGGCTATCTAAAATGAGGGGACAATAAAGGCATGAAGTGACTGGCTTACAAGGTTTCAAGAGGGAGCTTAGTTAAGAGTGGGGAGAAAGAAAGAGTCCCCACTGAATAGTTATCATCTTGTCTAGATGGGTCTGGTGAAAGGAGATGGGGATAAGATTCGTAGAATTCGGTAGTGAATAACTGTTATCATGACTAATCGCGACTGTCACAATTGTAAAGGTAAAAGTTTTGTAACAAAAAAAAGGGGTCCCACAATCCTCTCATGCTCTTCTCCTTTGATGGTCCTAGGGTTCTCTGTTCCTGGACTGTAAGATTAACTACTCCCCTTTTATAGTTACAAAATTTCTACCTTTACTGTTGTGACAGTCCCAATTAGTCATGCTTATCCATTTATCTTAATGTTGCTTATTGGTCCAGTATTGAGGGTTTTGTTTTCTTTACATTGGGGTGCAACTCATACCAAAGGCTGTAATTTTTAATCTTCATCAGTATCTTCAGTTCTGTTTACTTTCAGCAAACAAGGTTGTATCATTTGTATATCACAGTTTGTTAATGAATCTTTTTCCAATTCTGATGCCACATTCTTCTTTACATAATCCAGCTTCTTTGATTTTTCCCTTAGTATACAGATTGAACAAGTATGGTAAAAGAATACAACCCTAGCACAAACCTTTCATAATGTTAAACTATTCAGTGTTCCCTTGTTCTGCTCAAACAAGTGCTTCTTGGTCTATGCTGTTATTGCTGTGAAGTGCCATCAAGTCGTTTCCGACACACAGTGACCCTGTATAGGGTTTCCAAGGAGCAGCTGATGAGCTTGAACCACCAACCTTGCAGTTCAAATGACTTTGCAGTCTGACGCATTAGCCCACAGTGCCACACTTGGTCTATGTACATGAGCACAATTAAACATTCTGGAATACTCTTTCTTTGCAATGTTGCAAATAGATTTATACAATCAAAAGTGTTTGCATAGTCAATAAAGCACAAGTAAACATCATTCTGGTATTTTCTCCTTTTGGCTACCACCTATCTAATGTCAGTAATGATATCTCTCATTCTATGTCCTTGTCTAAATATAGCTTGAACCTCTGGCAGTTCCTGTCAATGTACATCTGCAGCTGTTTTTAAATTATCTTTGGCAAGATTTTACTTTCATGCAATATGAATGATAGTGTCCCATGATTTTGGCATTCTGTTTGGTCACCTCTCTTTGGAATGGGCACAAAAATGGATATTTTCCAATCAGTTAGCCTGTCAGATGTCTTCCAAATTTCTTGGCTTGGATGATGAGTGCCTCCAGTGCTCTAGGAATTTATAATATTATTCCTGCTTTTACTATTTTTGTTGTTGTTGTTGTTATGTGCCATGGATTCGGTTCTGACTCATAGAGACCCTGAACAGGGTTTCCAAGGCTGTAAATCTTTACGGGAGCAGAAAGCCTTATCTTTATCCCACAGAACAGCTAGTAGTTTCGAACAGCTGACCAGCTAGTAGGTTCACAGCCGAACAGCTAGTAGGTTCACAGCCCGATTCGTAACCACTATGCTACCAGAGCTCTCTCTATACATATATATTAGGAATCATGTACATTCCTGCAGAAGGAGATTGGTATGACCACTCTTGGTGTTTGGGATGTGTACTATCTGTTTAAAGGCTCATTGCGAAATGAATGCTGAAGAAAAGTTTTACTTTTCACTTTTTTCTTAAAAGTATAAATCCTCTTTGGATTTATTTCAGTTAGAGAAAACAGGTACAAATCTAGGTCTTTTGTAAAAGCAAAGTGACAAAAGAGAACTTTCAAAAAAGCAGAGGTATGCCTGCACTCACTTTAGGTCACAAAATAAATTCCTAACTTGGGAATTTAATGTCTAGTATTAGGTAAAAGGAGTTCTATTATGGCTTTATAGGGTAAGCACTTGATTGTTAGCTGCAAGATAAGGAGATAAATTCCAACAGTCCCTCCTCAGAAAGGGAGTTACGAGTGTTTTAAATTAAGAAATACCATCATGATACATATAAACACTCTTTTTTGTTATTGTTAAGGGCCATAGAGTCAGTACCAACTCACAGCAACACTATGCATAACAGAATGAAACCCTGCCAAGTACTGCGCCAATTTCACAATCGTTGATACATTTGAGTCCATTGCTGCTACCACTGTGTAAATCCATCTCACTGGGGGTCTTCCTCTTTTTCTCTGAACCTCTGCTTTACCAAACATGATATCTTTCTCCAGGGACTGATGCTTCTTGATAATATGCTTAAAGTACGAGAGACGGAGTCTGGCCATCCTAGCATCCAAAGAGCATTCTTGTTGTACTCTGCCAACACAGATTGGTTTGTTCTTATGGCAGCCCATGGTAATTTTACTAATCTCCTCCAATACCACAACTCAAATGCACCAATTATTCTACAGTCTTCCTTATTTGCTGTCCAACTTTCACATACATATAAGGTTATTGCAAATACCATAGCTTTGATCAGGTGCATCTTAGTCCTCGAAGTGTCTTGAACACTGGTTCTTGAATACTTTAAAGAGGTCATTGCAACAGATTTGCCTAAGGCAATACATCGAATGATTTCTTGGTTTCTGCTTCCATGACTGTTGATGCTTGATCTGAGCAAAATGATCTTTGACAACATCAGTGTTTTTCTCCATTTATATGGATGCTATTTATTGCTTCAGTAATGAAGATTTTTGTTTTATTTCTATTGAAGTGCAACCTATAACGAAAGCTGTTCATCAGTAAGCATTTTAAGTCCTCTTCACTTTCAGCAAGCATGGTTGTATCATCTACAATCGTACATTTTTAATGAGTCTTCCTCCAATCCTGGTACCATGCTTTTCTTCATATAATCCTGTTTTTCGGATAATTTGTTCAGCATACAGATTGAATAAGTATAGTGAAAGAACACAACCCTGGTGTACACCTTTACTAACTTTAAACAATCTGACATCAGCAATGATAACTCTCATTACATGTACTCTTTTGAATCTGGCTTGAAACTCTGGAAGTTCTCTGTCAATGTAGTGTTGCAGTTGTTCTTGAAATATCTTTAGCAAAATATTATTTGCATATGATATTAATGATATTATCAGATGATTTCTGCATTCCATTGGGTCACTTCTCTTTGGAATAGGCACACAGATGGATCTCTGACAAATCAATTGACCAGGTAGCTGTCTTCCAAATATTTGGCATAGATGAGTGAGTGTATCCAGTGCTGCCTTAGTTTGTTCAAAGATTTCAATTTGTATTCCATCAACCCTGGGAGCCTTGTTCTTTGCCAATAACTTCAGTACACCTTCATATACTTTTTTTGTGATGCTTGACCACGGACCATTTCATTTTTGTACATTGAGTCTGTGTATTCCTTCCCTCTTCTTTTTATGCTTTCTGCATCATTCAATATTTTGCCCACAGAATCCTTCACTAGTGCAAGTTGAAGCTTCAAATTTTTCTTTAGTTCTTTCAATGTGAGAAATGCTGAGCATGTGCTTCCCTTTTGTTTTTCTAACGCCAGTCTTTTGCATACTTCTTTACAATATTTAACTTTGTCTTCTCAAGCTGCCGCTCGAACTTTTCTGTTCAGCTCTTTTACCTCATCATTTCTTCCATTTGCTTTAGCATTTCTACACTCGAGAGCAACTTTCATAGTCTCTTCGGACATCCATTTTGGTCTTTTCTTTCTTCATCTTTTTCCTTCTTACTGCATGATGTTGCTGATGTCATCGTAAAACACTTCTGATCTTTGGCCTTTAGATATACTCTAAATTCAGATGCAATAGGTTCAAGGCCATATTTTAGCTCTCATCTATTATTTTTAATAGTCTTCAGCTTCAACCTGAATTTGCATATGAGTAAATGAAGGTCTGTTCCACAGCCCACCCCTTGCCTTATTTTCACTGATGATATGGAGCTTTTCTGCCATGTCTTTCAACAGATGTAGCCAATTTAATTTCTACATATTCCATCTGGTAAGGTCTATATGTATAGTCATCTTTTTTTTTTTTTAAGTTTTTATTGTGAATCGAGTGATCGTTTACATGGGGTAACATCAATTTTACACTCATCCTATTGTATTCATTTCATTGAAATGATTACAATCCCTTGCATGCGTCATCATTCAACAGTATTTACTTCTATTCCCTCAGGTTTGTTTTGTTTGGATGTTCACCAAAACACTCAGGAATATACAATCATACAAACAGCCAAAGGGCACACCCTGCAAGCCTGCCCTCTAGCTGCCAGAAGACATCCCCTCTCCCTCCATGGGTCTAAAGTCCTCAGCTGCTCTGTCTCTCCATATCATCATCTCTGCCTCCATCTCTGGCATCACCACTTCTCTGGGTAGGGTCCTACACTCCACTTCTACTTACCTCCCTCGATGGTTCCAGGGTTCCCCACTGCAGGACCATAAAATCAATCACTCACCACTTTTTGCTACAAAACTTCTACCTTTACAGTTGCAACAATAGCAATTAGTCATAATAACAATTGCTCACTATTGAATAATGAAAGTCTTGTCCCCATCTCTTTTCACCATACCTGTCTAGTGTCTTTACAGTACCCTCCCCATTCTAGGTAGCCAATGTCTAAGTTGCCCATTCCTATCAACTCTGTGTATAGGGGGGATGCGATGTGTAGTCATTGAACATTGTCATGATGTTAAAAATAAATAAATAAATAAAAATTCCCGGTATACCTTTTTGGTATTTTACTCACCAATGCAGTTTCCCATATGCAGTTTCCCATTCACTGAAAACATCTTGCTAATAAGCTCCCAAGTTCATTCTGTGTCCTTCAAGAATGTCCAGCAACATTACCTGTTAGAAATAATATATATATATTTTTTTAATGTTGCCACAAACTTCTAGACTGACCTCTCTGCTTTGAATTTAACCTGACTATTGGATCCTCTCAGAAGCCACCGTTTTGACTATATTTAGTATTAGTAGAATAAAATTAACTTAGTATTAACAGTTGTAACCATGATCAATATTTTGGAGGAGAAGGAAGCAGGGTTCGCTTGGGAAAACTAAAATTACGTTGTAATCTCAACAGAAGCTTTAATTGTATAGTGAATTCTGATTGTGAAAACTGTCCAAAAAAAGGAGGCAAAAGATAATCTAGACATTATTGCCTTGATTTAATACATCATATGATGTCAGACACACCAGGAACAAACTTGTAATCTTGAGCAAGATAGTTCCTTCATCTGCGTCAATCCATGGAGATGATTGAAAGTTGAGAGCTACCTATTAGTAATAATCAGAGTAGTTGGCATAAGAGGTAAATATTAGTATCTCAATTATACAGATAATGAAACTGAGATACAAATATGTTAAGTAACTCACCTATGACTATAGAGCAAAATAACATGAGGTCCAGAATTCAAAGAATCCAGATTGGACCCCTACTTCACATTTATAAAATCAATTCTTGATGCATCACATTTAAAAAAAAACAAGAAGTGAAAATTTAAAAAAATATGTAGAAAAATACCTTAGTGTTCTTTGAACATGCAAATATTTTTAAAAAGGACAAAATAAGTAAGAATCATAAAAGAAATATTTGAGCTAATGAACTACATTAAGACAACACCAAAATATTTTGATTAAAAAGAAAAAAAACAAGCTACAGAATGAAATATGACATAAAATGCATCATTTTGTTTTCTTTTAACAAATCCTCACATCCAGAATATATAAAGACTCTTACAAATCAATAAAGAAGCTCTGGTAGTGTAGTGGCTCCAAGTTGGAACCTCAAGGTCAGCAGTTCAGATTTAACAGTGGTTCTGAGGGAGAAAGATGACGTTGTCTGCCAAAGATTTATAGCCTAGAAACACTATACAGGGTCACTATGAATTGGAACTGACTCCACAGCAGACTACCACCACTACCACCACAAATCAATAAGAACAATATACTAATTAATTTTAAAAAATAGACAAATGATTTGAATAGGCAATCTAAATGTTCTGCAAACATTTGAAAAAGAACTATACATTCATAGAAGTTCTGGTGTGGCGCTGTGGGTTAATGCACTGAATTGCAAAGTCAGTTTCAACCACAGGGTGGTGGTTGGTAGTTATGGGCCATGAAGTCAATTCCGACTCTTAGTGACCTTGTATAGTTTTCGAGGTTGTAAATCTTTACGAAAACAGAAAGCCTCATCTTTTTCCTGAAGAACAGCTGATAGTTTGGAACTGCTGACCCTGAGGTTAGCTAGTTTGGAAGTGCTGACCCTGAGGTTAGCAGCCAGATATGCTATCAGAGTTCCTTGACCCACAAGGTAAGTAATTCAAACTCAACAGCTGCTTGTAGGAAACAATATATAGGGTTGCTATGGGTTGGAACCGACTCTACGGCACAACAATAACAACTACCTTCATAATCATTAGTGAAATGCAAAATAAAGCTGCACTGAAATGTTGCAAACTATCTACCAGAGTGGATAAATAAAATCTGAAGAAATAAAACAAAATTAAAAGAAAATAACTGCTTGGGGAAACTGTTTCTAGGTATCTACTTAAGTCTAACATAATATAATTGGCAATTAAGCCTCTTTATAGTCCAACTGGGAGTCCTGGTGTGATACTGTAAGATAAGCACTAGATCCAAAGGTCAGTTTAAAACTGCAAAGTCAATGATTCAAACCCACCAGTAATTCCTTGGAAACTCTATGCAGTGTTACTATGAGATGGAAATGATTCCCTGGCACTTAACAATAACAAAGCCCAACAGAAATGCATACAAGAGGGGGTTTCAGAGTCTGGATAAAAATGGAGTTAAAAGATAAAAATAAAAAACATGAACTTTATTTTTCAACATCAGCTACATCAAGGTCAAGACACTTCTGTAATCCATTTATATCATCCATTCCGTCCATCTCTAAAAAAATGAGGGGCCTGGGAATTTAACCATATTAGTGAAGTCTTTTTTTATATTAACTATGGAAGAAAAGTATGTGACCTTTAATGATTTATTAACAATAAGAAACAAAGAAATCAGAAGGAGACAAATCAGAACTGTAATGTAAATGCTTAATGATTTCTCATCAAAACTCCTGCAAAATTTTCCTTGTTTGATGTGAACAATAAGTAGGAATATTGTTAAGGTGGGAAAAGACTTTTTGGTGAAACTTCAAGCTTTCTTAGATGTTTTTCTGTTTACGTTTCAGCTAACTTTATCAAAACACTCTCTTAATATGCAGATGTTCTTGTTCTTTGGTCCTCCAGAAGGTGTAAAAGCAAAATGCCTTCAGCATCTGTTGCTCTGACTTTTGTTCTTCACCAGCCAACTTTACCTTTGACTGAATCGCTTCTACCTTTTTACACATTGCTTTGCTTGTGTTTTGTCTTGATCATACCAGTAAACCCATGATTCTCTTCCTATTATAATTCTTCCAGAAAATTCTTCAGGATTTTGATCCCACTTGATTAAAATTTTGATTGTAGGTTTTTAATTTGTTTACAGTTGATTGGGAGCAACAGTTTTATCAAGCATTAAAGTAGAAAGCTCATTCAATTTTAATTAATCAGTCAAAATTGTGTGACATAAACCAGTCGAGATGTCTTTGGTATATTGGCTATTGTTTCCATTGTTAACCATGTTGTTGTTGCTGTTGTAGTTAAGTGCCATCAAGTCATTTTCAACCCATAGCAACTCTGTATAGGGTTTCTGAGGAGTGACTGAACCATTGACCTTGCAGTTCAAATTGACTTTTCAGTCCAATGCATTAACAGGCAGCAGCACACCAGAACTCCATTGTCAACCATTGTTGTTGTTGTTGGGTGCTATCGTACCAAACTCATAGCGACCTTATGCACAGCAGAATGAAATACTGCCAGATCCTGGGCCAACCTCACTATTGTTGCCACTCTTGAGCTCACTGACGCTGCCACTTTGCCAATCCATCTCGCTGGGGGTCTTCCTCTTTTTCCCTGACCCTCCACCCTACCAAACATGATATCCTTCTCCAGTGATGGGTCCCTCCTGACAATACATCCCAAGTATGATAGACGAAGTTTGGCCATTCTGGCCTCCAAGGAGCACTCTGGCTGCACTTCTTCCAATACAGATTTGGTGGTTCTTTTGGCAGCCCACGGCACTTTCAATATTCTCCTCCAACACCATTAGGAAACAAACAGGATTATTGTTTTCCTTGAAAATTGATGTGGTCTAACACTACAGTTTCCAACTTTAATGTTGGCAAATCCCCTTCTTAAAATTATTATCCATTTGCACACTGCTGAATATTTTTGGCATCATCCCTATAAACTTTTTGTAAAACATCAGTGATTTCAGCATTCTTCCACTGAAGCGTCATCATAAATACGATGTTTGTTCTGGCTTCAATTTTAACAGAATTCATGTTGCTTTAATAGGGGCTCTTTTCAAATTGATGTCTTATCCTTCTCAGTACCTTAAGCAAGATCCTATTGAGACATAACAAGTTAGTTTGAATTTATTTTAATACCAAGAAAAAAAATTTGAAATCTATAAACTTTTATTTTCATATGTACTTTCTAGAGGATTTTTGAAGAGACATACATTGCACACAAAATCAAACATAGACTAAAAATCTAAGGATAGAAAAAAAAATAAACCAAGCTAATGGCAATCAAAAACCAGGAAGTGTGACAATATTAATTTCTGATAAAATAGACTCTAAGGCAAAACCTAGCAAAAGAGACAAAGCACATTTTTCTCCTGATTAAACAAGGATTAACTGAATAAGAGTACATAACTATAATAAACATAAATGCTTCCAATGAAAGAGCATCCAAATATATATATCAAATTCTAATAGAATTGGGGGGAAAAAAACCAATATACTATTCTACAATCATGTTGTTTTTGTTAAGTGTCGTTAAGTCGGTTCCAACCCATAAGCACCCTGTACAGGGTTTCTGAGGAGAGGTTGGTGAACTGGAACCACTGACCTTGTGGTTCAAACCGCATTTGCAGTCCAGTGCATTAGCCTACAACACCACACCAGGACTCCACTCTACAATTATAGTAAGATATTTTAATATAAAACTTTTGATGAAGAACAGAATAACTAGAAAGGAACTCAACAAAGACACAGAAGAATTAAACAACAAAAGGAACAGAACATGTATATTTTTTCCAGTGTACATATAAAGCAAGCCTCAATAAATTTAAAAACATCTAAATACTAAAATGCATCTTTTCAGTTCTTTTTCTGTTCTTAAGTGTTATTGAGTCAGTTGCAAATCATAGTCACCCTGTATAGAGTTTCCTAGGAGTGACTGGTGAATTTGAACTGCCAACCTTACAGTTCAAACTGACGTTGAGGTCCAGTATGTTATCCCACAGCACCATATCAGGATGATCAACAATTGGGACAATAAGAAAAATGAAAAAAAAAAAGAAATACATGGAAATTGAATAGCACTTTATTGAGTAGCTACTGGATAATAGAGTAAATTTTAAAAATGAAATTGAAACATCCCTTGAATTAAAGGAGAATTAAAACACAACATACCAAAACCTTTGGGAACCAGCAAAAACAGTGTGTAGAGAGCAATTTAAAGTAATAAACACACATATCCAAAAAGAAGAAAGAAGATCATGACATTAATGAAATATTTCTAACAATACAGAAAAGAGCAGCAAAGTAAGCCTACTGCCACCAGAAAACAAATAATAAAGATTAGAGAAGAAATAAATAAAACAGAAAAACAAGAAAAGAAGTAACAAGAAATGGTGTAATGATCATCATCAAAATTCTATCTTGAAGTATAATGCTGTCTAAGATAAGATAATATCCATACATTAGCAAGATAAAATAATATCCATACATAACTGATCCATAAGCAAGATCAGTTAATTCTATTATAATTCAAATTTATTCACCAATCACTAAAGCCCTGATATTGAAATTGAAGAATTTTACCAACTTCTTTAGTATGAAATTCAGCAGTTATGCAATCAAGATGTATTGATAATTATTTGTAATTGAAATGTGAACATTTGTAAACAAAGAGGAAGGATCAATAATTGGAAGCATGGCCTTTGTTGTAGAAATGATGCTAGAGCTCTCATAATGAAATTTTGCAAGACTAAAAATTTATTCATTATAAATACCTTTTTAAAAAACATAACAGGCAACATGAACCTTACCTGACAGAATAAAAAAGAATCAAATTGACTAAATCTGTAGGTCAAGAAGGTGGAGGAGCAAAATATTACCAGTCAAAACAAGGGCAGAGGCTGAACATGAACAGAGTATCAATTGCTGATATGCATGTTCAGAATGAAGCTGAAGAAAAATGAAACAAGACCACGAGAGCCAAAACATGACCTTTAACATACGCCACCAGAATTTAGAGACCATTTCAATAACAGATTTGATGCATTAAACATTAATGACTGAAGACCTGAAGTGCTGTCAAGTCATTTCCAACTCATAGGGACGTGTCTAGGATTTCCAAGGAGCAGCTGGTGGGTTTGAACAGCTGACCTTGTGGTCTGCAGTCTAGTGGTGATACTACAACATTGGTATTCTTGTTTGTAAGTATTTGCTGGTGAAGACAGTTGGACCAGGAGTTCCTTGAGAGAATATTTTATATTACTAATTTCGAATTTTTTAATATAGTTATATATTTCATAGTTCCCTTATTCCATAGCAATTTAATTAACTTTTATATTTTAAGAAATTTGTCTAGCTTATCTAATATTCAAAATAATGATGATAATATAAGTTTTAAAATTTTACAATTAAATTTTAATCATTTGTGACTATGTACTAATGAATAATTGTTGGTGTTGATACTAATAATGCTTTTTCTATGGGTCACTGTTGCAAGAGTAATTAATGTTACTCATCTAGTAAAATATTTATTGTCATATAAGTAAAATTTTTGTTATATATTTTGTGAGGTATATAATTACTGACATCAGATGTATCTTGGCTGAAAGCAGCGAATACCTGAAAGAGATTTATGTGTACTTTAGTGACTATGAAAAGGCTTCTGAATGTTTGGATCATGACAAGCTTTGGATAATGTTGTGTAGAATGAGTATTCCGGAATAATTATACTCATGAGGAATAGGTACATAGACCAAGATGCAGTCATCCAAACAGAACAAGGGTACACTGACTGGTTTAAAATCAGGAAAGATGTGTGCCAGGGTTGTATTCTATCACCATACTTATTCAAACTTTATGCTGAACAAATAATTACAGAAGACTATGACATCAGGATTGAAGAAAGACTCAATAACAAGCTGCAATATGCAGATGATACAACCTGGCTTGCTGAAAACCAAGAAGGCTTAAAATACTTATTGATGAAGACCAAAGACCATAGCCTTCAATATGGGTTACACATTAATGTAAAGAAAACAAAATCCTAACCACCCAACCAATAAATAAAATCAAGATAAATGGAGCTAAAATTGAAGTTGTCAAATACTGAGTTTTGCTTACATCAACCATCAACATTCAAAGAAACAGCAGTCAACAAATTAAATGACATATTGCATTAGGCAAGTCTCCTGCACAAGACATCTTTAAAGTGTTCAAAAGAAGGAAATATCAGTTTGAGGACTTCAGTGTACCTGACCAAAGCCATGGTATTTTCAGTATCTTCATATGCATGTGAAAGTTGACAATGATTAAAGAAGACCATAAAAGAATTGATGCATTTGAGTTATTGTGTGGGGGTGTACAGTAGACTGCCAGAAAAATAAACAAATCTGTGTTGGAATAAGGACAACCAGAATTTTTCTTAGTAACAAGAAATGTTGGCCAGAATTTATCTCTCATACTTCAGGCATATTATTAGAAAGGTCTAGTCCCTGGAGAAGAACATAATTTTTGGTAAAGTGGAGGGACAGTGAAAAAGAGGAAGACCCCCAACAAGTTGGATTGACACAGTGGCAGCAACAATGGGTTCAAATGCAGCAGTAATTTAACAATGTCATAGGGCCTGGGCAGCATTTAGTTTTATTGTATGTAGGGGCACTAGGGGTCAGAACTGACTTGATGGCACCTGTTATTGACAACAATAACTTGATCTGTACACTTATTAATATTCTGAGAGTTGGATTATATTAAGAAGAACATAGCATCAGGATTGGAAGAAGACGCTTTACAATTTCAGATATGCAAATGATACAGTCTTTTTGCTGGAAGTAGAAATGATTTCAAATACTTATTGATGAAGATAAAAAATATATATAGCCTTCAATATGGAATGCACCTCAATGAAAACTGAATTATTCACAACTGGACCAGTAAATAAATAAATATGAGTAAATTGAGAATAGATTGAAGTTATCAAAGACTTCATTTTGCTTTGATTTAACAGTCAACACTCATAGACACAGCAGTCAAGAAATCAACAGATAGACTGCATTAAGCAAATCTGCTGCAAAAGACCTCTTTAAAGTGCTCAAGAGCAAAGGTTTTAGTTTGAAGACTAAAGTGAGTCTGAACCAAGCCAAGGTATTTTCAATTGCCTCATTTGCATGTTAAAGTTGTACACTGAATAACAACAAATAGAGGTGAATCCATGCATTTGAATTCTAGTGTTGGCTAATATTTGAAATTACAATGGACTACCAGAAGAAAAAACAAATCTGTCTTGGAAGAAGTAGAGCCAGAAATGCTCTTTAGAAGTAATATGTGAATACTTCATCTCTGGTATTTTGGACGTGTTGTCAGGATGAACAAGTCCCTAGAGAAGAAAATAATGCTTGGTAAAGTGGAGGGTCAACAGAAACGAGGAAGGTCCCCAAGGAGAGGGACTGACATAGTGGCAGTAACAATGGGCTCAAAGTAACAATTGTCCACGTCATCGTCTCTGTCTTCATCCCTGGTGTCACTGCCTCTCGGGTAGATCCCACACTCAGTTCTTCTCACTTGATGGTCCCTGTGACCTCCACTCCTGGGCTGTAAAATCAATCACTCTCCTCCTTTTGTCAAAAAACATCTACCTCTGTATTTCCTACCCTCACAGTCAGTCCTGATGGCAATTATTCACTATCGTACCATAAGAATCTTATCCCCATTTCCTTTCACCAGCCCAGAGTCAACCGATTTGAAATCATTCAGTGGTGATTCTACCTTACCTCTCCCCATCTGAAACTAGGCTCCCTCTTGAAAGCTTGTAAGCTTTTGCCTTTATAGGCCCTCCCCCATTTTGGATAGCCAATGTCTAAGTTGCCCATCCCTGTCAACCCTGCGTACCGAGTGGGTTGCTTGCTGTAAAGATTTGTTCCATTTTTTGAGCTGCTACATGCATAAGTATAGGTAAAGTTCATCAAATGGTAGCAGGTTACTCTTCCAACCTCCCTTCTTTCTTCATCTAGTCGAGTTCTGATCATCCAGTTATCAAAGCCAGGTCAACTGGGTACTATATTCAAGTATGGGTGTTCTTACGCATCTCCTCTCATTTCATATCAGCTGGACGCTTCATTCTCTGCTCTAGTCCTCTGTGGTCATGTCACTGCCTCTGGGCCCAGAAGTTCCCGGGTCTTGCCATATTGCTGGCCATTCAGGTCTCTACCTGGGTTCAAAGGGGTCTATTGAAAGTGGTCGGGTTTACCTCACAATTTCAATACTGTTTTTTCCCCCTCTTCCCCTTATCGGTGACCAATGTGGTCACCAGCCAGACCACATTCCTGCTCATGTATTCCCCCTTGAGTCTCAGTCTTGGAAGGGAGTTTGTTCTGAGGGGTCCCGACCACTTGCCTTGATGGCTCCCAGGTGAACATCTTACTTGTTCTTGTAGGAATCAGACTGCCATTATTGTTTTGGATTTTTCTTGCTGGTCTTTCTTTCATGGAGCATCCTCTGTTCTTCTAGCTGCTCTAGGATGGTCTACTCATCCTTTCCAGTGGAAATTTCCTACCTCAGTCAGTTATGGATAGGGTTCTGGATTCCACGTGGACAGATGGAGCAGCTGGGGACACTGGACTCAGGGAGGGAGAAGGGCTGTGTGCTGGCAGCTGGGAGGCAGGCCTGTGTGGTATACCCTTTGGTTATTTGATGATTCATGGAGGGGATTGTATCATTGCAATGAAACGAATATGATAGGATGAGTGTAAAGCTGATGTTCTCCCATGTAAACCTCACAATAAAAACTTTAATATATATATATATATATATATATATATATATATATAATTATTTCTACCACATACACACACACAAAAGGAACACTTGAGGACTGTGAGGGTGGCACAGGACCAGAAAGTATTTCTTTCTGTTATGCATGGGGTCACTATGAGTGAGAATTGACTTCAGAGCACCTAGTAACATAACATGAGGTCCCTTTAAAGAAAATTCTGAACCTCTGTATTAATTGGGTAAGTATATTTGTAAAATTTTATGAAATTATTGTTAACCATATTTTTAAGTGATTTATTTAGCAATAGTAAGTTTTCCATAAATGTCTTCATTTTCAATGTGTTGCTGTAGGATAAACACTGGACTTCTAACATGAAGGTTGACAGTTCAAAGCCACCAACTGCTCTATGGGAGAAAAACAAGACTTTCTGCTCCTGTAAAAATTTACAACCTTAGAAACCCTATACAGGATCACTATGCTTTGGAACAAACTTTGGCATCTAACAAAAACAACATCAAATAACTAATGCCTCAGGTGTGACATAGAGAATCTGTTAGTTACTAACAAATTTACATTTGAACATGCTCTATTGTTAATAATTTCATATATGAGGGTGAGTAAAAATTATCCAAACTCTGGCTGTTGAATTTATTTTAATCAACTTTCAGAAAAGAGAAATACATCATTTTTTAAACATAATCTCCTTACTTTTAAATACAATTTGTCCATCTGTCAGCAAGCTTTTATATTCCATTATTAAAAAATGTTTTTGTGTGAACTGAAAGACATGAATGCACCACTGTCTTCACTGCTTCACCAGAGGTGACTCTTTGTACTCAAAGTGCTGCTTTCAGGGGACCAAAGAGGTGAAATTTTGATGGAGCAGTATCAGAACTATAAAGAGGATGCTTTAACATCTCAGAGCAAAGTTTTTGCAGTGTCAACAGTGTGGTAGATGTGTGTGGGCATGCATTGTCATGCAAGTTCACAAGGCCCTTGGAAAGCGGTCCTCTGCTTTTCATCTGAAGTTTAGGCTTCAATTCTTCTGTGAGCATCTCACTGTAATGAGTGCTGTTGATTGTTGAACCTTTTTCCTGATGGTGTTCCAATACTGGCTCTTACGAATTCCAGAAAACTGTAAGCATCGATTTTCCGGCTGATGATTGACTTTTTCTTGGTTCAACGATTGACGATATTTCCATTTCATACTCTTGTCATTTAATCTCGGGCTCGTAGTAGTGAATCCATGTCTCCTCACTAGTAACTATTTTCTACAGAAAATTTTAACTTTGAGTATCAATTCAAATTTTGTCTGCAGTTGTCTAAACGCTTCTCTTTATGCTCTTCCATGAGTTGTTTCAGTAACCACCTCACACAAACTTTTTGAAACCTATCCCTCATGGATTATTTCACAGGCAGAGCCAAGGCTGATATGCAAATGATTTGTCACATAATCCACTGCCACTCATCTATTAGACAGAATCACTTCACATGCATGCTCAATCTTGTCATCAGCCTTGGATGTGGTTGGGCGTTTTCATGTAACCAGAGAGCGGATAATTTTTGACTCACCCTGATATTTACCTATAAATTGGCAATTACCCTTCAATTTGTGTGAGACTCGGGTTCTTGTTATGTCTGTTGAGTTTATTTCTGACTCCTGTCACACTAGGCACAACAGAATGAAACACTGCCAAATCCTGTACCATCCTCACAATTTTTGGTATGTTTAAGACTACTGCTGCTGCCACTGTGTTAGTACATCACTTTGGAGTCTTCTTTTTTGCCTACACTCCACTTAACCAAGCATGATGTTCTTCTCCAAGGACTGTTCCCTACTCATAATATGTCCGGAGTATGAGAGGTGATGTTTCTATCCTCACTCCTAAATTGGATTTTGGCTGTACTACTCCCAACACAGATTTATTTGTTCTTCTGGCAGTCCATGCAATTTTAATACTCTTCTTCAACACCATAACTCAAATGCATGGATTCCTCTACCATCTTCCTTTGTCATTGTCCAACATTCACATGCACATGAGGCTATTTAATTACCATGGCTTGGTCTAGGCACACTTTAGTCCTCAAATTGACATCTTTGCTTTTGAGCACTTTAAAGAAGTCCTGTGAAGCAGATTTGTCTACTGCAGTAAGTCAGTTGATTTCTTGACTGCTTCTTCTATAAGGGTTGATTGAGGATTCAAGCAAAACAAAGTCTTGGACAACTTCAATATTTTCTGCATTTATTATGATGTCACTAGTTCCACAAGTTGTTAAAATTTTTGTTTTCTTTAAATTGAAGTGCAATCCATACTGAAGGACGTAGTCTTTGATTTTTATCAATATTTTATGTTCTCTTTTTTTTTTTCAGCAAGCAAGGTTGTATCATGTGCATATCGCAGTTTATTGATGAGTCTTCATCTAATCCTGATGCCATGTTCTTCGTCATACAATCTAGTTTCTTGGATTATTTGTTCAACATACAGATTGAGTAAGTATGGTGAAGGGATACAACCCATGCACAATTTTTTCCTGATTTTAAATTATTCAGTATCCCCTTGTTCTGAAAGAACAACTGCCTCTTGGACTATGTACAGATCCCTGAAGAGCACAGTTAAGTGCTCTGGAATGCCCATTCTTCACAATGTTATCCATAATTTGTCATGATCTACGTAGTCAAAAGCCTCTTACAATAATAAAATCAATAAAACACATGTAAGTGTTTTCTTCTATTTTCTCCTTTATACCAAGATCCATCTGACATCAGCAATAATATCCGATTCTGTTGGTTTGCCTCTCTCTGGAATGGGCATAAATATGAATCTCTTCAAATCTGTTGACTAAGTAGCTATCTTCCTAATTTTTTTTTTTTTCTTCCTTCTTGGTAAATTTTTAACATAGATCAATGAATTTGACTAAATAGTAGCATTAACTAGTTTTCCTTATGAATATATGGCTGTTATCCTATGAAAGATTCATGATACTTTAAGACTGATCTTGAAATACTCTTTTTGATATTGAATGTGACTTCTTTCCTCTTCAATTGTCCTTCTTGACATAGTTAACCATATGCTTTTCAGATTTGAAATGGCCAATACCAGTGCATTTCAGCTCATTAGTGCACAGGATTTTGATCTTTATGTGTTTCATTTCATTTCTGACAACTTTCAATATTTTTAGATTCATGTTTTGTACATTTCATGTTCTGATTATTAATGAATATTTGTAACTATTTCTCTTCATTTTGAGTTGTGATCCATCCACAGATGAAGATCCTGAAAGCTTTTCTCCATTCACATCATTATAGTTAACTCTACTTTGAAGAGGTTGTTCTTCCCCAGTTTTGAGTGCCTTACAACTTTAGGGTCTCATCTTCTGGCACTATGCCTGATAATTTTCTGTTGGTACTCTTAAAATTTTCAGTGGTAAACATTTAGGACTAGTCTGCCTCTCTTTCTAGTCTGTCTTAGTCTGGAAGCTCCGCTGAAACCTCTGCACTTGGGTGAATGGTAACTCTGTTTGTTGTTGTTGTTGTTGTTGTTTAGTGCTGTCAAGTCGATACCAACCCATAGCGACCCTGTATAGGGTTTCCAAGGAGCAGCTGGTGAGCTTGAACCACCGACCTTGCAGTTCAAATGACTTTGCAGTCTGATGCATTA
>NW_006408561.1:11478220-11478819 GCF_000296735.1 Chrysochloris asiatica | reverse complement strand
CTCTCTCTCTCTCTCTCTGTATATATATATATATATGGAATCCTGCTTACCTCTATGGTTGTCTTATCTGAGTCACAAGAATGATCCTGATACATATATAACAATATTTAACAGTGATCATAGTTTGCAATTGTGGCATTTATAGCTTGTTTTGAAGATGTTGTGCATGTTTTAGTTTTTATTTCCCAAGGCTATGGAATGTTTAGAAGCTAAAGACTGAATAAAAAAATGTGGAATCTTGTAACTTGTACCATCTTGAGAAACATTCAGCTTATAAATATGTAAACAAGATTCAACAACCACAGCATTCTCATAGAGTCACCAGATGTGCTTTCAAAGGCCTGTTCAGGGCTCTTCTTTTGTGCTTTTCATTTTTTATTTTCTGCTGCCTGAAATATCAGGGAAAGGGCAAGTAGTTACCTCACATGTTTTTCTTCTATATATGAAATATGCATGAGATCTGTCCTTACTGAAAGTTTACACTGTCCAGCTGGTATAACATATTTGGGAGTTGAGGGGATCTTAGCTGTAGTGACTTTATTAAACCTCCTGGAAAACAGATTAACATAGGAAATTGAATGTCAATATTTAAATATTAC
>NW_006408561.1:11459145-11477674 GCF_000296735.1 Chrysochloris asiatica | reverse complement strand
GAAATAGGCTTCTTGAAGAGCCATTGTAGTGTATAGGACCTTAGGTGGCATCCTGAGTGCCATCCAGAACCTTCTAAAGTGGGACATTCCCACAAGGACAAGAAGACCAGTTTAAACAGCTAGAGGAACAGAACACACTTCTTGAAAGAAAGACCAGCAGAACAAATCCAAAACAAAAATGGCAGTCTGATTGGCTACTACAAGAACAAGCAAGTTGTTCACCAGGGAGCCATAAATGCAAGCAATTAAGTCCCTGTAGGACAAATCCTCCTCCAAGATGGAAGCTAAGGGGATATATTGGTTTGGGCATTATGCTTGGTTTAAAATGAGTTTTCTCAGAGGCAGTAACACAGGATCTCAAGACCATTAAGAAAGGAGAGCTAATAGAATTTGAACCATGAAATATGGAGAAGTGATAGTGGCAGAGATGGCAACAGAGGCAGCAATGTTGAGAGGTAGAGATATGGTCTTCCCAGCCAATGGACCAAGTTCTTTCAGCCAGGAAGATTACTTTCAGAACTAAGTGCTGTTTGATCATTTATCTACAGAGTTAAATGAACTTGGGACACTTGCTCAAGCAAGGTAAAGGCCAAGGGACCATGTGACTAAAAGACCAATGTCCAGAAAGAGGTGTGCCTGACACATGGCTAGAAAGCAGCATTCCTGACCCAAGAGTTGTTGTATCCTGAGCTGTTTCTGATCTTGAATTTTAACCTGTTAACTTCTCTAATAAACTCCATGATCATGAATATAATCTGTGAGTTCTGTATAGCCACTGCACTTATTGAACCCAGCAGAGTAGAATATCACGTGGGGATGTTTGGTGTCAGAATAAGATAATCAAGGTTTAAGAGTAAGTGTTTTGACTTCCACATCATAAAAATTGTCCTTGGGCTGATAGAGTTTGGTTCTCTTTCTTTCTTGTGTAATCAAAAGAGATAAGATACAGTCTATATGCCAGTTTTTTACCCAAAGGCTGGGTCCCCTTGAAGAAAGAGACCACTACACTGCCAATATGTATACTGCTAATCTTTAATCCAGGTTTCTCCAAAAAGATTGATGGCCTTTTATGAGAGTTGCTGTACACTGATGAAGAGTAAATGATCAGAATTTGGGGATTTCTGGATGCTGCCTCTGAACTGACACTAATTAACTTTGACACAAATGCAGTGACCCACTTTTATATTCTCAAAGGAGGAGAATATAAAAGTCAGATTATCTATGAACATACCTAAGTACAATGGGATATCAAAGATAATGCCCGATGATTATCGCATTCCATTGGGTCACCTCTCTTTGAAATGTGCACAAGTACGGATCTCTTCCAATCAGTTAGCCAGATAGTTATCTTCCAAATTTCTTGGCAGAGATGAGTGAGTGCCTCCTGTGCCGCCTCACTTTCTTGAAACATTTCAATTTTTATTCCATCAATTCCTGGAGCCTTGTTCTTTGCTAATTCCTTCAATGCACCTTCAGCTTCTTCCTTCAGTATCATTGGTTCTTGATCATACGCTACCTCTTTAAATGGTCTAACATTCAATAATTTGTTCAGAGAATCCTTCATTAATGAAAGTCAAGGTTTGAATTTTTCTTCAGTTCCCACAGCTTCCGAAATGCTGAACGTGTTCTTCCTTTTTGGTGTTCTGACTCCAGATCTTCACACATTTTGTTTCAATATATGACATTGTACTCTCGAGCTGAACTTTGAAATTTTCTGTACAGTTCTTGGACCTCCTTATTTCTTCCATTTGCTTTAGCATCTTTATGCTGGAGAGCAAGTTTCAGTGTCTCTTATGACATCCATTTTGCTATTTTCTTTCCTTCTTGTCTTCTTAATGACTTTTTGCTTTCTTCCTGTATGATGTTCTTGATGTCATCCCACAATTCTTCTGGGTTTTGGACTTTAGCATTTAATATATCAAATATGTTCTTCAGATGATCTCTAAATTCAGGTGGGATATATTCAAGGTCATGTTTTGGCTCTCATGGATTTGTTTTCATTTTCTTCAGCTTCAGTTTGAATTTGCATATGAGCAATTGATGGTCTGTTCCAAGGTCTGCCCCAGGCCTTATTTTGACTGATGATATGGAGATTTTTGATTGTCTCTTTCCCCAGATATAGTCCAATTGATTTCTGTCTATTCCATCTAGTAAGGTCCATGTGTATAATTATCTCTTATGCTGTCTAAAGAAGGTATTTGAAATGAGCAAATCAGTGATTTTGCAGAATTCTATCATGCAATCTCCAGCATCATTTCTATTGCCAAAGCTATATTTTCCAACTACTGATCCTTCCTCTTTGCTCTCAACCTTTGCATTCCAATCACCAGTAATGAGCAATACATCTTGATTGCATGTTTGATCAATTTCAGATTGAAGAAATTGGTAGAATTCTTCAATTTCATCCTCACTGGCTTTAGTGGATGGTGCATAAATTTGAATATTTGGTATCAACTGGTCTTCCCCGATTTTGTGGTGGTGGTTATGTGCTGTGGAGTCAGTTCTGACTCATAGAGCCCCTGTACAGGGTTTCCAAGGCTGTAAATCTTTACAGGAGCAGAAAACCTCCTCTTTGTCCCATGGCACAGCTGGTAGTTTCGAACTGTGGACCTTGCAGTTCTCAGCCTGATTCATAATCACTACGCTACCAGAGCTCCTTGGTCTTCCCTATAAGTGCATGGATATTATACTATCACAGATAACATTGTACCTCATGACTGATCTGGGTATGTTCTTTTTGACAATGAATGCAACACCATTCCTTTTCAATTTATCATTCCCAGCATGGTAAACCATGTGTTTGTCAGATTCAAAATAGCCAATACCAGTCCATTTCAGCTCACTAATGCCAGAGATGCTGATGTTTATGCATTCCATTTCATTTTTGACAATTTCCAATTTTCCCAGGTTCATATGTATATTCCATGTTCCAATTTTTAATGGTTGTTTACATCTGTTTCTCTTCACTTTGAGTTGTGAATCCAAGAAGCTGGGTCATATGAAGAAAAATGTGGCATCAGGATTGGAGGAAAACTCATTAACAACCTGCGATATCCAGATGATACAACCTTGCTTTCTGAAAGTGAAGAGGACTTAAAATTTTACTGATGAATATCAAAAAGCACAGCCTTTGATATGGATTGTATCTCAATGTAAAGAAAACAAAAATCCTCACCACTGGACCAATAAACCACATTCTTATCAATGAAGAAAAGATTGAAGTTGTCAAGTACTTTGTTCTTCTTGGATCAACTATCAACACTCATGGAATTAGCAGTCAAGAAATTAAACGACGTATTAGATTAAGCAAATCTGCTGCACAAGAACTTTTTCAAGTTTTGAAGAGCAAAGATATCAGCTTGAGGACTAAGGTACACCTGACCCAAGCCATGGTATTTTTAATAACGTCATATTCATATGAAAGTTGGACAATGAATAAGGAAGACCGTAGAAGAATTGATGCTTTTGAATTATGGTGTTGGAAGAGAATATTGAAAGTGCCATGGGCTTTCAAAAGAACCAACAAATCTGCAGTCAGAGTGCTCCTTGGAGGCCAAGATGGCCAAACTTCATCTCTCATACTTTGGACATATTGTCAGGAGGGTCAAATCACTGGAGAAGGATATCATGTTTGATAAGGTGGAGGGTCAGAGAAAAAAAGGAGATGGATTGGCACAGTGGCAGCATCAACGAGCTCAAGCGTGGCAACAATTGTGAGGTTGGCTCAGGACCAGGCAGTGCTTCATTTTGTTGTACATGTGTTGCTATGAGTTGGTAGCAACTCAATGGCACCTAACAACAACAATAACAAAGTACAATGGGGTTGACTGGACCTTGTGGTGGTAGTGTGGTATCCATGATAGCTGGCAATATCAAAATAATAAGAATAGTCTGACTTGTATAGATTTATGGGAGTGGTTACTTAGGCAGGGATTCTTAACAATGAAATAGATGTGAAACCTAGTAAATATTTACTTGATACATGCAATTGGAAGAATTTGAGGTCAACTGAACAGCAGTCTAACGTGAATTGCCAGAAGAGTCACAGCTTCTCAATCAATTCCCAAACTTTAGCCAGGTTTTAGATGCACAACCTCTTGATGAAGGTGAAGGTAGGGTCCCCTTGAAGGACTCAACACAAAGCCAGAAATTTATACTTTTAATCTTTCTTTCCTGGTGTGATGCTGAAGGATAAGCATTGGACTGCAAGGTCAGTTTAAACTGCAAGGTTAGCAGTTCAAACTCACCATTCAATCTCAAAAACCTTATTTAGGCTTGCTATGTGGCAGTACTGACTCAACAGCGCTTAACAACAACAACAACCATAAAGCTTTTTCCCAGCGTTTCCCAAAGGGATCTATGGTCTTTTACAAAGGTGACTTATCATTGGGTCAAGGGAAATAATCAAACTTTGGGGGTTTACTGGACACTGGCTCTGAATAGACACTAATTCCAGGAGACCCAAAATGTCATTGTAGTCCACTGGTCAGAGTGAAGGTGTATGGAGGTCATGTATTAATGAAGTCTTACTAAGGTCCATTTCACAATGGATCTTGTGGATTCCAAAACTCATCCTATAGTGATTTCCCCAATTCCAGAATGAATACTTCAAATACACATAGTCAGTAACTGGCAAAATCCCCACATTAGATACCTGATATATGGAATAGGGAATTGTGGAAGGAAAAGCAAAATGAAGACTGTTATAACTGCCTCTACCTAAGAAAATAGTAAACCAGACAAAATACTCGCTTCCTTTAAGGATTACAGAGGTTAGTGCCACAATCAAGAACTTGAAAGATTCAGGGGTGGTGATTTCCACCACATCGCCAATTTAACTCTCCTATCTGGCCTTGATCTTGGAGACCTACAGTGGACTATTAGAAATTTAACCAGGTGGTGACTCTTATTGCAGCTTCCATTACAACTGAGTCATTGCTTAAGTAAATTAATACATCTCCTGTTACCTGTTATGCAGCTACTGAACTGACTGATGCCTTTTTCTCAATTCCAATTCCAAAGCCTCATAAGAAGTAGTTTGCCTTCATCTGTCAAGGCCAATAGTACATCTTCACTCTCCTACCTCAGCTATGCATCAACTATCCAGCACTATGTCATAATTTAGTCCTCAGGGACCTTGATCCCCTTTCCCTAGCATAAGACATCACACTGGTTCATTACCTTGATGCCATTATGCTGATTGGATCTAGTAAGGAAAAAGTATCAGTGATTCTAAACTTACTGGTAAAATATCAGCCAAGCTATTGTCATTTTAAGTGCCATCAAATCATTACCCTGAAGTAAATTTATATATTTATGCATACTTCATTAGTTTTTTCTCCTCTACAGAATCCACATTAAGATACCCCCAAATCCAGTTGTTTAGTTTAACAAAAAAAATACTTTTTGGTCATACAACAGGTTCTAGAAATGTCAGTGGTGTCTTCCTCTACATAGTGACTTCTAACTGTACCAACATTTCTTAAATAATGGATACTGATACTGAATAATTGAATAGCAAAATTTCAGTCTCAGAATAGAAGTGACTTTGGTCATTTTCTTTCATATTTGATTGATTTGAAATAGCCATCTGATTCTGACTTATTACAATGAAGCTGCAAAATGTATTCTAATTCTAACTCAGGAAGGAAAGAATAACTCAATATTGTGAGCACTACTTATACCCACTAGAACACACTGTAAATATTTGTTGAATACTGAGTGTGATGTGACTAGAATACAGCAAAGTGAACAGTTATGTCATGAAATTAATCTTCCCTAAATAGCTAGATTCTAAGCTCATAAGTCAATATGTGACTTCCCAAATTGGAATTTTAGAAAGCTTGGGAACATATAATATTTATTTGATATCACAAGGTTTATCTTAAAATGCAATGTGTTCTTGAGTCTTACTACATAATCTACCAATGTCTGTTTTTGTATAAAACTCGATCCATTTTTATTTAAATCCCTAGGAAATCAATTATATGTATAGTGTCTTTTTTTTTTTTTTTTATAAACCCCTTGTTTAAGACATACAGACAGGTTTAAAAAAAGGAATAATGGACAGTTAATTAGTCAATATGGACAGTGAATTACTATTCTAGGCAATTTGAAACTCAGATTTGCCCACTCACTGTCCATATTGACTAATTAATTGCCCATTATTCCTTTTTTTAGTAGTTGTAAAAAACTTATATATGTGTGTGTGTGTTCTTGAATGAGTTTTATTCAGTTTAAACTCACCAGAGACGCAATTTCATTTTTATGCTTGACCTACCTGCACATGTAACAGCCTGAAGGCATCCAAAACTTAAATCCTATTGATCCTCTCTCATACATTCACTTGTAGATTTCCTTTCCTTCAATAGTCTCAAATAAATCCTCAAAAGTTTCATAGTTATTTTTCCCTTTCACTTTCTTTTGCAAGACTCTATTATTTGTTTTCAAAAACTGAGAGCTCAAATGGATTTTGAAGTCACGTAAAACATTTATTCTAGTCCAGAAAGGTACTTAGAGTCCAATGAATACTATCACCACAATCAAAAGAAACTAGTCAATTCATATTTAGGAATCATAAAACTAGGATGAGAATCCAAATAAACGATTCTCATATCCAAGTTCTTTCTACTAGCCCACAATGAATCTCTGTTTAGTTCAGACAAATTGTTGTTGTTAGTTGCTGTCAAGTCAGTTCCAACTCATAGTGACTCTGCACAACAGAAGGAAACACTGTCCGATCTTGCACCATCCTCACAATAGTTTGTACACTGGAACACGTTGTTGCTGCCACTGTGTCAATCCATCTTGTTGGCAGTCTTCCACTTTCTCTGATTACGTACTTTACCAAGCAAGATGTCCTTCGTACAAATTAGTGTAATAAATATCATTCTGTTTGTTATTGATCTCAGTGTCTTACACTCGTATAAAAGTGTTAAGCAGTTGGTTGTTGAGCAGTTGCTTGCTAACTAAAAGGTCAGCAGATCAAACTCACTAATTACTCTGAGGGAGAAAGATGTGGCAATCATCTTCATTAAGAATACAGCTTTGGAAACATTCTGAAACAGTTCTATTCTGTGTAAAGAGTCAGTATGAGTCAGAATCAAATAATTTAATGGTAACAGGTTTTGGTATACTTTTTTTTTTTTTTTTAATTGTGAATTGAGTGACAGTTTACATGGTAGAACATCAGTTTTACACTCATCCTATCATGTTTCATTTCATTACAATTAAAATACCCTCCATGCATCATGTTTTGTTTTGAATATACAATGATTACAATACCCTCCATGCATTATGTTTTGTTTTGAATGTACACAGAAACACTCAGGAATATATAATCATTTGAACAACCAATCAAAGGCCATATTCTGCAAGCCTGCCTCCTGGCTGTCATCACACAACCTTTCTCTTTTCATGAGTCTAGAGTCCTTAGCTTCTCTGTCACTCCATGTCATCATCTCAGCCTCCATCTCTGGTGTTGCTGCTTCTCTGAATAGAATCCCACATTCTGTTTGTGTTCTTCTCCATTGGTAGTCCTAGGGTCCTCTGTTCCTGGACTGTAAGGTTAATTACACGTTCCCCTCCCCCCCCCTTTTTTTTAACAAATATGGTATACTCTTATAATCCCCAAAACATTTTAAAGTGAAATATATACATTTTCCATTCATTCTTAGATTTTCTACAAATAGCATAGGCATCCTTTCCCTTTTATTATCAAGGAAATTTGAAATTCTTCTCTAAGTCTTAAGTCAAACCACTTCCTAAATTCTTCTCTTTGCACTATACATTTATAAAGCAAACCTCTTTGGGGCATCATTTCCATCTTTCACTTCCTTAGGGACACCTCTTCACAGAGGAAGATAAAGTATCATGCAAAGAGAAAGTGGTCACTGATACAACTAGACTGAAATTGATTTTAGCAGGCCTTCTATTTTAGGGAAAAAAAAAAAAACAAAAAAACACAACTAGTTTTGAATACCAAATGAGAACATTAACATTTGACATAATGTCAAATTTGGCTATGGGGTGAACAGTCAGCACAGATAGACCTTTTGTTATATTTTCATGAGCTGAAGGCAGCAACTTTTTGTCAGTTTAATCTCTGTTTGAGCTATAAGTGTAAATGTATATACATATATGCTTATTACTCAAGAAACACATTAACACTGAAGTAAAATAAATGAGCATATATGGTTTTAGATTTTATTTTGCTTATTTCCATTTAATAGTATAAACTAATTAAGACATACATGTTTGCTGTATATATTTGTAACTTTTATCCAAATAAAATTTACAAAGACATTGAGTTTCATATTTGTGAATGCTTTATTTTTAAAATGAATTATTATTAGAAAATAAAATGTGAAATCACTATTACCAGCTCACATATAATGTTGGCACATTAAAGAGCACCAATATTATTTACTCTATGCATCACTATAGCAGGCACAATTTATTTCAGTTATTATAATTATGTATCAATTGATTGACCTAAGAAACTCATCGTTAAAGCTGTTGTTCTTTATTTTTCAGTATGATTTTTTTCTAAAAAATTCAAAAGTAGTAATCCAGTTATAACTAGGACCTGAAGTCTGCTCTTCATCTGCCCATTAAAAATAAGTAAACACCATTGGATACTTTAAATAATAGTAAAATTTAGTGAAATAACATGAATTTATTTTCTTACATATAATGCTTGTTTGTATATGCAAACTTTGTCAATTACTAGAACACTTCTTTGTGTGAGTTATTAATATATCCTTAGTAATTTTAAAGCTAGTAGAATCGCTTCTGATTTGACTGGGAGAATACTTCCCATTTTCTTATTATTGGGGTCAGTTCTTCTACAACTTCATATCAAATCTCCTTTATTCTTTTCTCTACTTTTCTGAAAACTGCATTAAATCTTCAGAAAAGATTAATTTCAGCAACATAAGGTTTCTCATTGAATGGATAGTCCTGAGAGTCAGAATCACCAGTAATATAAAGCGTTTCTTACAATGTGCTTTAGAAGTGAAATGATTGGTATAAATTTCATATAATTTATACACTGGACATTTTACAGCTACGAAGGCATTAAAAGTTATTTTAAAAGATTTATCTAGCATTCCTCTTGCCTTTCTGCTTATTGTTACAATATTCAAATATCCAAAGTCTAAGTGCTAAGACATTTTCTGTACTACAAGAAATCTTTTATTTTCAAGGAACCTGTCATAGTTTAGTAATATGTCTTGAACAGTCTAAGATTCACAATCTAGACTATAGAGCATCATTGCAAAACAGTGACATACCAATCGGAATTAAATATGATCCATTGACAAGTGCCATTAGAACTTATTATGAAATACTACTGGATATTTTTCAGATGTCAATATTAAAGTCATATACTAAGTTTTATCATTATCCAGATTGATATAGGATTCTTGTTCCACATCCATTCACCATTTCATTTTTGCACAATTCAATGTCCAGTATCATTTAGGTCTCATCAATAAAAACCACTCTAGGAATTTTCAGGAAATACAAAATTCTAATATTTCTTTAGGGAAAATTCATAATGCAACACTATTTCAAATATAAAATTTATATTTCCTTGTGATTGTTTTCCCCTTTTCAATCCTTATTAGCAATGTGCAGTTAATATATTTTGTAAAGGTGTGTGACAGGGTTATACTCTTTCACCATACTTATTCAACCTGTATGCTGAGCAAATAATCTAAGAAGCTGGGTTATATGAAGAAAAATGTGGCATCGAGATTTGAGGAAGGTTCATTAACTACCTGTGATATGCAGATGATACAACCTTGCTTGCTGAAAGTGAAGAGGACTTAAAATTACTTACTGATGAAGATCAAAGAGCACAGCCTTTTGTATGGATTGCATCTCAATATAAAGAAAACAAAAATCCTCACCACTGGACCAATAAACAACATTCTTATCAATGGAAAAAAAGATTGGAGTTGTCAAAGACTTCATTTTTCTTGGATCAACCATCAACACTCATGAAAACAGCAGCCAAGAAAGGAAATGAAGCAATGCATTAGGTAAATCTGTGGCAGAAGACCTTTTTAAAGTGTTGAAGAGCAAAGATATTGAGGACTAAGGCATACCTGACCTAAGCCATGGTATTTTCAATAACCCCATCTGCAGGTGATAGTTGGACAGTCAATAAGGAAGACTGTAGAAGAATTGATGCTTTTGAGTTATGGTGTTGGAGGAGAATATTGAAAGTACCATGGGCTGCCAAAAGAACAAACAGATGTGTGTTGGAATAAGTGCCCCTGGAGTGCTCCTTGAAGGCCAGGGTGGCCAGACTTCGTCTCTCACACTACATACATCTCGTCATGAGGGACCAGTCGCTGGAGACAGATATCATGTCTGGTATGGTGGAGGGTCAGAGAAACAGAGAAAGATCTCAGAGAGATGGACTGGCAAATTGGCAGCATCAATGGGCTCAAGCATGATAACAATTGTGAGGTTGACCCAGGATCAAGCAGTGTTTCGTTCTGTTGTGCATAGGGTCACTATGAGTTGGTACTGACTCCATGGCATCTAACAACAACAACAACAAAACTCTTTCCACAGTTGTCGATCCCATCTGCTGTTATGTGGCACTCAGTTTGCTACAACTCTTAGCAACCTTATGAACAACAAAGCGAAATACTGCCCGGCCACTGCATCCTCACAGTCATTGTTGTTTGAGTCCATTGTTATAGTCACTGTGTCAGTCCATCTTGTTAAGGGTCTTCCTCTTATTTGTTGAACCCTATACTTTCAGGTGTCCTGGTGTGGCACTGTTGACTTATGCATCAGACTGCAAAGTCATTTGAACTGCAAGGTCTGTGGTTCAAGCTCACCAGCTGCTCCTTGGAAACCCTATACAGGGTTGCTATGGATCGGAATCAACTCAATGGCACTTAACAACAACAATACTTTACCAAACATGATGTCCTTCTTCAAGGGTTGTTCCTTCCTGATAACATGTACACAAAGTGTGTGAAACGAAGTCTCACATCCTCTAATCAAAAGAACATTTTGACTGTTCTTCCAAGACATATTTACCCATTCTTCTGGCAGGCCATATCCAATAGTATTTCATAATTTCCAGTGGCACTTCTTAATTCTAATTGATATACCATTGTTACTGCAATGATATTCTTCATTCTAGAATGCATGCAAATCTAAGATCGTTCAAGACATATAACTAAACTATGACATGTTACCTGAAAACCAAAGATTCTTGTTAGTACAGAAAATTTGTTAGCACTTACACTTTAGATATTTGAATTTTGTAGCAATAAATAGAAAGGCAAGAGGAATGCTAGATAAATCTTTAAAATAATTTCTACTGACTTCATAGCTGTAAAAATGTTCAGTGTATAAATTATTTTAAAAAAGTTATATTTATTAGTCCTAGTACGCTTATTAGTCTTGGCGTGACACTGTAGGATTAGCTCTTAGCTGCTAATCACAAAGTCAATGGTTCAAACCCAGCAGTCACTCCTTGGAAGCTCTATACTGGGTCAGTTGGGTCAGAACCATCTTGAAGGCACTAATAACACTACTAACAACAACACACCAAAATTCAAAAGCATCTGTTCTCCTTTAATCTTCCTTATTTATTAACCAGCTTTGCATGCATATGCAGTAATTGAAAATAAGGGTCATCTTAGTTATCAAAGTAAGAGGCTTGCTTTTTAACACCTTAAAGAGGTCTTTTACATTACTTCCTTTGATTTCTTGACTGCTGCTTCCATGAGCATTGATTGTGGATCCAAGTAAAATAAATTCCTAGACAAATTTAATCTTTTCTTCTTTTATCATGATGTTGATTATTTATCCAAGTGTGAGGGTTTTGTTTTCTCTATGTTGAAGTATAACCCATATTGAAAGCTGTAGTATTTTCTCTTCATCAATAAATGCTTCAAGTTCTATTCATTTTCAGAAGGCAAGGTTGTGTCATCTGTATATCACAGATAGTTACTGATCTCTCTTCAAATCGTGATGCCAAATTCTTCTTTCTATATTCCAGCTTCTTAGATTATTTTTTCAGCATACAGATTGAATAACTGCGGTAAAATTATACAATGCTGATGCACACCTTTCCTGATTTTAAATCATACAGCACTTTTTAATTCTGTTCAAATGAAAGCATCTTGATCAGTGTCACAGGTTCTGCATGAGCCAATTAATGATCTAGAATTCCTATTTTTTGCAATGCTACCCATGATTTTTTATTATTCACACAGATAAATGTTTTTTCATCATGAATGAATACAGGCAAATATCTTTCTGGTATTCTCCGTTTCAGTCAAGGCTCATCTGACATCAGCAGTATTATATCTCATTCCATAACCTATTCTGAATTCAGCTTGAATTCCTTGCAGTTCCCTATTAATGAACTGATGCAACCAATATTGAATTCTCTTCAGCAAGAATTTACTTGTGTGTGGTAGCAATAACATTGCTCAATATTTTCCATGTTATTTTGGATCACCTTTATTTGAAATGGTCACAAATATGGACCTCTTTCAACTGGTGGGCAAGACAACTGTCTTCCAAGTGTCTTGGCATAGATGAGTGAATAACTCCAGCACTGTATAAGTTTATGGAAACATCTCAGTTGATAATCTATCAATTCTTGAAGCCTTGTTTTCTGTCAAACCTTCATTGAGCTTAATTTTTTCCTTGAATACCATTGCTTTTTTTAATCATATGTTTCCTCCTAAAATAGTTGAATATTGACCATACTTTTAGTACAGTACCTTTGGATTCCTTCCAAGTTCCACCACCATGCTCTGACAAATCTAAACAATATCAATGATAAAAATGTGTTACCTTAAAAAATATACTTCTATTGCCATCTAACTCCAGTATTGGAATGTTGTATTTTAAAAATAAAGAAATTGGAACCTAGAAAATAAACTAGTAAACTCTCCTATTAAGATTTGCATTTTGCAAATGAATGCAATATTTTATCATGGCAAATAGTTTCGTTTAAAAGTAATGAAATATTTCTGCATTATTGGGAACTTTTATTAACATTTGTACATTCCTAAATACTTTTACTTAGTTTTGCATGTTACATCTAGTTTTTTTGCACTTAAAATATTTCTATCTAATCCATTCTGTCACTTATTATTCTATGCATTTTTAAAATTATAATAAGCAGTGTTTAGTTGTAGATTCTTAACCATTTCAAAATTATTAGTCAGTCACATATGTGAATGTTGGTCAGGGAATTATGAGTCTGGTGGGAAAATTCTGTGAAAAAAATTCTTTAATTCCAAAAGAGGAATATAAAGTGGAGACTCTCTCTTTTTCCTCAGGATCTTGTTGTATGTATATATATATATATATAAACTGTTGGAGCTAACTTGTAAATATAAGGGAACCAGTCTGAGAAAAACTCACTCATTCAGCAATTTCATTTTGTGCCAAGTACTTTTCTTAGTGCTGGGTGAAATAAAAAGTCAAAACTTTCTGCTGTCTTGGAACTTACATGAAAATATACAGTGTGTTAGACAGTGAAATATAGTTAAGAATAAAATACTGGAAGAAGAAAGAATCAATTGCTTTGGGGTTTTAATTTTAGTTAGGTTTTCCATTAAAGTAACCAGAAAGAAGATAAGACCAAAGGAAAGCATGACAGTTTGTTATGAGAGCTGCCTGAAAGGAAGAATATTCTATGAAAAAGAAATTTCAGCCGTAAACTTTGAGGTAGGGAATTTTTAAAAAATATTAAAGTAACAAGATGAGGAATAATATTGTTAAAATAGAATGAGGTAGCAATAGACCATTTCAAGGAACATAGTTTTATACTCTAGTGTGTACCCCATAGAGTAAGATGAGAAATGACTTAAGAATTTCAAACCATGAAGAGATACGATTTAGCTTATTTTTAACAGGATCCCTCTGTCTTTTGTGTTGATCATGAAGTGTTTGTGGAACTCAGGCAGAAAGTGCCTTAGGCTGGGTTCTCTAGAGGAGCAAAATCAGTTAAACGTGGTAAGTGCTGTCAAGTTGGTCCCAACTCACAGTCACCCTCTATAGTGTTTCCTAGGAATAATTGATGTGTTTGAATTGCTGATCTTATAGGTAGAAATCCAGTGTTTCTATCCTACAGTGTCATACAAGAAGTCCAGTGAAGTTAATATATGTATATATAAAGAAAGGTTTATAATAAGGAAATGGCTTACACAATTTTATAGGTGGTCACTCCCAAACCCATGGGTTAGATGTCAGGCTGGAAGCTTCTGACTCACATAGCTATGTGGATGACATCAAGAACTTCATACAGGAAGAAAGCAAAAGACAAAAAAGAAGAAAAAGACTAAAATGAAGGTCAGAAGTGACTCTGAAACTTGCTCTCCAGCGTAAAGATGCTAAACCAAAAGGAAGAAGTGAAAAGGTACAAGAGTTGAACAGAAAATTTCAAAGGTCAGATTGAGAAGGCAAAGTCAAATATTATAACACAATGTGCAAAGCCCTGGAGTTGGAAAGCCAAAAGTGAAGGACACACTTAGCACTTATCAAGCCGAGGGAACTGAAGAAAAAAATCAAGCCTAAACTTTTGGTATTGAAGGATTCTCTGTGAAAATTATTGAATGATGTAGAAAACATCAAAAGGAGATGGAAGGAATACAGAGTCATTCTACCATTATTTCAAGAGGTACTATTTGATCAAAGGCCAATGATCCTGAAACAAGGAGCATTGAAGTCACTGGCAACTAACAAGGCACTGGAATTGATAAAATACAAATTGAAATCTTTCAGAAAACTGATGTGGCACTGGAGGCACTCACTCATCTATGCCAAGAAATTTGGAAGAGAACTATCTGGCCAACTGAATGGAAGATATCCATCTTTATGCCCATTCCAAACAAAGGTGAACCAACAGAATGTGGAAATCATCAGACAATATCATTGGTATCTCATGTGAGTATAAGTTTTACAAAAATTAATACAAAAATGGCTGCAAACATACTTTGACAAAGAACTTCCAGAGGTTCAAACTGGATTCAGAAGAGAACATGGATTGAGGGATATCCTTGCTGATGTCAGATGGATCTTGGCTGAAAGCAGAGAATAACAGAAAGATGTTTACCTGTGCTGTATTGACTATGCAGAGTCTGTCAATTGTATGGATGGGCTAACTATGGACAACATTGAGAAGTATGAGTATTCTGGAATCCTTAATTGTGCTAATGAGTAACCTATGCATAGACAAAGAGGCAGTTGTACAAACAGAGCAAGGGAACACTGAATGGTTTCAAATTACAAAAGGCATGTGACAGGGTTTTATTTTTTCACCATACTTATTCAATCTGTATGCTGAGCAAATAATCTGAGAAGCTAGGGTATGTGAAGAAAAACATGGTATCAGGATTGGGGAAAGACTCACTAACAATCTGTGATATTCAGATGATACAACCTTGCTTGCTGAAAGTGAAAATCCTTACTTATGAAGATCAAAGATTATAGGTACTGTCAAGTTGAGGTATTGCCTTCCATATGGGTTGCTTCTCAATGTAAAGAAAACAAAAATCCTCTCATCAATGGACCAACATACAAACATCCATATAAATGGAGAAAAGATTGAAATCATCAAAGACTTCATTTTGCTCATATCAACTATCAACACTCATGGAAGCAGCAGTCAAGAAATCAAACGACGTATTGCACTAGGCAAATATTCTGCACAAGACCTCTATAAAGTGTTGTTGTTGTTGTCAGGTGTCATCGAGTCGGAACCGACTCATAGTGACCCCATGCACAGCAGAACGAAACAATGTCTGATCCTGGGCCAATCTCACTACCGCTGCCACACTTGAGTCCATCAATGATGCCACCTGGCTGATCCATCTCGTTGGGGGTCTTCCTCTTTTTCTCTGACCCTCCACCCTACCCAGCATGACATCCTTCTCCAATGATTGTTTCCTCCGGACAATATGTCCAAAGTAGGAGAGACGAAGCTTAGCCATCCTGGCCTCCAAGGAGCACTCTGGCTGCACTTCTTCCAAAACAGATCTGTTGGTTCTTTTGGCAGTCCATGGCACTTTCAGTATTCTCCTCCAACACCACAACTCAAAGGCATCAATTCTTCTACGATCCTCCTTATTCACTGTCCAGCTTTTGCATCCATATGAGGCTATTGAAAACACCATGGCCTGGGTCAGGCGCACCCTAGTCCTCAAGCTGACATCTCTGCTCTTCAACACTTTAAAAAGTTCCTGTACAGCAGATTTGCCCAGTGCAATACATTGTCTGATCTCTTGACTGCTACTTCCGCGAGTGTTGATAGTTGATCCAAGAAGAATGAAGTCCTTGACAACTTCAATCTTTTCTCCATTGATAAGAATGTTGTTTATTGGTCCAGTGGTGAGGATTTTTGTTTTCTTGACATTGAGATGTAATCCATATCGAAGGCTGTGCTCTTTAATCTTCATAAGTAAATGTTTCAAGTGTTGAGTATCAAAGATGTCAGTTTGAGGACAAGGTGCACCTGATCCAAGCCAAGATATTTTCAATAACTTCATAAGCATTGGAAAGTTGGACAGTGACTAAGGAAGACCATAGAAGAATTAGTGCATTTGAGTTATACTGTTGGAGGAGTATCAGGGACTGCCAAAAGAACAAATAAATCTGTGAAAGAAGAAGTACAGCCAGAGTGGTCCTTGGAATCCAGGATGGCCAGACCTCATCTCTCATACTTCAGACACATCATCAGGAGGTATGAGTCACTGGAGAATGATATCATGTTTGGTAACAGAGGGTTGGAGAAAAAGAGGAAGACCCCCAATGAGATAGATTGGCACAGTGCGGCACTGATGGGCTCAAGGGTAGCAACAATTGTGAGGTTGGCCCAGGACCAGGCAATGTTTTGTTCTGTTGTGCAAAGGTTCACTATAAGTAGGTACTGACTTGATGGCACCTAACAATATCAGCAAAATCATGGAAATTCATATTAAATATTCATCTATGGACTGGCAATGTGGAGAAATTTGATTGCATTAACTTTGCTGTCTAGGAGCAGAGATCCCTGGGACCATCAAGGGAGAAGAGTGGAGAGTGGGACCCTACCCAGAGAAGCAGTGACACCAGAAATGGAGGCAGAGATGATGATGTGGAGAGATGGAGTGGCTGGGGACTTTAGACCAAGAGAGGGAGAGGGGCTGTGTGCTGACAACCAGGGAGCAGGCTTGCAGGGTATATACCCTTTGATTGGTTGATGATGCACTGAGGGGATTGTAACCATAGCAAGGAAATTATATACGATAGTGTGAATGTAAAACTAATGTTCTCCCATGTAAACTATCACATAATTCACAATAAAACATTAAAAAATAAAAAAGCAACTTGATGAAGTGCTTTGCTGTAATTAATATAATGTGCAAAAGAAAACCATGGAAGAGAAAAGATACTTCAAGAATTGCTACAAAAGGAGGTAATTGGGAAAATAGAAAGATGAAGAGAATCAAGAGAGTTTTTGTTTGCTTTATAGATTGCAAAACAGTAGGCGAAAAATAGCAGATTAACATGTTGATGAAATTATTCAATTTTAAAAAAATAAGAATCACTAGAGAGAGGATAAATAAATTAATCTAGTGATGGCTTCAGGTTAATGTACTGAACCTCAAGGTTGGTTTGAACTGCAAAGTTGGCAGTTCAAACTCACCAGCTGCTCCTCGGAAACTCTATACAGGGTTGTTATGAGTTGGAACTGACTCGACAGTACTAACAACAACAAGTGATGACTTTAGAGTTAAAAGTGATGGGATCTAAAAAAAAATAAAATGGAGCAAGTTTCTTCAACTAGAAGTACAAACAGGAGCAATAAATGATGACTGAGTACAGAGGTATAGCTTTTAGCAAGTGCTGTTGATGTAATGGTGGCAACTCTAAGTTTTTGTGTGATTGTTTCTATTTTTTTCATGAAACTGAAAATAAGGTAATCAGCTAAGGCAAATCATAGTACAGTTAGTCTTGAAATTCAAGATGAAAGGAAGTGTTATGAAGCATTTAACTGGTAAAATGAATACATTACTAAATGAGAAAATATAATTACAGGTATTATTAAAGGATGTTCAGATACAATTAGTTATCATCAATCAAATTACTGGAACATTAACATTGTTGTGTTTTTCCCTCAGCAAAGATTAGATGCAGGGGTGAAAATATAATGGAGGCAGAGAATTGTATTAAATCAGGAATATGGATTGCTCGAAGAATCTGAAGAAATATTGTGAAATAACTGAGAGTTCCTAGAAAGGAATATTATAATGTTTGGACACAATTTAATCTGTATAAAAAGGGATTTGAGAACATGAGATAAATGAAAAACAAGTAAAGGTGGCTTGGCCAATGAAATATAATTCTTGTTAGGTTTAAAAGCATGTTTGCATTACAGTAATAGAGTAAGTGCTCCAAAAAGATGGAAAGGTATAGTTAGAAATATGAATGTATAAAATGAGGGTATAGAATTACTGGAAAAGGCAAAGTTTATTGTGACTTCATTGTTGCTGCT
>NW_006408561.1:11458086-11458765 GCF_000296735.1 Chrysochloris asiatica | reverse complement strand
CTACTGAAAATATCATGGCTTGGTCAGACACATCTTAGTCCTCAAGCTGATATCTCTACTCTTGAATACTTGGGAGCAAGATGATTCTACTACTGGACTGAAAACCAAAAGGCCAGCAGTTTGAGTCAAGCAGTCACTTGTGGGAGAAAGATAAGGCTTTCTACTCTCTCAATGGTATATAGCCTCAGAAACCTATACATTGTCACTATGAGTCAAAAACAACTGGATAAAGACCTAAATGTGAATCCCAGAATTATAAAGGTCATCAATGAAAAAATAGTGACAAATTTCAGGGCTTGAATACAGAGCATACACAGACTACCAAACATTGTGAAAATCGCTAAACAAAAGAAGACAAAATAGATGATAGGGACAATGCTAGTATCTGATGGTTCTTGGCTGAGAAGAGAGAATATCAGAAAGATGTTTACCTGTGCTTTATTGACTACGCAAAGTCTTTTGATTGTGTGGACAATCAAGCTATGGACAACAATGCGAAGTATGAGTATTCCGGAACACTTAAGTGGGTTCATGAGGAATCTGTACCTGGACCAAGAGGCAGTTGTTTGAACAGAACATGGGAAGACTGAATAGTTTAAAATTCAGAAAGGTGTGCGACAAGGTTGCATTCTTTCACCATACTTATTTAACCTGTATGCTGAGCAAATAATCCTTGAAG
>NW_006408561.1:11448246-11457615 GCF_000296735.1 Chrysochloris asiatica | reverse complement strand
GCCAAGATGGCCAAACTTCGTCTTTCATACTTTGTTGTACATTCCTGAGGTCTTTTATCTGTTGTAGCTTTTTCTTTTTCTTTTCATTACATCAGGTATGTTGTTGTTCTTAAGTACTGTGGAGTTGTTTCTGCCTCATACTGACCCTTCACAGTGTTTCCAAGGCTGCAAATCTTTACCAGAGCAGAAAGCTTCATCTTTCTCCTGTGGAACACCTGGTAGTTTCGAACTGGCAACCTTGAGGTTAGCAGTCCGATTTATAACCACTACACTACCAGACATCAGGTATATTGACCTGCACATTGGGGTAGTGGTATCAGGAATAAAAAATTAATGAATTTTTAACTTTTCAATATATGTGTAGTTCAGTTTTTCTACATTTTAGTACAGAAACTTTGAAAAAATGCAGTTTTAAAGGTGCTTCCTTGTCAATTAACAAGTACAGAAGATCATTGTTGATCACCATTTTGCATGAATTCTGATAAATTTAACTATAAATAAACACCTGCTGACTTGCAGTTTAAGAGAAATCTATTCTCCCAATTTTCAAACCGTGATGTAAATGGGCACTGACATGTGGAAAGAATACATATTTGTGTGTTTGCAATGTGTGTTTTTAATAGCAACTAGGATTTGGTACTGTTCTTTATGTGCTCCATTTAGTATATTTGTGAATTTAATAGCATAAATATTTACCTTCAATGAAGAATATCTCTAATTCCCCCAAAAAAGAGAATAGCATGTAGTATAATTACTAAATACAGTAAAACCTGTAGAACTCAGAACTTGTTTTAAGTGAATCCTGTCAGAGTAGAAAACTCATGTATTTTCCACAAATTGAGAAAGATAATAATGTGTAAGACTACATAATGCCAAAGATGAAAAACTTGCAAGATTCACAAAAATAAGGTAGTCTCATCAAATTCTGGCTCTCAGAATTTTAGCTTTAGATATTATGACATTAAATCATGTATCCATTCCTGTCAATGTTGTTGTTGTTGAGTCAGGTCCAACTTGTAGAGACACTGTATAGGGTTTGCAAAAAGTGACTGGTGATTTTGAAACTCCAACATTGCAGTTCAAACTGACCTTGGCTGAGTGCTTAACTTTTATCTCCTTGACAACAAATTGGTTGTGACTCAGAGAGCCCCTGTTCCTGTTTGTTGCATCCACCTAGTCAATCCATGTCTTTGAGGATAATCCTCTTTCGTTGACCTATTTTATTTTGATAACTTAACCAGGGACTGGTCCATATTGCTAACATGTCCAAAGTGCATGAGAACAATTATCTCCATGATAACTTCTAAGGCGCATTCTTTCTTTACTTCTAATAGATATTTCTTTGTTCTTCTAGAAATCAATCATATATTCTTATTCTTTATCATCACCATAATTTAAAGTTATTAATTATTGTTTGGTATTCCTTAATCATTGTCTCTGCCACTCCTCTGTCAGTTTATCTTACTGTTGTGGCATGTGTGTTACTGTGAGGCAGAAAGCTATACCACTGGTATTTTAAATACCAGCAACATAACACATAGCAGACTGGTTTCAGCAGAGCTTCTAGACTACGACAGACTAGGAAGAAGAAGAAGTATAACATTTATGAATTCTTAGATATTGGAAACCTTACTAATAGCAGAACATTGTCAGATACAGTGTCAAAATATGAGTCTAAATTTGGAAGTAACTCAAAATATGACTGGGATAGGGATTTCTTTTCAAATTAGATTTGACCTTATTGATGTAAATAAAGCAGTTTTCAGAACCTTCATTAACTGATGGGTCACAACTAATAAATGAAAAGAAACAGCTTCAAATACTCAATAAAAACCATATGAATTTCAGAAAATTGAAAGTTGTCAAAAATGAAATGGAGCACATAAAGAACAATATCGTAGGTATCAGTGAACTAAAATGGACTGGTAGTGGCCATTTTGAATCTGACGATCATATGGATTACTATGCTGGAAACAACAAATTGAAGAGGGATGGCATCACGGTCGTTGCTAAAAATAACATTTCAAGATCTATCTTGAAGTAAAATGTAGTCTGTAATAGAATAATATATGTACAGCTACAAGGAAAACCAATTAATACCACTATTATTCAAATTTGCACACCAATCACTAAAGCTTGTTGTGGTTGTTATTAACTGTTGTCGATTCCAACTCATAGTGACCCTGTAGAGGTTTGCCAAGGAATGACTGCTGGGTTTGAGCTGTCAATCATGTTGTTAGCAGTCCAGTACTTATCTTTCAAAGCCAAAACAGGACTCTCACCACTAAATCTAGTGATAATGAAATTGAAGAATTCTATCAAACTCTTCATTTAAAAATGATCGAATATGCAATATAGATGCATTGATAACTGCTGCTAATTTGAATGTGGGGTTGGAAAAAAAGAGGAAGGATCAGTAGCTGGAAAATACAACCTTGGTTACAGAAATGATGTCGGAGATCACATGATAAAATTTGGCAAGACCAATGCTGTATTCATTGCAAATACCTCTTTTCAAAAGCAGAAAAGGTGACACGTTGGTCTCACCAGGAATCTACACAGGAATCAAATTGACTACTTTGGTGGAAAGAGATGATAGAGAAGCTCAATATTATTAGACAAAGCAAGGTAAGGGGTTGATTGTGGAATAGACCATCATTTGCTGATATGCAATTTCATGATGAAGCTGAAGAAAATTAAAACTAGTCCATAAGAGCCAAACTATGACTCTGATTATATCCTACCTGAATTTAAAGACCAAGAACAGATTTGATGCATTAGACACAGGACAGTGTTGGATGACATTAATGACATTATACATAAGAAAGCAAAAGGTCATTAAAAAGACAGGAAATAAAGAGTTCTGACAAGATGGTGGACTAGGCATGCATGCTACACAGATGCTCTAATTCAAAGATACAGAAGACTAAAAGAAATAAATGTAGATGATAGTCCAGAAACCCTGAGCTTCAGAGGAAGAGATAGAGGAGTGGATGGAATTCTTAGTAAGAGAAGAAGCTGAAAAGGTGTAGTGAAAAAAGGAGACAGATAGGTGTATTATGGTAGCTCATCAGAGACATTTATACCATACTGAACTTTTATGAATGCCTTTGGAGGCAGACTACAGGTGAGTGGCAGTCAGAAAAGTGAAATTTTTCTTGTTCCATACATTTCTTTGGTCAGTCCCAACCTTCAACCATCTATAACTCAGTTCCTGCTCTTCAAGTGGTCAGAGCCATATAGTTGTGAGCTGCACAGTTTTGACCTTCATAATTGTGAATTGGGTCCTACCTGCACCACCCCTGCACCTGCATCCAAGTTAGCCATGATCTAGACAGCCAGCTCTGAACTAAGCGGAACTCTCCTAGTGTATGCCTCTTCCTTGATGCTCTCTGGATTTGAAAGAACCAGCATCCTTTTGGGTGTTCTGAGCATACACAACACCTAGGTCTATAGGAACTCCATCCAGGACTGGGAACAACACTATCTCATCCAGCCTCACCCACTGCATGGGCTCTTTGGCTGTCAACAGCCTGACAGAGTATTTTCATTTCTGGATCCCAGCATCTGCCCTGGTTTATTTTCATTTATTGATTGTTTCTGTTTCTTTTCTATCCCTTCCATTGTTATTTATCTTTACTAACTCCACTATCACTTTTGCATCTCTTTTACCCTTCTTGTTTCTATTCTCTTGATTTTTCTTTACTACTCTCTGGTCAATTACTCTTTACTTCTTCCCTCTCTTTAATTGTGTTTACTGTTTTATCTTCCTTATTGTTTCCTCTCTCTTTTATTATTTTTTTCTATTCAGTTAGTTTTTGTTTTCCTATCCATCTTTCACGATTTGGTTGTTGTATTCTTCTAGCTGTTTCTGGTTTTGTTTCCTTTTTTATTATTTGTTTGTTTGTTTGTTTGTTTTTAGTTTGCTTGTGTGTTTAGTTTAGCTTAGTTTTTCTCTTGTGTGATTTCTCTTCTTTTCCCACATACAGAGGACAGAAACCATGCACATAATGTCCTAAAACAATCACACCATCTGTGGTCAGATACAACCATACCCACAGGGCAAGAGTCAATACCATTGCCATACTACCTGATTAACATTGTGCAACAGCCAACACCAGCTGCATAAATAGAGAATTGTGCACATACATCCATACGCTAATCACAACCACCAGGACGCAGTTGGTGACTGCCTAATAACATAGAAACATACAATATTAATTAAATGCAAATACAAGGACACCAGTGTTTCAGAGACAAAAGACAGTTTCAGTTTACATGAAAAAACAAGAGCTAATGACTTGAGAAAGCAATCTGGATGCAGAGTCAGAAAACATTTTTGAGGAAGGAAAGGCATTGAAACTACCTGAAGAAGAATTCAAAGGATGATATTCAATGAATTTAGAAAAAGATCAAGGAAATCATAAACACAGGAAAACTTTTGAAAGAATTCAGGAAAAGACTACAAGAACAAACAGACAAAAATAGATGAAATGTTGGAAAACTATAAAACTTGCTAAAAAAAAATCTAGAGTATCAATTTTAAAATATTGCAAATGGATAATACATTAAAAATACAAAATATTTGAATCAATGGAAGTCTGGATTAGTGGATTTAAAGATAAATCTCTTAATCAAAGTATGCTTAAAGAACAATCAAAGACAAGAATGAAAAAATCTGAAGAAAGCCTAAGATTTATGTGATATATGAGAAAGAGGTGTAACATACAGGTGATAGGAACTCCAGAACAGTAAGAGACAATTAAAGCACAGAAAAAAGTGTCAAAGGGCTGTTGGAACAAAACTTCACTAACATAATGAAAGACAAGAAGATAAGCATTCAAGAATTAGAATGAACTCCAAACATGATACAGCCCCAAAGAAAATCACCAAGAAATATCATAATCAAATACTCCAAAACAAAAGGCAAGGAAAAGTCCTGAGAGAAACTGGCAAAAAGGAAAATTGCTCACAAAGGATAGTCAAGGAAACTAAGTTTTGATTTCTCAACAGAAATCATGCAGTCAAGAAAACAATTAATTTTTTGTGTGCCAAACAAGAATTAATTGCCAAACAAGAATAGTATACCTGATGATCTTTCTTTGAAGATGTATCTAACTTATGTCACTCTAGCGGATCCAGGCCGGTCTGCTTGTCCCTGCTATTGGGAATGTCCCACCTCAAAAGGTTCTGGATGGGACTCAGGATTCCACCTAAGGTCCTATAATTTGCAAAGGCTTTACAAGAGGTCTATTTCACTGGGCAAGTTCTAGAACCCCTTTTATGTATTTCAATCAGTTATAGGCTGAGGATTAGCTTACACGTTTTCTGTAATAATGTTTCCCAACATTCCTTTCTATCCCATTCAAGTGTATATTTTACAATAGGGAAACCAATATTCATAAGACAGTCAAGCATTTTAGTATTATTTTCCTTCTTTCAAGCTATGCCTAGATCCCTGTATCACAGAGATCTATTGTTCCAAGGTTGAGCATTGCCGGGTACTTGCCTCGACATAGGGGTTCGGTTCACGAGGAGGAAATACTTGGCAGCGGTAGAGATAGCAAAAGAATACACAGATAGACAGAAGAAGGGGGACAAGGAGGCACCCAGAAACCAGGGTGGATGCATCACTGGTGGGCAGACTTGGGGCTACAGGCATCGTGGCCTCTGCAGGCAGCAACTCACTGCCCTGCCATCTTTACTGCATGCCTTCCATCTTGTAATGCACTGCAATCTTTACTGCATGCTCTCCAACCTGTAATGCACTGCAATCTTTACTGCATGCCCTCCAACCTGTAATGCACACCTGGGGAGGCCCGGGCCTCTGTTTTATTTAGGGGAGGAGCTTCACACCAAGCTGGGAGGGACCAAGGCAAGGTACAGCTAACATCAGTACTTTTCCAGACCTTCAGGTAACTTTACATCGTACTCGCTGGTTCGAGTCTCAGGCCAGCAACTTGGATTCTCAGGCTCAATTATCATATCTATAGCCCCTAAGCTCAGGTAGGGGAAGGTGAGAGGTAAGGACAAAAGCTTGGGCGGAGTCCCGCTGTTTCGGTTTCCTGAGCCAGGTTTTCAGGAACTTGGCTGAATAGCTAACACGTGGGAGAGTTTCAAGGTGGATGGCTTTTTTGTCTGTAGAACAAGGAACTGTGAAGTAGCTAAGATGTTTTTAGTTAATCCTTTGGAGAAAGGCTTGACCTTGCAATTTTTACAGTCTGGGCTTTTAGGAAAATATTACATTTATCTGTGTATTATCAAGGGTTCCATGTATTAAATTAATACATGTAACTGAATATTAAGATGAAAAACAATTTGCCATTAACTGCCAAGTGGCTAGATCTGTTACACTCGGGCCTATAGGGCCTCGAACCTCTGACCAGTTTTACACGGTCTGCAACAAAGCATGCATCACTATTTACCTCTGTCCCACTTAGACAATGCAAACCTGTCTCAGTGTTCCCCTATCGATCTTGTGCTTCCGCCTCCTCCCCCTTCTTGTATTGTCCTCCCCAACACCTGAACTAAACCCCCGACTCCAACCCCACTACTGTGTTTACCTTATATTCCATTAACTCTTCTCTTCATTTAATAGAGTCTATTTTATCCTGTAATCTATCAGACCTTCCCACCAACTGGATCTCAGTTCCTCTGTGTTTACCTTCTTTCACATTGTAATTGTTTTCATCATAGACTGACCTCCCAGATCTTCTGTTTTTATAATTTTATTCTGTTCTTGACTCTTCCATTTGTCTATTGAGTTCAGGGTGATGCTGCCACGTACATCATTCTCTAGTTGTTGTCTGTTCTTGTTGGTTCTCAGGCCACAGAACTTCCTTTGGGATGTTTTTCATAGCAGCATTGGCTTTGGCAAAATCCTTTAGCTTCTGTTTATCCTGGAATGCTTTGATTGCACCATGGTATTTCATTAGCAGCTTTGCCGGGTAGAGGATTCTTGGTTGGCAGTTTTTTTTTTCTTTCAGGGTTTTATACATTTCTCCCCATTGACTTCTTGCCTGCATGATTTCTGTTAAGAGATCTGAGCTTAATCTGATTTGCTTGCCTTTGTATGTTACACTTGTCTTTTCCCTAGCTGCTTTTAGGATTCTGTCCTTATTTTTTATTTTGGAGAGCTTGATTATTATATGTCTTGGTGATTGTCTTTTAGGGTCTATCCTTCCTGGGGTTCATTTAGATTCTTGAATGCTTATCTTACTACTTTTCAGGATGCTAGGAAATTTTTTTTTTTCCAGAAGCTCTTCAACTATCTCCTCTGTGGACTTGTGAGATTCATCCTGTTCCAGAATGCCAATATTTCTTAAGTTATTCCTCTTCATGTTGTCCAACATGAATCTTAGGCCTTCTTCGGAATTTTTTTTATCCTTTTTTGTGTTAGCTCTTCTAAGTAGTGTTGACAGATTTATCTTCTAGCTTACTAGTTCTGGCTTCTATCTCTTCAATTCTACTCCTTTGCCCTTTCAATGTATTGTCCATTTCTGATATTCCATTACTAATTGTTTGGACCTCTTTCTGTAGGTTTTGAATTCTTTCCAATGCTGTATCTATTTTATTTGATTGTTCCTGTAGTTCTTTCCTGACTTCTACTTTATTTTTCTCCACTCCATTCTATAGTGTTTTGATACCTTTTATAATCATTTTTTTGAATTCCTTCTCAGGCATTTCCAAAGCCTGCCCATCTTCCAATATGGAGTGTAGGTCTACTTCCAGCTCATTTGCCTCAGTCACTTTATCTCATTTCTGGAAATGTGCTGATATGGTCATCTGCTTCTGTTTTTTGGGCATATTCAGGAGTTATCTGTAGCCATAATTCTTAGATGGGTGTGTATTTTGGTACTATTTTGCTTTTTGATTGCCTCCAGGTAGATGTGATCAGGAGATGGACTTCCCTTTTCACTTTTCTTCCTGAGAAATTTCATGATACCACGGTTAGTGGTTGTGACGTAACTCAATTTTCAGCTTATTTCCATTTTAGTCTGCCTGTCCCACTCCACAATCCCCGTTCAGGCCTTTTTCCTTGTGATAAACAGTTCAGGGCCGGCTGTGGCCATTTTGCACTGCCGTTTTTGGTTTTAAGTGGAAACTGTCCCTTTAAATTTTGAGGAGATCTCTGTGCACATGTAGTAGAATCCTTTGGGGGTGGGGGTGGGGTGTCCACTTGCTCAGGCACCCTCTCTAGTCACCAGAATGGAGGTGCACATAGTGAGAGACCAATGAACAGATACAAAGAAAAAAAGAATGTGCACACCTTTATCTCTGTGGTTCTGTCAGGTGGCCGTGGCTACTCTGATCTTTCCCTTACTTGGTCTTGGCCAAGATGGTGGCTCTGGGAGCAGCTGAGCATCTTGAATTAGAAAGCAATGAATTTCTTTCTTCTGCTACCAATTCTCCTAGCTGTAAGCCTTCCAGTCTCCTAAATATCCCTTTATATGTGCTTCAGAGTTCTGACACCATCCCTTAGCCTGCTTGGTCCGGTATTGTGTACTGTTGTTGACGGAGCTCCTCAATGCATTTCCACACTCTCTGCCATCTTGTTTGTTCTCCCCTTGAGTTGTAGCTTATCAGAAATCAATGTCCCAAAAGATTTACTCCATTCATGCCATCATGTTCAATTCTAATTTGAGGAGGCAGTTCTTCCTCTCTTGTATTTTAAGAGCTTTCAAAACAGGGGGGCACATCTCCCAGAACTATGTCTAACAATATTTTAATGTTATCCATAATGTTTTCATCTTCTAGCATCACATCTGACATCATTCTGCTGCTATTCATAAGGTTTACAGTGGCTAAACATTCAGAAGGGGACCTAAAATACTAACTGTCTAACATCAAAGACCAGAGCCTTCAGTATGGATTGCACCTCAATATTAAGAAAATGAGAATCCTTACAACTGGACTAATAAATAACATATTGGGACTCCTAGTGTGGCACTACTGCATAAGCACTGGACCGTGAACTATAAGGTCAGTGGTTCAAACTCACCAGCTGCTCCTCAGAGACCCAATACAGAGTTGCTATCAGTTAGAACATACTCAACTGTACTTAACAACAACAAAAAATGGAGAAAAAAATGAAGTTGTCAAAGACTTCATTTTGCTTAGATCCACAATCAACATTCATGGAAGCAACAGTCAAAATATTAAATGACATATTGCATAGGCAAATCTGCTCACAAGAACTCTTCAAAGTGTTCAAGAGTAAAGATATTTGTTTGAGGACTAAGGTACACTTGCTCTGGTAGCGTAGTGGTTACGAATCGGCCTGCGAACCTTAAGGTCAGCAGTTCGAAACTACCAGCTGCTCCGCGGGAGAAAGATGAGGCTTTCTACTCCCGTAAAGATTTACACCCT
>NW_006408561.1:11445440-11446986 GCF_000296735.1 Chrysochloris asiatica | reverse complement strand
GTGCAATGGACTGCCAAAAGAACCAATAAATCTATTTTGGAAGAAGTACAGCCAGAGTGATCCTTGGAGGCCAGGATGGCTAAGCTTTGTCTCTCATACTTTGGACATATTGTCAGGAGAGAACAGTCGCTGGAGAAGGATGTCATGCTGGTAAGATGGAGGGTCAGAGAAGGAGAGGAAGATCCCCAACGAGATGGATCAGCCAGGTGGCATCATTGATGGCATTAAGTGTGGCAGCGGTGGTAGGGTGCCCAGGATCGGACATTGTTTCGTTCTGCTGTGCGTGGGGTCGCTATGAGTCAGTTCCAACTTGATTGCACCTGACTACAACAACAACATGATATGATCTATATATAGATTCAGCAAAAAAAAATGATTGGATGCACACACAGATTCAATAAAGTAGCAGGGTGCAACATCAACATATAGAAATCAGTTAGATTCCTTTATACTAATAAGAGAGCTCTGAAAAGAAAATCAGGAAAACAATACCACATACAATAGCCCCCAAAAGGTGCAATACTTAGGAATCAATCTAACCAAAAAATAAAAGACCTATAAAAAGGACTGTAGAAAACACTATTATAATAAACCAAACAAGGTCTACAACACTGGGAGAATATATCACACAGGAGTTTGAAATTACCAGTTGCTCTGTGGGAGAAAGATGAAGCTTTCTGCTCCTGTAAAGATTTATGCCATGGGAAATTCTACACAGTGTCATCATGAATTAGAAATAACTCACTGGCACATCAACAACAATATCTTTATATGGAAAGGAAAGTGACCCTGAGTAAGCAAAATCTCATTAAATGGGGAAGAGAAAATCTCTTCGACAAATGGTGCTTAGAAAGAAAAACTTGAAGTCCATTTGCAGAAAATTGAAACAAGATTCATCTCACACCATATACAAAAACAAACGCAAGATGGATTAAATACGTAATTATAAACCTTAGAACTATAAATATCATCAATGAAAAAATAGGGACAAATTTAGGGGCTCTGACATGTCATATCAAGTATAACTGAAAACACACAAACACCAAAAAGCAAAATAGAAGATTGGAACCTCCTAAAAATTACACACTTATGTGCATCAAAAGGTTTCATCAAAGAGTAAAAAGAGAACACAGACTGGAAAAAAAAATTGCTAATAACATATCAGACAAGGGACAAATTTCTAAAATGTACAGAAAACTTCAATACCTTAGCCATTAAACAAATAATCCAATTTAAAATGCACAAAGGAAATGAACTCTTCACCAAAGAAGACATTCAGACAGCCAATAAACATATAGAAGTGCTATTAATCATTATCCATAAGAGGAGAGTTGCAAATCAAAATGATAATTAGATACCATGTTACCCCAGCATTATTACTAGGAAAGCTCAAAAACAAAATAATTCCAGTAAATAACAAATGCTGGAAAGGGTGTAGAGAGACTGGGAACCCTCCTACACTGCTGGTGGAACTGTAAAATGATGTAATAACTGTGGAAAAGCATATGGTACTTCCTCAACATTTGGAAATAGAAAAACTATATGA
>NW_006408561.1:11418347-11441200 GCF_000296735.1 Chrysochloris asiatica | reverse complement strand
CTGCGGTCCTCCGCCCGGAGCTCCAGGATGTTCATTCCAGCACCGGTGTCCAAATTGGCACCGGCCTTGAAGGAAGAATTGACAAATGGTCATTGAGACTGTTCGCCTAGGAGAGAACTTCACCCAGCAAGCCACACGACCCGCAGTCTCAGCAACTGAAGCAACTCAGCCCCGCTCTTCTGACCCCAATGTACTTTTAAGTACTATTCACAATAGCAAAAAATGGAGACAGCCTAAATGCTCATCAGTAGAAGAATGAATAAACAAACTTTGGTAAACACATAATACAATACTATGCAACTTTGAAGAATAATAATGAATCTGAGAAACAGCTCATAACATCAGTGAACCTGAAATGTATGATGCCAGTGAAATTAGTAAATCACAAAAGGGCTAAATTGTATGAGACATTCATTGTAAAAAGTCAAAGGTTTTCAAGCTAAGAGAAACATTCTTTAATGGTTATGAGGGATGGGACAGAAGGAAAAGTAATTCACTGGATAAAGGGCTATAGCTAGAGGGTTGTTGTTAACTGCAGTTAAGTCAGTTCCAATTTATACAAATAATGTATAGAGATTTTAAGGAGCTGCTGGTGTGTTTCAACTGATGACCTTGTAGTTAGCAGTTCAGTGTTTATCCTAAACATCACACCATGAGCCCTAGAGGATAAATATGTTTTAACTTGGGTGATGGGGAAGGCTATATAAAACAAGAGGGAGATTGGAAGACTAATGATGAACACAGGGGAAGACACAAGGAGGAGTGCAATAGTTAAGACAAATAGAGTTAAATATTTTTATATATGAAACCTTGCAACAACATGAACATATGTTTAGATACATGACCAGATACACAGATTGAATGGGTATGAGAGGGAGACTAAAGTATGCCCTCAAATATATAAAAGTTTGCAAGAGGATGTTTGTATATGGGCATTTACTTTTGCTGCAAATAAAAGTTTAACAACAAGAAGAGGAGCATTGGAAGATGGTCTAAGAAGAGTAGAATGAAGTTCAGACATAAAGAAAAATTTATGGTCTATTGTGTTTGTTTCATAATTGGTTTTAAATCTTTAGTGTCATACCTCATTTTTATTCCATTAATAAATTATTAAAATATTTTCAGAAAAACACAGAAGAGAAAATGACCAGAAAGGATGTCAGAAATGACTCTGAAACTGCCCTTGAGTGTAGCAAAGCTAAAGCAACTTAAGAAATGAAGAAGGATAAGAGGTGAACAGAAAATAACAAAGGGCAGCTCAAGAATTCAAAGCAAAGTATTATAATAGTGTGAAAGACCTGAAATTTAAAAACCTGGAATTAAAAGACCACACTCAGCATTTCTCAAATGGAAAGAACGGAAGGAAAAGTTCAAAGCTTAGGTTGCAATATTAAAGGGATCTATGGGCAAAATAGAGCCCTGGTGTAGCGCTGTGGATTAATGCCCAGACTGGGAAGCCGTGTGAATTGCAAGGTCAGTGGTTCAAGTTCAGCAGTTCCTGCTGCTCCTCAGAAACCCTATACAGGGGCGCTATGGGTCGGAATTGACTCGACAGCACTTATCAACAACAATGGGCAAAATATTGAATCAAAAGAAGATGGAAGAAATACACAGTCACTGTGTAATTGGTGTTCACTGATATTCATCCATTTTAAGAAGTGCATATGATCAAGAACCAATGTTACTGAAGGAAGAAATCTGTGCTGCACTGGAACAATGACAAAAAAGAAGGCTTCAGGAATTAACAGAATACCAATTGAAAAGTTTCAATTAAATAATATGGTTCTGAAGGCAACAGTTATCTCTGCCAAGCAATTTGAAAGACAGTTACCTGACTAGCTGACTTCAAGAGATCCATATTTATGCCCATTTCAAAGAATGGTGTTCCAATGGAATTCATAAATCATTAAACAATATCATCAATATTACATGTGAGTAAAGGTTTTCTGAAGATAATTCAAAAACTGCTGCAGTGTTAGATCAACAAGGAACTGCCAGCAATTCAAACTAGATTCAGAATAGGACAAGGAACTAGGGATGTCATCGCTAAAGGTGGACAGATCTTGGTTGAAAGCAGAGTCTACCAGAAAGAAGTTTATTTGTGCTTTATTGACTATGCATAGGCATTTGACATGTGAATCAGAACTAACTATGAATAACATTGCAGAGAATGGAAACTCTGTAACACTTTAGTGTGTTCTTGAGGAACCTGTACACAGACAAAAATTAATTTGTTAGAACTGAACAAGGGGATGCTGAATGGTTTAAAAGCAAGAAAGTTGTGTGCTGGGTTGTATTGTTTCACCATATTTATTCAGTCTGCATGCTTAGCAGATAATTGGAGAAGCAGAATTATATGAAAAACATGGTATCAAGATACAAGAAATACTCATTTACAACCTGCAATATGCAGATGACACAATCTTGTTTGGGGCAAGCAAAGAAGACTTAAAATACTGATAGATGAAGATGAAAAAAATAATAGCCTTCAGTATGGATTACACATTTATGTTAAAAAAAAAAAAAAAAAGAAAATCCTCAGCACTGAACTAATAAAAATATTATGAACAGAGAAAAGATTGAAGTTGCCAGAGACTTAATTTTACTTGAATCCACAATCACCACTCATGCAAGCATCAGTCAGGAAATCAAAGGACATATTGCATGAGGCAAATCTGCTACAGAAGACCGCTTTAAAGTTAACAAAAATGTCTATTTGAGGACTAAGGTGTGCCTTACCTAAGCCACATTGTTTTCAATTCACTCATATTCATGTAACAGTTGAACAGTGAATAATTAAGATCATAGAAGCATCAATGCATTTGAACTGTGATATTGGAGAAGAATACTGAAAGTGCCATGGACTGCCAGAAGAACAAAGCAATCAGTAATGAAAGAAGCACAGCCAGAATTATTCTTACAAGTGAGGATGGTGAGACTTATTTTCTCATAATTTAGACATCTTGTCAGGAAGACCAGTCCTCAGAGAAGCACATCATACTTGTTAAAGTGGAGGGTCAATGGAAAAGAGAAAGCTATCCAATTATCTGGATTGTCATAGTGGCCGTAACAATGTGCTCAAACATAATGACTCTAGTGCAGGACCAGGCAGTGTTTTATTCCGCTGTGCATAGGGTCACTGTGATTCACTGACTTGATGGCACCTAATAACAATGGAGTCCTGGTGTGGTGCTATAAGATAAGCAGTGGACTGTTAACTGCAAGATTGGCCATACGATTCCACCAACTGCTCCTTGGAAAGCCTATACAGGGTATCTATGAGTGTGAAATTTCTCAACGGCAAGTAACGAAAAGAACAACAACAAACACAACATCTCTAGATCCATGTCCTCTTCTGCATCTGGCTTGAATTTCTGGCAGTTCACTGTTGATGTAGTATTGCAACCATTTTTGAATTATATCTAGTAAAACTTTATTGGCATGTGATATCAATTATATTGTTCAATAATTTCCACATTTCATTGTATCACCTGTCTTTGGAAATTGAACTAATATAAATCTCTTCTAGTAGGCTGACTGGGTAGTTCTGTACTAAACTTCTTGACAATCCATCCCAAATTCTTTTTAGTCATTTGTTGTTATTTTATCTCCATTGAATTTTATCAATTTCTGAGTACATGTTGCTCATTTTTTCCCTTAACATTCTGTATACTGATTTTATTATCTAGTTAGTTTAATTTTTGTTGTTGGAGGGACTGGTTCTTTGTTTCAAAAAAAGAAAAAAAAAGGACACTTGTCAATTTTCAGTATCAAAACAGCTGCACTACAGCGAGGATCATTCCCACCCCAGCAGTACACAGGGTTGGCAGGGATGGGCAATTCAGACAAAACAGGGGGCTACAAAGGCAAGAAGTGACTGGCTTACAAGCTTTCAAGAGGGAGCCTAGTTCCAGAGGGTCCAGGGGAAGGTAGAGTCTCCACTAAGTGGTTTCCAACCTGGCTGGACAGGGCTGGTGAAAGGAGATGGGATAAGACTCTTGTGGTTCAATAGTGAATAATTGCTATCAGGACTGACTGGGAGAGTTGCAAATGTAAAGGTAAATGTATTGTAACAAAAGGAGGGAGTGGATGATTTTGCAGTCCAGGAGTGGAGGACCCTGGGACCATCAAGGGAGAAGAGCGGAATGCAGGACCTAGACACCAGAGATGAAGGCAGAGACGATGACGTGGAGAGATGGAGTGGCTGGGGACCTTGGACTCAGGGAGAAAGAGGGGCTGTGTGCAGACAGCTGGGGGGCAGGTTTGTGGAGTGCTCCCTTTAGTTGTTTGAATGATTATATATTTCTGAGTGCTTTGGTATACATCAAAAAAAAAAAAAAAAAGAGGGAACAGAAGCAAATGCTGTTGAATGATGAAACATGGAGGGGATTGTAATCATTGCAATGAAATGAAATATGATAGGATGACTGTAAAGCTGATGTTCTCCCATGTAAACTATCACACAATTCACAATAAAAATTTTAAGTTATTTATGAGTGGGTAGATATTAGATGGAAATATAATCCCAGTATCGTCCTTTCCACTAGCCACCTTTCACCTTTCACTCATTTTCTGATGACAACACCCCCAAAGTGGAGAAGAAAGGATGAGAGGAGACATTTCAATCCCTCTCTATGCAAACCCAGTGTCAAAACTGCACTATTGGTTTCTCTCTCTCTCAATTGGCCCCTAAAAAAGACCACACCAAAGGAGAGTACATTTGAAGCCACTAAGCTGCAGGGATGTCCACCTGACATATCGCATAGAACCCTCGCCAAAAGAGAGGGGGCTAGGTAGGGAAGGGAATTTTAAAACATGAGCACACACTGGCCAGCCTACAGACTACAGAGAGAAATCAGTCAGATGGGGTGGCCAGTGCACCCCAACACCAGAGAAGCAAAGTTTCAAAATCATATAACATTTCAAAAAAAAAAACTTTTTATGTAAGATATTCAAGGTTTCTCCAGCACTGACTGATACAAAGCACCCTGAGATGGCACTTGAAAAGGCAGCAGCTTCAGACCCAGAACAGGGTGATGAGATGAGTTTCATACGGCTAAATCAGTAGCAAATAATTTTTTCTTTCTTTTAAAAAAGAAGCAAGAGAGGGACACATGATCCATTCTGTGAGTAGTTAGGAAGGGAGAGAGAAAGGACAGGTCAGTGATGAGATCTCACACAGAGATCTCATCATATTAGTTTGGTCACTTCTGACAAAATAAAATAAAAATCACCTTGCACCAAGATACCTTAAAGCTGAAAACTGGAACAGCATTTTTTTTTTTTTAAATCTTTCCTCCCGCCCCGGGTTAACCACTTTCCCCGGAATCACCTTTCTGGTGCTTTGTACAGAGCAATGAGGGTTCCCAGAGTAGAGTCTTTCTCTTGGCTATGTTAGGCTCTCAGTAAGACAGACCCATACTTCTTTCCCTCCTCTATGGAGAGGGCAATATATATTACGCTGAAAAGTTACTTTCCAAAAGAAAAGGGTTAGATTTCTGCTTTAGAACTGCGAAGTTATTTGGAATGTGTTACATACGGTGCTATAACAAAAAAGGCAATTACAAAATGTGTACATCACAGCATACTTTAAAGACAGTTGCACTGTGCTCATGTTCCCTTAAATGTTGTTCCCAAATGTGCTCAACCCCTAGTTTCTGTTGAGATCTCTGGGGAGAGGCAGAGACAATTTGGCAGAGGAAAAACAAACAAAAAACAAAAAAAGACATGATGGATGAATGGTGAGAAGAGAAAGAAGCCTTTTAGTTAAAGATCAGCCCTCTGGGTAAACTGACCTCAGGCCTCAGGTAAAGTCAGGGTCAAGGGGAAGAGCATCAGGAGGGCAGGACTGGGGTGCTCTACATCTCAGTCAGGTCATCCTCTGTGTACCGAGGTGCTCCTCTTTGGTGCATTTCAGTTTAGCTTCCAAATCATCAATTGTCTTTACAGCTTGGTTGCTGATATCTCAGCCAACTCCGCACGGGTCTCTGCCTCCTTGAGTTTATCAGTAAGAATCTTTATCTCTTCCTTATATTTGTCTTCTTTTTGAGAGTACTTTTCTTCAGCAGCACTCAGACACTTCAGGTTCTGGTCCGTCAGTCTGATGTGCTCATCCAACTCTGGACAACGGGATTCTGCCAACTCAGCTCGCTCTTCTGTGCATTCCAAGTCCTCTTCAAAATCATCAATTTAAGAGCCACCTCCTCATGCTTCCAATCTGCCTCTTCCACAATGTGCTTAGCTTCCTTGAGCTGGATTTCCTGGAGTTCCATATTTTCTTCATCTTTTAAGGCCCGGTTTTCAATAACCGTCATAGCTCTCTCGCTGTCATCTGCAGCTTTCCCTGTCTCTTCCAGATTTGCAGGGCAACTAGCTGGATCCAATGGTTCGAGGAGGCCACTTAGGTCACAGCCCGTTCCTGCGCCTGCCTTTCTCTCTCCATTTCCCTGCTGGAGGCGCTCAGCCCTCTCCTCAGCATCACTGGCCTGCTGCTGCAGAACCCGTTTCTTGCACTTCATTGCCTTGATGGTGGTGATCTCGGTCATGGTGCCCACCCAGCTTTTGCTCACAGTCCAGTTCCTGCCTCGTGAATTTAATTTTTAATACATTAAATGTTGTACTTGGTAAATATTGCCTAATCCCTTATGTTTTACAAGTATATCAAGATCTGGTATAAATCTTATTAAATGTTTTAAAATTATTCACGCTGTCTGTTGTTTTTAAAGTCAATTTGCTTATGTTTTGTTTTATATTTTGCATTTGGAGTGCTGGTGTGGTACTGTAGGATAAACACTGCAGTGTTAACCAGAAGGTCAGTGGTTCAAACCCAATAGCCGCTCCTTGGAAACCATACACAGGGTAGCTATGAGTGGAAACCAACTCGACAGCACTTAACAACAACAATTTTACATAATTAACATAAAGTCCTTATATCTCTCTTTTCATTTTTAAAAATTATTTTATTTTTAAAAAGTAGTAAAGTACAGGAAAACTTGAGTTAACATTAATTCAAGTAGGAAAGAAAGAGTATATAAAATAATAATGTGAAAATAACGTCTAAAAAATCTGCAAGTTTGGTCTACACATGACTTTTTGTTTTGTTTAAATCCTTTTACTAATTAATATTTTCTTTGAGATTCAATATATTTAAATTTTTATCCATAAATCACCATTTTTTTTACCTTTTAATGTAATATCACCTTAAATGCTATTTTGTTATCATTTTCATTAATGATGATGGTGCTTCCTAGTCTGTGAGACATACAAATAGCCACAGCAAAACCATAACCTTAATAAGTTTTCAAGGTGTTTTACATTTTGGGAACTCAATTTTTATGTCTTAAAGAAGAAACTAAGCTTGTTTATCTCCAACATTCTAGAGTCGATTGGTAGCAATTGAGGTTGAACAAATGTTTTGGGTTTTGGAAAATTAAACATCTAAATAGTCTACCTCTGAAAGGGAAGAAAAACATTAATAATTATGTGGTTTAGGTATAATGGGTATGGATATGATTGAAAAACCCTGAAACCTGAGAAATCACCTAATTAACAGAGTTTCCAGGAATTAGCATATGTAGGACACTTTTTCCCATAATCAGATAAGATTAGGTTCCTGAGCCAGTGGAAATAAGTCTCAAAACTGAAACGTGAACAAGGATAAATGAAATAATGATTGAGAAGACTATAAAAACCCATCATTTGAGTTTAAAATGTTATATATAGAAAATATACAGAAAGGGAGTAATTTTGAAAGCCAGTTTTGGTAAAAGATGCTAAGTACAATTTTAGACATTTTGAACTTAGGTGCTCTTAGGACATCAAACAACAAAGTCTGGGAATCAGTTGAAAATGTAAGTCTGGGATTTGGAGAGCAGGTTTGAATTATTTAGAGAGTTGAGAGGTACTACCTTATAGATAAATATGTAAGCTTTTTTAGTAGATGAAGTTTCTAAAGGAGAATGTATGTATGTGAATGTAAAGCAAAGATCTGGAGATTAAGTCTTGGTGAATATACAGGTTTAAGGGACAGAAGCAGAACGACTATTGAGGTTAAGAAATGAATAATAACAATTTGAAGACAAGGGAAGGACTTCAAAAAGATGGCAATCCGTCAAATACGTCAGAGAAGTCAGTGAATGCAAATCTATTGAGTTGAATGGTAGCGCAAAAGTATTAAGAAAAGAGAAAAACAAACAAGGGAATGAAATATCAGAAGTAGCCCATGTGATCAATCATTCAATGTCAGGTTTCCTTGAATGATTCTTCGGGTTTCTAGTAATGGGTTGAGGTAAATTAAGACCAACGCGGTGACTTCTTTTCGATATTCCTTACAGCTCCTAAGAGCCCTAGTGTTTGGGGGAAAGCATTTGGCTGCTAAATGCACGGTGGTCAGTTGGAACTACCAGCAGCTCCATGACCATAAAGTATGTTTGATAGTAATCAGAAAATTACATTAAGTTAGCTCTTAAATTGTGAGTCAACTTACCTGATGTAAAAATGTTCATTAATTTTGATTGAAAACATTTAAAATTTTATGTCAACATGCATGCATAGAATTGCGACCTCTGTGTCAATCCATCTTGTTGGGAGTTTGTTTTTTTTGCTGATTTTCCACCTTTCCAAGCATTGTCTTTCTCCAGGAACTGGTGCATCCAAAAAATATAATCAAAGGATGAGACACAAAGTCTCATCATGCTTGTTTCTAAAGAGCATTATGGTTGCACTTTTTCCAACACAGGTTTGTTTGTTTTTCTGGTAGTCCAGGGGATTCACAATATTCTTCACCAACACAATAATTCAAATGCATCAATTCTTATACTGTCTCCCTTGTTAATTTTCCAATATTCACATGCATGTGTTGTTGTTAATACCATGGAGTCGGTTCTGACTCAGAGTGACCCTACAAAGGGTTTCTGAGGCTGCAAATCTTTATGGGAGCAGAAAGCTTCAGGTTTCTCCTGCCGAACAGCTGTTAGTTTCGAACTGCCAACCTTGAGGTTAGCAGCCCGATTCATAACCACTACACTACCAGAGCTCACATGCATGTGAGGCTGTTGAAAATACCATGACTTGAATCAGGTGCAACTTATTCTTCAAACTGTCATCTTTGCTCTTGAATATTTTTAAAACACTATGGTAATACAATCTTTTGACACAGATTTACCTAATGTAACACATCATTTGATACTTGACTATTTCTGCCATGAGCATTAATTATGGTCCTAAGCAAATTGAAGTCTTTGACAACTTCAATCTTTTCTACGTTTATCATGATATAATTTACTGGTCCAGTTGTGTGGATTTTTATTTTCTTTACATGGAAGTGCAATCCATATTGAAGACTGTAGTGCTTGATGTTTATCATCAATATTTCAAGTCCTCTTTACTTTCAGGAAGCAAGATCGTGTCATCTGTATATCACAGGTTTTTATGAGTCTTCCTTCAATCCTGATGCCAGTTTCTTCTTCATATAATCCAGCTTCGCAAATCATTTGCTCAGCACACATATTAAATAAATATGGTGAAAGGATGCATCTCTGACACACATTTTTCCTGATTCTAAGCCATTCAGTATCCCCTTGTTCTATTTGGATGACTGCCTCCTGATGTATGTACAAATTCCAGAGGAGCAAAATTAAGTGTACTGGAATATCCATTCTTTGTAATGTTATCCTATTTAGATATGATCTATATAGTTGAATAACTTTGCATAAAAAATAAAGCACAAGTAAACATATTTCTGATATTCTCTGCTTTCAGCTAAGATCCATGTGTCTTCAGCAATCAATCTCTATCCACATCCTCTTCTGAATCCATCTTTAATTTCTAGCAGCTACCTGTTGATGGACTTCTACAAGAGCTAATTTCTGATTCTCTTGGAACATCCACTTTGATCTTTTCTTTCTTGCCTGTCTTTTTAATGACCTCTTACTTTCTTCATGTACGGAGTTCTTGAGGTTACCCCCCAACTCTTATGGTCTTTGGTCATTAGTGTCTAATGCGTTAAAACTGGTCTTGAGAAGTTCTCTTTCAGGTGAGATACACTCAAGGTCATATTTGATTCTTGTAAATATGTTTTAATTTTCTTCATCTTCAGCCTGAATTTGCATAGGAGCAATTGATGGTCTGTTCCATGGTTAGCCATTTGCCTTACTTTGGTTAATGATATTAAGCTGTCCCACTGTCTCTTCCCACAGACATACTCAGTTTAATTCCTGTGTATTCCATCTGATGAGGTCAAGTATATAGTCACTTTTTATGTTGTTGACAGAGATATTTGCAATTGATAAGGCATTGATCTTACAAAATTATTCCATGAGATCATTGGCATCATTTTTATCACCAAGGTCCTATTTCCTAATTAAGATCCTTCCTCTTTGTTTCCAACTTTCACATTATTATCAAGATAAGTGATAATTAGTAATGGTTGAAATGCCAAGTCGGAGGCAAAAAGGAAGAATCCATAGTTGGAAAGCATGACATTAGCAGTAGAAATGATGCTGGATATTATATGATGGGATTTTTCAAGACCAAGTACTTCTTCATTGCAAATACACATGGCCTTTGCCAGATGGAATACACAGAAATCAAACTGACTACATATGTAATCAGATACTAAATTGCATGATTAATCATTGTCAGACTTTAGAAATTAGTAGAATTCTACAATGTCAACATCACTTACTTTAGTGGTGGTTCATAAATTTGAATAATAGTGGTATTAACTGACCTACCTTATAAAGATATTTTCCTATCACAGGCAGCATTGTACATCAAATTTGATCTTGAAATGTTCTTTTTGAGGATGAATGTAATGCCATTCCTCTTCAATTTGTTTTTCCTGGCATAGTAAATTATATGATCATTAAATTTAAAATGGCCAATAGTAGTCCATTTCAAGTCACTACTGCCTAGGATACTGATTTCCTGTGTTTCATTTTAGGCAACTTCAAATTTTCCTAGAATAGTATTTAGTACATTTTACCTTCTGATATTAATGGATGCTTGCACCTGATTCTTCTCATTTTAACTTGTGCCACATCAGCAAATGAAGGTCTCCAAAACTTAACTACATACCACATTATTAAGGTCATCTCTACTTTGAAGAGGCAGCTAGATCCTTGTTGTTGTTGTTAGGTGCCATCGAGTCGGTACCAACTCATAGCGACCTTATGCACAGCTTGATCCTGGGCCAACTTCACTATTGTTGCCACGCTTGAGCCCATTAATGCTAGTCTTACTTAATTTTTTCTAGTAGTCACTAGTGCAGTGGTTATGAATCAGGCTGCTAACTGCAAGGTTAGCAGTTTGAAACTATCAGCTGTTCCACGGGAGAGATGAGGTTTTCTGCTCCCGTAAAGATTTACAGCCTTGGAAACCCTGTACAGGATTGCTATGAGTTGAAACCAACTCCATGGGACACAGCCACCACCACTACTTTTTAGCAATTATTTGATTTCTTATATACAATAGAAAGAAAGAAAATATTAGCTACAACATTTTTTACTGATAATAATCAGCTCTCAGATTTATAAAAATAACACTTAGCTGTTATATAGAGATCTACAATTTTCAAAATGTCTCCACAGAGAAATATAGTCTGCTCTAGGATTTTAATGGACTCCTGATGTAGAACTATAGCATCAGCACTGGACTATGAACCACAAGGTCAGCAGTTCAAACCCACCAGCTGCTCCTCGGAAACCCCATACAGGGTGGCTATGAGTTGGAACCGACTCGATGGCTCTTAACAACAACAACAACAACAACAACAACAGGATTTTAATTAAAATATTAAGGTAATAAAATAAATTGACTTGGTTGAGATTGCCTTATGTGGTAATTAATCAGAAATTAAAAGATAATCTAAAGAAAAACGTGAACTATTTTGGTTTAGAAATGGGACTGTAAATGGTGGCATTATCCTCAAGAAGTTAAGCAAAGGAAGTAACATGAAAATAAATTAAGATATTTAGTCTACACATCATAAAGCTTATAGTGAAGTTTCTTAAGACACTAATGTGGGGATTGGACCAAGCCAAATATTAGGAGATAGATGCATTTGTTGCAGAACAATAGCTAGTTGTTATTGTTAGAGTTATTGAGTTTCATATATTAGCTTTTCTATGTAGTCCCTGAAGCTTGTGTTCATTAGAACTGTAATAGCAGTAAAATTAACAACAAAATTCAAAGGATAGTCCTACAATACTTTAATTATAAAAGATAAACTTACATAATCTTGCAAAAGAAATATTTGATATTACAAATAAAGCTGCTTAAAATGGATAATTTTTACAGTAATTCGTATTAATATTTTAACAAGCATTAATTTTACTTGAAGATAAAGCTGCAATGAGGAAACTGGCATTTTTATTAGATATTTTCATAAGTTGGCTGCCTATATTGGTTAATCTGAGAGTTAAACTTCAGTTCTTATTTCAATTAATTTTAATTCCTATTTATAGCTAGAGCAACAATGTTAGGAAATCATACGCTCTTATTAGCTCTAAATGAAACATCTATCTTAAACATTTAATAACTTTGGGGATATTCCACTAACTTTGACATTATTGCAAAGTATTCTAAATTTAATTTGCTGTTTGTAGTTGTTAAATGCCACCGAATTGGTTCCAACTCATAGTGACCCTGTATAGGGTTTCCAAGGAGCCACTGGTGAGCTTGAACTGCTGACCTTGCAGTTCAAACCAACCTTGCAGTCCAGCACATTAACCCACAGTGCCACAGTTATAAATAATAAGTATTTCATTCTGCTGTGCATAAGGTCACTATGGGTTGGTACCGACTCAATGGCATCTAACAACAACAACAACAGAAACCAAGACAGACATTTGAAAAGCTGAAGTAAAATAGCGGTAATGTTGTTTTTGTTGTTAGGTGTCAGTGTGTTGGTTCCAATTCCAATAATGACCCTGTATAGGGTTTCTGAGGAGCAGTTGTTGGGTTTGAACTGCCAACATTGAAGTTAGCAGGCTAGTGCTTATCCTATTGTGTTAGAACAGATTCTAATAGCAATGTTTATTGTTATTAAGGACCATTGACTTGGTTCCAACTCATACAGACCCAACATAAGGTTTATAAGAGTAGCTAGTAGGTTTGAATCACTAACTTTGTGAATAGCAGTCCAGTGCTTACCCTACAGTGCCACACTAGGACTCTGACAGCAATACTTTGTTGTTGTTTAGTGTGTGTGGTCAAGTCACTTCCTACTCATAGTGACCCTGTATAGAGTTTCCAAGGAGCAGCTGGTAAGTTTGAACTGCTGACCTTGTGGTTCAAACTGACCTTGTGACCCAGGGCTTTATCTCACCAGGAAGGCTAATTTTAAGCATTATCCAACTAAATAAAAATACCAATCCAAGAGCAAAAATATGAAAATCAAAAGATTTAACATTTTCAGAGACTTGCAATATTTTGGAATTGTGCTTAAATTAGAGATAACTGAATCAATTATTGTTAGCTCAGCTCTTGTGTTTAGAAGAAATTGTGATGCTTCATGTGGATCTCCTAATTATAGGCATTAAAGGTGAGCATTCCAGATTTCACTTCTTGATATGATAAAGTAACTAATATCAAACATAGAAGTTCTCATTATAGAGGACACCATGATAATATTTAAATAACAAATAAACAAATGTACAAAGAACAGCAGCTAAAACATTCTCCCTAACAGCATCAGAGAACTTTGATGCCAGTTATAATTTGAGCTGCTGAGATCCCAGAGAGAAGGGGACTCTGGGTCATTGTTGGAATTGGAACCAACACGACACTTAGCAACAACAAAAACATTATTGCTATTATCACTGAAGTGAGTTAACATTATTCACATCACTGTTGCTCTTGGGACATTATAAGCTTTAGCTACATCCCACAATTTTATCTTGCATTTTAAATAGTATTCAGTTTCTAATTTGCCATGCTATTTCTTCATTGGTTGTTGGGTTATTTAGAAGTACTCTATACAGGACTAATCGATCTCTAATTGTTGCTATTAGGTGACTTCTAGTCAGTTCCAGTTCATGGAGACACTATGGACAACAGAATGAAACACTGCCAGGGCTTATAGCATCCTCACAATTGTTACTTGTTAGCCCACTGCTGCTGCCACTCTGTCAATCCATCTCATTAGGGAACTTCCTCTTTTTCACTGGCCCTCCACTTTACGAAGCATAATGTCCTTCACCCCGACTGGCCAATTCTGAAAATACATCCAAAATATAAGAAACAAAATCTTGCCATCCTGGCTTCTAAATAGCATTCTGGTTTACTTCTCCAATACATATCTGTTTGTTCTTCTGGCAGTCCATGGTAATTCCAATATTCTTTTCCAACACTATAACTCAAATGCATCAATTCTTCTATGGTCTTATTTACTCATTGTCCAAGTTTCTCATGCATGTGAGGCAATTGAAAATATCATGCCTTGGGTCAGATACACGTTAATCCTCAAATTTGCTCTTCAACAGTTTAAAGAGACCTTGTGCAGTAAACCTGCAATAGATCATTTGATTTTTTTGATTACTGCTTCCATGAGTGCAAAATGAAGTCTTTGATAATTTCAATTTTTTTCTCCATTTATCATGATGTTATTTATTGGTTCAGTTGTGAGGATTTTTGTCTATTTTATTTTATATTGAGGAACAATCCATACTGACAAATGTGTTCTTTCATCTCCAACAGTATGTACTTTAAGACCTCATCACTTTCAGCAGGCAAGGTTGTATCATCCAGATATTGTAGATTGTTAATGAGTCTTCCTCTTCTTTGTATAATCCAACTTTTTAGAATATTTGCTTAGCACACAGATTAAATATCTACGGTGAAAGAATACAGTCTTGGTGTACAATTTTCTAATTATAAACCATTCAGTATTGCTTTGTATTGTTCTATGTATAGATTCCTCATGAACAAAATCAAATATTCTGTAATACCCATTCTTTGCAACATTATCCATAGCTTGTCATGCTGCATACAAGCAAAACAAAATGCATAGTCTACATAGCATAAATAAACATCTTTCTGGTATTCTCCATTTTCAGCCACTATGCATGTAATATAAGCAATGATATCCCTAATTCTATGTCCTATTCTGAATCCAACAAGATTTTCTGGAAATTCCCTGTTGATGTACTGTTACAGCAGGGTTTTTTGTTTGTTTCTATCTGCAGCAAAATTTTACCTTCATGTGATATTAACAGTATTTATTGATGATATTTACATTCCATTTGGCCACCTCTCTTTGGAATGGGCAGTGATATGGTTCTCTTCCAAAGAGTTGGCCAGGCACTTTTCTCATAATTTTCTTGTCATAGATGAGTGAGCAACTCAAGTGCTACATCAGTTTTTTGAAGACTTTATTTTGTATTCTGTCATTTCCTAGAAGCTTGTTTTTCACCAACACCTTCAGTGCCGTTTGGACTTCTTCCTGAAATACTATTGGTTCTTCATCATATACTACCTCTTGAAATGGTTAAACAGCAACCATTTCTTTTTGATACAATAACTGTTCATAACTTGCATCTTCTTTTGATGTTTTCTATATCATTCCATATTTTCCCCATTTGAAAACTTCAGTATTGCAAGTCTAGACTTGATTTTTTTTTTTCAGTTCTTTCAGCTCGAGAAATGGTGTATTTTTCCCTTTTGGTTTTCTAATTCCAGCTCAGTGACACTTTACTATAAAATGGGACCTTGTTTTCTTAAGTTACCCTTTGAAATTTTGTGTCCAGCTCTTTTATTTCCTCAATTCTTCCATTTGCTTTAACATATCTATGCTGGAGAGCAAATCTCAGGTCTCTTCTGACATCCATTTTGGTCTTTTCTTTCTTTCCTGTTTTTTTTTTTTTTTTTAAATGTCGCTTTGTTTTTTCATCTATAATGCTCTTGATGTCATTTCAGTTCATCTGGAATTTGGTCTTTAGTGACTAATGGTTTTAGAACAAATTTGTTCCTGAAATTGTCTCCAAATTCAGGTAGGATATGTTTAAAGTCATATTTTGAGGTGTGTGGCGTTGTTTTAATTTTCTTCAGCTGCAACCTGCACTTTCAGATAGCAGTTTGATCGCAGTTCCATAGTTGTCCCTGGCTTTGTTTGGCTGATGACATTGAGCTTTTCCACTGTCACTTCCAACAGATGTAGTCAATTTGATTTCTGTATAATTTTATCTGATGAGGTCCATGTGTATAATCACCTTTCATGTTTTTTAAAAATGGTATTTCCAATGACTATGTCATGAGTCTTGCAAAATTCTTTTATGTGATATCCAGCATTATTTCTATCACCAAGACCATAATTTCCAACTACCAATACTTGCTCTTTGTTTCCAACCATTACATTCCAATTACCAGTAACTATCAATACATCCTGATTTCATATTTGATCACTTTCATCACTGACCTAAATGATGTTTGACTGATAAATTTGAGTAAGAGTCATATTAACTGGTCTTCCTTATTGCTGTCACATGACTTTGACGCAGTTCTGACACATAGAGACCCTATATAAGATTACAGAATCTTTTTAAATCTTTACAGGAAAAGAAAACCTCTTCTATCTCCCTTAGGATCATCCCCACAGGTGTATGGACATAATCCTATCACAGATCTTTAAAGAGTTATTTTTTATTATGAATGCTATGCCTTTCCTCTTGAATTTCTCATTCCTGGCATAGTAGACCCTATGGTTATCAGACTCAAAATGGCTAACAACAGTCAATTTCAGCTCATTAATACCAAGCATCCCTTATGTGGCATGTTGGATAAGCACTAGACCACACGGTCATTTTGAATTGTAAAGAGGCAGTTCAAACCCACCTGCATTCCTCAGAACCAACTCAAATGGCACATAACAACAACAACAACAACAAATACCTAGGGTACTGATCTTTATGCATTTCATTTCACTTTTCACAGCTTCAGTTTTCCTAGATTCAAACTTCATACATTCCATGTTCCAATTATTCATGGATGTTTGCAGCTGTTTCCTCTCATTTAGAGTTCTGCCCCATCCGCAAATGAAGGTCCTGAAAACTTTATTCCACTTGTGTTATTATGGTCAACTCTACTTTGAGTAGGCACCTCTACCCTAATCATTTTATAAGTGCCTTCCAACCTGGGGGACTCATGTTCTGGCACTATATCTGACTGTATTCTGATGGCATTCATAATTTTTTCACCTTTTGGCACTGTATCCACAACATTTGACTGATATTCAAAAGGTTTTCAGTGGCATTCAGGGAAGATCTGTCACAAATTCTACTCAAATTATTCCAGAGTATAGAAGAGGATGGAAAATATCCAATACATTTTATGAAGCAAGCATAACCCTCATACCAAAACCAAGGAAACTAAGAAAGAAAATTAAAGACTAATATACCACATGAACATAGATGCAAAAATTCTCAACAAAATCCTAGCCAACAGAAACCAACAGCATATAAAAAAAATAATGCATCATGACCAAGTGGGATTCATATCAGGGATGCAAAGATAGTTCAACATTAGAAAAATAATCAGTGTAATCCACCATATAAATAAGAAAAAAGAAAAGAACCACATAATCACATTGATTGGTACAGAAAAGGCATTTGATAAAATCCAACATCCATTCCCGATAAAAACACTCAACAAAGTAGGAACTGAAGGGAAATTCCTCAACATAATTAAGAGCATATATACAAAACCAACAGCCAACATCATTCTCAATGGAGAGAAACTGAAAGCCCTCCTTTTGTGAACAGGAACCAGACAAGGATGGCCTTTGTCACCATTCCTATTCAATATTGTGCTGGAAGTCTTAGCCACAGCTTTATGGCATGATAGGTAAATTAAAGGCATCTAAATTTTCAAAGAGGAAGTAAAACTCTCTCTATTTGCAGATGATATGATCCTATAAATAGAAAACCCCAAAGACTCAGTGAAAAAAAGCTACTGGACCTCATTAGAAGATTCATCAAAGTGGCAAGGTATAAGATCAACATACAAAACTCAGTTGGATTTCTCTATACCAATAACAACAGCACTGAAGAGGACATTAGGAAAGCAATATCATTTATGATAGACACCCAAAGGATGAAATATATAGGAATAAATGTAACCAGAGAAACAAAGGACTTCTACAAAGAAAATTACAAAACTCTACTACTAGAAACCAAAAGAGACCTACACAAATTGAAGAGTATACCCTGCTGCTGAATAGGAAGACTTAACATTGTGAAAATGTCAATACTGCCCAAAGCAATCTACATATTTAACGCAATCCCAATCCAGATTCCAATGACATTCTTCAAAAAGATGAAAAAACAATTACAAACTGTTATGGAAAGGAAAGAGACCCAGGATATGAAAAACACTGCTTAAAAAGAAGAATGAAATTGAAAGCCTCTCACTCTCTAATTTCAAAATTTACTACACGGCTACAGTGGTCAAAATCACTTAGTACAGATGCAATGAAAGATACATAGATCAATGAAACAGAATTGAGAATCCAGAAATAAACTCTCTACATATAGTCAACTGATTTTCAACAATGTGCCTAAGTATGGGGAGGAGATAGTCTCCTCAACAGATGGTGCTGGCAAAACTGGAAAGTGATATGCAAAAGACTGAAACAATACCTTTACCTCAAGCCATATACAAAAACCAACTCAGCATGGATTAAAGACTTAAATGTGAATCCCAGAATTATAAAGGCCACCAAGGAAAAAATAGAGACAACTTCGAGGGCTCTAATACAGAGCACACACAGACTACCAAACATTGAGAAAATTGCACAAACAAAAGAAGACAAAATAGATGATTGGGATACCAAAAATTAAAACCTTATGTGCATCAAAATACTTAACAAAAAGAGTAAAAAGGTAGCCCACAGAATGGGAAAAAAAACTTTTGCAACGATTTATCAGACAAGGGATTAATTTCTAAAATATATAGGAAACTACAACACCTCTACAAGAAAAAGACAAATAACCCAATTAAAAAATGGGCACAGGACATGAACACACCCTTCACCAAGGAAGAGATTTGTGCATCCAAAAAACATATGAAAAAATGTTCACAACCATTAGCCATTAGAGAGATGCAAATCAAAACAACAATGAGATATCATCTCATATTAGCAATAAAAGTGAAGTTCAAAAACATTTTTTGGTGTTGTTGTTGTTGTTAAGTACCGTGGAGTTGGTTTTGACACACACAATAAATGCTGGTGAGGATGTGGAGAGACTAGGATCCTACTACATTCCTGGTGGGAATTCAAAATGGTCCAACCACTCTGGAAAAGAGTATGGGACTTCCTCAGAAAGTTAGAAATAGAAATACCATATGATCCAGCAATCCCTCTACTAGGCATTTATTCACAAGAAATACGATCCATATCATGAGTAGATTTATGCACACCAATGTTCATAGCAGCACTATTTATAATATCAAAAAGATGGAGATAGCCTAAGTGCCCATCAATGGAAGAATAGATAAACAGACTTTGGTATACACACACAATGGAATATTATGCTAAATTGAAAAATAACAAGGAAGCTGCAAGCCAGCATATAACATGGATGAACCTTGAGGACATTATGTTGAGTGAAATTAGTGAGTCAAAAAAGGAGAAATACTGCATAGGACCATTATTATAAAACCTTAATGGAAGAACAAGGCAGATGGGAGAACATTTAGGCAGGTTTGCATGGGCTAAACGGGGTAGAGGCAGTGATGTATGCTCACCCTTGGAACAACAGGGCTCTGTGATACAGGGATTAAGGCATGGTTTGAATGGGTAAGAGAGAGGAAACAATGTTAAGATGCTTGACTTTCTTATGAATCTTGGTTTCCCTTGCCTACTATTATAAAATAGATACTTGGGGGTAGGGGGGAGGCATATTCAGGAACATCACTATAGAAAGCTTATAATTCTGTCTTCAGCCTATAACTGATTGGAATACCTAACATGGATCTAGAACTTGTCCAGTGAAAGAGGCTTCCTAAGGAGACTTTGCATTGCAAAAGACCATAGGTCGTATACTGAGCCCCATCCAAAATCTTCTGAGGTAGGAATTTCCACTTGAAAAGACAAGTAGACCAGCCTTGAGCAGCTAGTGGAAAAGGAGATACTTCTTGAAAGAAAGACCAGTAGGAAAATTTAAAAACAATAACAGCAGTCTGATTGACTATTACAAGAACACGCAAGTTGTTCGCTGGGGAGCCATAAAGGCAAGCAATCAAGTCTCCTCATTTCAAACCCCCTTCCAAGTCTGAAACTCAAAGGGAATACATGAGTAATCTTGCTGGTGACCACAGTGGTCTACCAATAAGGGGAAGTGTAGGGAAGACAGTAATGAAGCTGTGAACTAAATCTGACCACGTTCAATATACTCCTGTCACCCTGGATTGAGACCTGGTTGGTCAGAAGTATAGTGACACCTGTGGACACCTGAGCCCATGGACAGGGACATAGTCACAGAGGACTATAGCAGAGAGTGAAGCGTCCAGCTTATATAAAATAAGGGGAGATTCACAAGAACTCCCACACTTGCAGATAGAACCCATTTGACCTAGCTTCAATGGCTGGATGATCAGAACTCAACTAGAGGAAGAAAGAAAAGAAAAAAAGTGCAATCCACTACAATTTCATGAACTTGACCTATACTTATGGATGTAATAGCTTAAAAGAGGGAATGGATATTTACAGCAAGGATCATTCCCACCCTCTCTGTACACAGGGTTGACAGGGATGAGCAACTTTAGACATTGGCTTCCTAAAATGGTGGCGGGGGGTGCTACAAAGGCACACAGTGACTGGCTTACAAGTGTTCAAGAGGGAGCTTAGTTTCAGAGGGTGCAGAGGAAGGTAAAATCTTCACTGAGTGGTTTCCAACTTGTCTAGATGGCACTAGAGATTGGGATAAGAGTCTTGTGGTTCAATAGTGAATAAATGCTGTCAGGACTGATTGTGAATGTTGCAAATGTAAAGGTAGAGGTTTTGTAACAAAAGGATGGGAGTGGTTGATCTTGCAGTACCAGAGCATAGGACCCTGAACCATCAAGGGAGAAAAGTGGAGTGTTGGACCCTATCCAGAGAAGGATTGATGGCAGAGATGGAGGCAGAGATGATGACATGGAGAGACAGAGCAGTTGGGGGCTCTAGACTGAAGGAGAGAGAGGGTCTGTGTGCTGGCCGCCAGTGCCAGAGGGATGGCTTACAGGGTATAGCCTTTGGTTGTTTGAGTGGTAATATATTCCTGAGTGCTTCAGTTTACATACAAAAAAACAGAGGGAATAGAAGCAAATGCTATTGAATGATGATGCATGGAGGGGATTGTAATCATTGCAATGAAATGAAATGCAAAATGATAATACAATAGGATGACTGTAAAGCTGATGTTCTCCCATGTAAACTATCACTCAATTCACAATAAAAACTTACCAAAAAAAAAAGGTTTTAATTGTCTAAAAATTGAGAAGTAATAGCAGTCCTTTTCTGCTTCCTAGTCTGTCTTAGTCTGGAAATTCCAAAGAAACCTGTTCACCATGGGTGTGGTGCTCTTGCTGGTATTTAAAATGCCAGTGTTATAGCTTCTATCAAAACAGCGACATGTTGCCACCAGAGTATGATAAACTGACAGATGACTGGTGGTGATTTCGAATAGATATTCTTGTTTGGGTCTTAATTCTATGACTTTTTGGTATGAAGTCATACTATAATGTTTTAAATCATATTAACATTTTTGATACTTGCATAAAGAACCAGTATATTATCTATCATGGTGTTGCTGTTAAGTGCCACTGAATAGGTTCTGACTCATAGTGACCCCATATAGGATTTCTGAGGAGTGGCTTGTGGAGCTGAACTGCCAATCTTGTAGTTCAAACTGACCTTGTGGTCTTGTGCTTATCCTACAGCATCACATCAGAACTCCATTATCTATCACAGTGAATATTAATTAATGTTAATTTGAAAAGTATGTGTACTCTACAGTTGTGTCATGAAGTGTTTCCAAGTATCTGTTAGGTCAAATTGGTTGATTCAGATCATCAAAGGTTTTACTTATTATTTTTCCCTCTATTTTATCAATTATTTAGGGATAAACTCAAATTGAATGGTTACCATTCTATTGCCTCCATAGTATTACTGACATATTAGCATTTGTTTATGTAATAAACTTGAGTATTATATGTTAATTAAGGAACTGGAAAGTAAGAAGACACAAACATATAGCCAAATTGTTGAATGCAAATAATTTGGATTAACAGTACTAATGCCTCACGATTTCTGAAAACTGAGGAAATCCCAGATTCTTATATAAGTAACTCATCCCATATGAAGTGTTATTGCAAAAGAAAAAAAGAATAGCATAAAGAAAACTAAAAGTCATTATTATTATGAGTAAAATGGAATTTGACACTAGAGATACATTGTTATAATTCAATTAAAAGATAAATAAAAATGACTAATAAACTTTAGTCATTGCTGTGAGTTGCTTTAATTCCGAAAGCTATGCCACCGGTATTTTAAATACCAGCAGAATCGTCCATGGTGGACACGTTTCAGATAAGCTGTCAAAGACAGACTAGGAAGAAAGAATGACAAACTACTTCCAAATATTTAGTCACTGAAAACTATGAATGGCAGCGAAACACTGTCAGATATAGTGCTAGAACATGAACCCCTCATGTTGGAAGGCACTCAAAATGCTACTGGGGAAGAGCTGCCTCCTCAAAGTAGAGTTGACCGTGATGACACAACTGGAGTAAAGCTTGTGGGAGAAAGGTCTGCAATACCTTCATTTACAGATTGGGCACAACTCAAAATGAAAAGAAACAGCTGTAAACATCCACTG
>NW_006408561.1:11390902-11418247 GCF_000296735.1 Chrysochloris asiatica | reverse complement strand
TTGGGGGCTCTAGACTGAAGGAGAGAGAGGGTCTGTCAGAAGAGACACTGAAACTTGCTCTCCAGTGTGGTGATGCTAAAGCAAATGGACGAAATGAGGAGATTCAAGAGCTGAACCGACAATTTCAAAGATCATCTCGAGAAGTTAAAGCCAAATTTTACAACAAAATATGTAAAGATCTGGAATCAGAAAACCAAACAGGAAGAATATGCTCAGCATTTCTCAAGCTGGGGAACTGAAAAAATATTCAAGCCTCAATTTTCTTTATTGAAAGATCCACTGGGCAAATTATTGAATGATGCAGAGAACATCAAGAGGAGATGGAAGGAATACACAGTCACTCTACCAAAAGCAAATGGTTCATGTTCAGCCGTTTCAAAAGGTAGCATAGGATCAAGAACCAATGATACAGAAGGAGGAAGTCCAATGTGAATTGAAGAAATTGGCAAAGAACAAGGCACCAGGAATTGATGGAATAAAAAATTAAATTTTCCAAGAAAGTGAAGCAGCACAAGAGGCACTCACTCATCTCTGTCAAGAAATTTGGAAGACAACTATCTGGCTGACTATTTGTGCCCATTCCAAAAAGAGGTGCCCCAATAGAATGCAGAAATCATCGGACAATCTCTTTGATATCCCAAGTGATTTAAGTTTTGCTAAAGGTAATACAGAAATGGCTATAATCATATATTGACAGAGAATTTCCAGAGGTTCAAGCTGGATTCATAAGAGGTCATGGAATGAGAGATATCATTGCTGATGTCCAATGGATCTTGGCTGAAAGCAGAGAATATCAGAAAGATGTTTACCTGTGCTTTTGATTGTGTGGATCATGACAAACTATGGAGAACATTGAGAAGTATGGGTGTTATGGAACACTTAAATTAAGAAAGGTGTGTGACAAGGTTGTAATCTTTCACCATACTTATTCAACCTGTATGCTGAACAAATCATCCGAGAAGCTGGATTCGATGAAGAAAAACGTGGCATCAGGATTGGAGGAAGACTCCAATTAACAATCTGCAATATGCAGATGATAAAACCTTGCTTCCTGAAAGTGAAGAGGACTTAAAATACTTACTGATGAAGATCAAAGAGCACAGCCTTTGGTATGGATTACATAGCAATGTAAAGAAAATAAAAATCCTCGCCACCGGACTAATAAATAACTTTCTTATCAGCAGAGAAAAAATTGAAGTTGTCAAGGACTTCATTCTTCTTGGATCAACTATCAACACTCACAGAAGCAGCAGTCAAGAAATCATACAACGTATTGCATTAGGCAAATCTGCTGCTCAAGACTTTTTTAAAGTGTTGAAAAGCAAAGATATCAGCTGGAAGACTAAGGGGCGCCTGACCCAAGCCATGGTATTTTCAATAACTTACTTGCATTTGAAAACTGGACAGTGAATAAGGTAGACCATAGAAGAATTGATGCTTTTGAGTTGGAGTGTTAGAGGAGAATATTGAAAGTGCCATGGGCTGCCGAAATAACCAATAGATCCATTTTGGAAGAAGTGCAGCTAGAATGCTCCTTGGAGGCCAAGATGGACAAATTTCATCTCTCATACTTTGGACATATTGTCAGGAAGGACCAGTCACTGGAGAAGGATATCATGTTTGGTAAGGTAGAGGGTCAGAGAAAAAGAGGAAGACCCCCCAGTGAGATTGATTGGCCAACTGTCAGCATCGCTGAACTCAAGCGTGGCAACAGTAGTTAGATTGGCCCAGGATCGGGCAGTGTTTTGTTCTGCTGTGCATATGGTTGCTATGGGTCAGTACCGACTCGATGGCACCTAACAACAATAACTTTATTGGAGTCATGGTGTATCACTATGGACTAATGCGTCAGATCGCAAAGATATTTGAACTGCTATGTCAGTGGTTCAAGCTCACCAGCTGCTCCTTGGAAACCCTATACAGGGTCACTATGAGTCAGAATCAATTCAACGGCACTTAACAACAAACAACAATAACTTTATTGAGTTTGGGTTTTATATTCTATTCTATTGAATAAAACAAAATTATGTTGTTAAGGGACATTGTTGCTGTTGTTATTAAGTGCCATCAAATTGGTTCCAACCCAGAGTGACCCTGTATAGGGTTTCCAAGGAGTGGCTAGTGAGATTGAACCACCGACCTTGTGGTACAAATGCCTTTGCAGTCCAGAGCACTAGCCTACAGCAAGACACCAGGAATCTTAGGAAGTTGCCATTTTAGCTATATGTAATGGTTGAAGGTGTTGGAGAGTCCCCTTTGGAGTTATTGTTGTTATTGCCAGGGAATTGATCACAACTCATTACAACACCGTATGTATAGAGTACAAGTCCTTCACTGGGTTTTTAAGACTGTGCCCTTTCAGGAGCACATTGCCAGGCCTTTGTCAGTTATATCTAGGTGTGTTTGAACAGCCAACCATTCAGTTAGTGGAACACTTAACCATTTGTACCACTGAGGAATTCCTTTTGGCTCTGTTTTTCTGTCATTGTGACAAACTCAATCCATGATAAAATTTATCTTTTGCTTTGAGAAGAAACAAATATCTAAAGATACTCTTGTTCTCTTACCACAACTTCCTTGAATTCTCAGATATAAGGGAACAGGATTGTTTTTAAGTGAGTATGTGCCAAAGATTTTTTAACTCACCAGTGAAGGAAGCATGTTGCTCTTGCTAAGTACCCTTGAGTCGGTTCTGAGGAGCCATTGGTGAGGTTGAATTGTTGATCTTGTGGTTCAAGCTAACCTTGCAGTCTACTGCTTTATCCCACAGTGCAACACCAGGATCCTGAAGGTAGCACAATGGATTACATATTGGACTGCTAACTACAAGGTCAGCAATTGGAATATAACAACCACTCAGAGGGAGAAAGATGAGTCTTTCTGTTTCCATAAATATTTACCTCAGAAATCTTGTATGTTGAACAAATCATCCAAGCAGGGTTCTATGAAGAAAAACGTGGCATCAGGATGGGAGGAAAACTCATTAACAATCTGCGATATGCAGATGATACAACCTTGCTTGCTGAAACTGAAGAGGGCTTAAAATATTTACTGATGAAGATCAAAGAGCACAGCCTTCGATATGAATTACATCTCAATGTAAAGATAACAAAAATCCTCACCACTGGATCAATAAGCAACATTCTTATCAATGAAGAAAAGATTAAAGTTATCAGGGACTTCATTCTTTTTGGATCAACTCTCAACACTCAAGGAAGCAGCAGTCAAGAAATCAAACAACGTATTGCATTGGGCAAATCTGCTGCACGAGACATTTTTAAAGTGTTGAAGAGCAAAGATGTCAGCTTGAGGACTAAGGTTCGCCTGACCTAAGCCATGGTGTTTTCAATAACCCCATATGCATGTGAAAGCTGGACAGTGAATAAGGAAGACCATAGAAGAATTGATGCCTTTGAATTATGGTGTTGGAGGAGAGTATTAAAGGTGCCATGGGCTGCCAAAAGAACCAATAGATCCATTTTGGAAGAAGTGTAGCCAGAGTGCTCCTTAGAGACCAAGATGACCAAATTTTGTCTCTCATACTTTGGACATATTGTCAGGAGGGAGCAGTCACTGGAGAAGGATATCATGTTCGATAAGGTGGAGGGTCAGAGAAAAAGAGGAAGACCCCCAATGAGATGGGTTGGCCAAGTGGCAGCATCGATGGACTCAAGTGTGGCAACAGTAGTAAGCTTGGCCCAGGATTGGGCAGTGTTTTGTTCTGCTGTGCATAAGGTTGCTATGAGTTGGTAGCGACTCAATGGCACCTAACAACAACAACAACAGAAATCTTATACATGGCTGCTGAGTCAGAACCAACTTGCAGCAGCAGTGAAGGAACCAGCAAAATGATAGACCTGGCTGAAAGAAAATTTGAGAAAATGGGCAAATACAGAAGCTTAAAAATTCTAGAATAGATTTACTACTAAATGAGAGTAGAAACTTGGCTGGGCCACTGTTTTTGTTGTCAAGTGCTGTTGAGTCAGTTCCGACACCTAGCACCTTATGTACAACAGAATGAAACATCGCCCAGTACTGTGCTACCCTCACAATTGCCTTCAACCTATTGTTACTGCTACTGTGTCAATTTGTCTTGTTCGGGTCTCCCTCTGCTTTGCTGTCCTATCCAGCATGATGTCCTTCTCCATAATATCCCTTCTGATAATATGTCTAAAGTATGAGAGATGAAATAGACATTTTGGCTTCTAAGGAGCATTCTAGTTGTACTTTTTCCAACACAGATGTTTTGTTTTTCTGACAATCCATGTTTCCTTACCTTGTTAAGGGCTGTTGTGTTGGTTTGACACATAGCAACTCTGTATAGGGTTTCTGAGGAGCGACAGGTGAGTTTGAACTGCCATCCTTGCGGGTAACACTCCAGTGCTACTAGATGCCTTCAGTTTAAGAAAATGAAAATGAATTTGTGACCTGTTTATTCCTTTTACATTGGCATCCTATGATCACTTCTTAGCTTCTTAGGTCTCTATAGCTTCCTGTTAACCTTTACCTTAAACAAAGTCTTTCAAGCAATGTTACATCCTCTCTAAGAGAGAGAGAGAGTGTTCTCTTCTATAGGTTAATGTTATTATTGTTGTTAAGTGCTGTTAAGTAGGTTCTGACTTATAGCAAGCCTATATAGGTGGGGTGGGGAACCTTTTTTCTACTATGTGCCATTTGTATATTTAGAACATCATTTGTGAGCCATCCAAAATTATCAACTTAAAAATTAACCTGGTATATTTGTTAATCATTTAATAAACTCACCCCTAATGTGATGGCTGGAACTGTGGTTGCTTTGGCAGAGGCAGGCCAAATGATTTTGTGTGCCTTGGCCTGCAGGTTTGACATTCCCCACCTCTGCTATATAGGGTTTCCAAGGAGTGGAGCGACTGGTGGGTTTGAACTTCTGATCTTGTGTTTAACAGTTCAGTGCTTATCCTACATTGCCACATCAGGACTGCTCTATAAAGTAATACTTATTTTTTATTTTGTTTTGTTTCAAAGGCTTCGATAAAAAATAGTTCATTACATTTTATATTTTTATATATATATATATACATGTCATAATGATTCATAGCAGAATTTTTTAAATGTATATATTTTAACTTTCTATTCTATGTATGAAGTATGCTGTTTGTTGCTGCTAAATGTCATCAAGTCAGTTCTAAGTCATAGCATTGCTAAGGAACAGCAGGTGGGTTTGACCTTCCAATCTTGTGCTCATCTTACAATGCCACACCAGCATGTTCAGCAACAGCTAATTATATCTCACAAACATCAAACTAGATTAGTTGAGGTCTAATGGGTACTTCAGCCTAACAAATAACACATGATACAGACATGACAAGATTTCCTTAACGGAGGTGGGGGGTGGGGAGGTGGGGAATGCAGGTCTAAGACATGTTAAATTATTTAAGTAACATCTATCTGGAAAGAAATCATTCCAGTAGGCAAGCTGACTGAATTAAATTATAAAGATAATGGTACCCATACTGACTAGGTCTGCCAGCTAAAACTGGAGCTATGCATCATTATTATCTTCAGGTACACTTGTTTCCTCAATAAAGTATCAAACACACACTCATTATGAATTTTGATGAGCTCCACTTAAAATAACCTCTCATATAAAAGTGATAGCCCAGTAGGTTATTAAATTATGCAATTAATACTATCTTTGTTTCATCACCAGCCTGTTCTGTAATATCCCAAAGCTGTAGTGATGCAATGTATAATGCAGAAGCTCTTGTGCTAGGAATTAAAAACAGATGGGCCCATTTGAAGTCAACCATAGCTATGGGAAGGCTAATAATACAAATACCTATTTTCCTTCAACTTTCCTTTGATGCATTTTTGGGTCCAATGATTCCACTTGCCATAAAGCATAGTATTTTCAAAATTACCCTCTAATTCAAACATTTTTGTGGCTATTTCTTCGATGGTAAGCTTCCAAACTATCTTTAACAGTATATTCATATCAAAAATAGAAAATCACACTTGATATGAATGTTCCTAATGAGGATCTGCTGAAGAAGTGTGCCAACTGACCTCACTACAGTGACTGACAACATATTCTATAGCAGGCTCTGTAGCCATTTCCCATGCAATTCCCTGCAGATGCCTATGCAAATAAGGATTCCTTCAGAACTGAGGGACATCTGGGAAATAGAAGATATGAGTTCTTGAAATATCATTCAATGTGAGCAAATATTGTTAATCTGTGTTGCTTTGGAGAATCAAAGTATCACTATGGGTTAGAAATTACTTTGAAACAGATTCAGTTCTAAATGAACAGAACTCACTAGCAATTAGATTAGTCAACAATGGTGAAATAGGGTGTCTGGAATGACTGCAACAGAAGGAAACCCTGTAAAGGATTATACATTCTGGCAGTGAAAATGCATAGACAAGGTTTAAAATTTGAAACTATAGGTTAAAAACTTTGTCCTACCTTTCTTGAATTGTGTCACTGTAAACAGTTTTTTAAACCACTAAACTATAATATTCTCACTCCATACATGATTACCAATAGATGCCTCTTTAACTAAAAGAGTATGTTAATGATTCAGACAACATAAAACATTTTGAAAACAGCTTTTCATTCTTGGATTCTCAAATTCTATTTTTATTCTTCAACACCAACCTGCTAAAAAGCTTAAGGAAATTCTTTGTACTAACTGAATTTCAGGAGCTATCTTAAATCAGTCTCCTGTATAACACTGCAACTGATACCTTGCCTCATTTGACAGATGAAGAAAGAGATGTTCACAGAGATTTATACACTTCCACACTATTTCTTCATCCAACAAATGACTGACCCAGATTTCCTTTTCACCATGATGTCTCTTTGCAAAATGATTCTTCTATAGTTAAAAATAGGGGATTGAGGCAATCCTGGTTTTTTTTTGTTGTTGTTGTTTTGTTTTGTTTTTTTTCTTGAAGGAATTCTGTTTATTTCTCTAAAAAAAATGTCTGCACACTAAGGAAGGGGAGTTCATGTTAAATTTTTCAAATTTCAGGATGTATTAATACTAAACTGACAGTAAGGGGGAACACAGTTTTTCTCACTGTCTTCTTATCCATTTTGGGTGTTTTAGAACTCAAGTCCCACTGACACTGAGTGGGCTCTGACTGATGGTGAAGTTACCCTGAATGTGGTTTCTGAAGCTAGAAATCTTTATGGGGGCAGAAAGGTTTTAACTCTAATCATAAATGGTTATAACATTGAAAAGTATTCAGGGAGTAGTGTGGACATGGTGGGATGGCTAGCAACCAGAGGTGTGGTCATTAATTTCAGATCATTAGCTAAAATTAAATTTTTCAGGGATTAGATAATTCAGCTAATTATGACATAAATTATGGATTTGATCAGTGTGATTGAGAATGGCACAAGGAAATCAGAATCATTGTGTAATTATTTGTATTGCTTTTATCTCAAATAAAATTTATTCCTATTTACCAATGACATTGTCCTCTTTCCAAAATTCAAACCCATACTAAAGTAGCTACGTTTTGCAAATGACTTTACTAGTCAAAGCTAACAAAATACACATGTAAAAACTATGCTCTTAGAAATAATGGAGGCAGGCAGTGAGAAATTTGAACTGGGCATAAGCAAGATTAAAATATTCATTTAAAGGAAAATGAAGGTTTGCATTAAGGTATTGGCAATCATAGATATATTTCAGAGAGATAAACTATGTGAATCAGTATGATATAGGATGTTGTTGTTGTTAAGTACTGTGGAGTCGGTTCCGACTCATAGCGACCCTGCACAGTGTTTCCGAGGCTATAAATCTTTACAGGAGCTGAATGTCTCATCCTTCTCCCAGGAAATGGCTGGTAGTTTCTAATTGCCGACCTTGAGGTTAGCAGCCTGATTTGTAACCACTACGCTACCAGAGCTCCTTATTATATAGGATAGGTAAAAGAAAAGGTTGGTATGTTGTTGGTTTAAGGTTTTTATTTGTCTTTTAGATGGAGAATGAATATCAAATGCATGGACTCTGAGGGCAGAGGTGATAACATAAAAATTTGGATATGATATAGTTGAGATACATATGAGTTCCACATAGAAATGCTGTGTATGTGTGCTATGTGTGTGTTACGAATTAAAAAGACAGTCTTGACTGGAAATAGATAATTCTTATTTGTAAAGAGTTTAACCTTGCATCAAATAATTTAAATAAACAAATAACTTTTTTTTTTCAAATACACTTTATTTTACAGAAATTCAACATTATAAACAGCAGGCACCTCCCACCTGACCACCCGCCCCACTGGGTGCAGACCCTGCTCTGCAACGTGAGCAGTGATGCCACCTTACTGCTTGGGAGTGAGATTCAGAGCTATGGCGATATGCCTACACCAGTTCCTTCTTACCCCACACGCACATGTGTCTGCCCGCTGCCGCATACCATCAGAGTCTGTCTGGGCCTTGCCTGGGGCCTGGACCAGTTACTATGGACCCAGCCCAGGTCTCCAATTCCTTCATGTCATCATCTTCCTCTTCCTACTTCTTGGTTGGTTTTGATGGCAGGGCTACAGGAACATTCAGTAGAGGGACTGTTTCGAGTCCACTGATTTCCAGAAAATGCTTGTCTAGTTCCTCTTGTTCTAGTTCTTTTCATTCTACCATGAGCTCATCCTCATCAAACTCTTCTCCAAACCCTACAGGTTTTGAAATAGCTATTGAGATTTCCTCTGCAAGCTCCTGCTGGTCAGCAATGTCCTGCATTAATTCATCCACTTTATCGATGTCCATGTTGCCTTGAGCAGCCTTCATGGCCTTAGCGGTGTAACCCATGTTCTTGAGCACCTCGGTATTGGTATTAGCATTCTCCAGGGCTTCCCACTGGAACTTGATAGTTGATAGCGTGCCATCAATCTGTGCCATTTGATTCTCAAACCTCTTCTTGCGTTTGAGTGCCTAGAGGGCCATGTGCTTGTTTTTGGCGCCGTGCTTCTTGGCAGCGGTCAGCTCTTGCTGGATCTTCTTCTCCAGGAACTCTTGCTTCTTGCTTAGCATCTCCTCTGTGTTGCGCAGCCGCTGGATGGCCTCATGGGGGGTCGGGCCACCCTTGCCAGCTTTACATGATGTCTATCTCTAGGTGTTGATGTCTCCTGACAGCAAGTCCAAATATTGAGAGAGAAGTCAGGCCATCCTTGTTTCTAATGAACATTCTGACTGCACTTCTTCTGAGACAGTTTAGCTGGTTCTTACAATATCCATGTACTTTATGCACAAGCTACCCAATTCAAAATGAGAAGTAAACATACCAAAGGAAAAGAAACAAATGTGACCAACAAACATATGAAAAAAACATTTGATATATTTTGGCACCAAATAATATTAAATTGATTGGGGGGGGCAGGGAGGGGATGACAGTATCAGAATAGGTAAATATTGAAGATGCCAGTACCCGGTGTTTCTGGTATATTATTGGTCAGAGTATAACTTGGTGTAACTGCTTTGGCTGAGTATTTACCTTGTTGTTGTTGTAGTTGTTGTTAAGTGCTGTTGAGTCAGTTTTTACTCATAGCAACCCTGTATGGGGTTTCTGATGAGAGACTGGTGAATCTGAACTGCCAACCTTGCAGTTCAAGCTGTCCTTGACATTGTGTGCTTATCCTATAGGGCCATACCAGGATTCCTTCAACTTAACTTACACCAAGAAAATATTTATACAACTGCTTATTGCAACAGTTCATAACAGTGGAAACTTAGTACTATACTGAAGATAAAATTAAAAATAAACTGTAGTGTATTTATACAATGAAATATTAGCTAACATTTTTTAAAAAAGAAGGAACAGTTATAGTACTATGCCAAAACATGAATGAATAGTAACAATATAATTCTGAGTGTAAATTAAGTTTAACTTTGTTATCGATAGAATTTTATTGCCCAAAAAGACATGTTGAAGTCTTAATACTTATACCTATGAATAGCTTGTATGAGGAAATACAATCTTACTTTGTAAAATATTATCAGGTAAATCACACTAGAGTAAGGTGAGTCCTAGTCCCAATCCATTATCAGTAGCCTCTTACAATAAAGACGAACAGACACAAAAACAGTATCATAAACAGAGGGGAGAAATCTTGTGGTGATCCATCTGTAAGCCAAGGGACACCAAGAAATGTGCCTGCCCACCAAAAGCTGAATTCTGGTCTCCATAACAGTGTGAAAATAAATTCCTGTTCATCAAAATCACCCACTTTGTGTAGTTTGTTATAATGTCCTAGGAAACTTAGGTAAACTTCATACCCTTTTTACAATAGGTAAAAATAGATAAACATTAATAAAGTTAAGAACATATTTTAGAAAGAGATGTATAGACATGTAAGTATATATAAAAAGGAAAACTAGAACATGATTAACACAGGAGTTATGTAGGCATTGATGATGGGAGTAGGTAGGGTTATGTTTATGGTGGGATCATATGGTTATGTGTTTATTTTCAATGTTCTATTCTTGGTTTGTTGTTGTTGTTGTTAAGTGCCGTCGAGTCGGTTCCGACCCATAGCGACCCTGTACAGGGTTTCCGAGCTCTGGTAGCGTAGTGGTTACGAATCGGGCTGCGAACCTTAAGGTCAGCGGTTCGAAACTACCAGCCGCTCCGCGGGAGAAAGATGAGGCTTTCTACTCCCGTAAAGATTTACACCCTCAGAAACCCTGTATAGGGTCGCTATGGGTCGGACCCGACTCGATGGCACTTAACAACAACAACAACATTCTTGGTTTAGGGCTTTTGACTCATGGGTATTTCCTGCATTATTAAGAATAGTAGATCAATGAAATTTATTTGAACATTGATCAGTAATTACTATGTATTATGATTATTTTCAATTGCCTTTTATGCATGTGAAAGCTGTACAACGACTATGGATGAACAAAGAAGACTTTTATCTATTTGAATAATAATGTTGGTGAAAATATACATTGACTGCCAGAGGAATGAAGAAATCTGTCTTGGAGTGAGTACAGTCAGAATGACATAGCAAAACTTCATCTCATCAGGATATGGACATTAAGATTGGTAAAGTAGTGAGTCAATGAAAGAGAGGAAGATCCTCAATAAAATGGACTGACGCAGTGGCTGTACCAATTGAGTCAAGCATAGGCAGTTAGAATGTACTCAAGGTTACTTAGCAGCAATAATAAATAAGAAGATAGTAAGAAACACTAAGAGAGAAAAATAATAATAAAGATCAATCAGAATTTATGGTTAAAAAACTATTATATACATTTAAAATAAATAAATAAAAAATAACAATGAAGACTAAATATGTCCCTCTGTTGTAGGTTTACTCCCTGAATACACATTACGTACTCCACATGTTTAGAACAGACATTTTTAACTATCAATTTATCATTGTAGATAAATATATATGCATATGCTTATTATGACATACAGAAGTTATAAAATTCATGTAGAGTTAAATATATACATTATACATTATTTTTATGGGAGCAATTATTGCTGGACCAAAAAATACCACAATTTATAGTTTACAGTATTTTCATATTGTGATCTAAAACCATTTCACAAATTTATATTGCCAGCAACAGATGAGACTATTAGTGACATGATAAAATCATACACCAGTTATATGTGACATATTTCCTCATTTATTTGCATTTATTTAACAGTTTTTGCTTTTGGAAAAAAACATCATCTTGATGTCATACTTCTTGTAGGTTTTCCCCATATTAATTATCTTTTGACAATAGTTTGTTGTTTTGTTACTTGATTTCTAAAATTCTTTATATATTTAGATAATTTACTCTTTATCCACTATATATATTCTCATTTTCCCAAGTTTGTTGCTGCTTAAAGTTTATATTATTTTTGTGCTTAAGTTTATATCTAGTAAAATGTAGTTAAAACATCCTTAAAATTCTGAATGCTTTTCAAATACTTGGTATCTTCTTGGATATTTTAACATATCTAAAAAGAATCTCTCTGTTCCTATTTTAATATTTTAAATTCCATGTTTTTTCTTCTAAGAATGCTCCTGCCTAGTTTTGGCATTAAAATATTAGATCTATTTGGAATTCATTCTGATACAAATAATGGAGCAAAGAGCCAGTTTTATTCATCCACAAATATACAGTATCATTTTCATACCTATTGAATTTTCATAAATATGTGTCTTTGATTCTCTTTATGGTATTTCAATTATTCATCATTACTATATTTATACATTCTTAGTTTCAAACTAGTTTAATTGTTTCAACATTGTTTAAATATTTCTAAGAATTTTATTCTTCCTTGCTCTAATTTATAAAATTCTCCTGGGTATTTTCACTCACATTTCAAAATAAATTCTTATATATTCTTCCCCACAGAAAAATTTTTGAATTATTTTATTAAAAATAGTTCAGAAGGAATTGTTTTTCTGATAGAGATGTAATGTACTTTACAAATATGTTTTCTAAATATCAGAATACTCTCTATAGTAAGTCTTTATATGAAAGGAAAAGTAATATGAGTAATTAGTCATTTAAATTTGCTTTTGTGTTTTAGATGAATTGTTTCTGCTTTAGAGATCCAAAATATTTTTACCTATATACATGTCTCACTTTTTTTGTTGATTTATTAATTGTAATGGGAAGTCTTAGACATTGTTTGTTAATTTTGATGTAGAAAAACAATATTTTATATTGTCTATTTTTAAAAAATCTGTAAATGTGCTGAATTGTCTAAGTTTGTAAAGAAATCCATCATGAATATAGTTAATTTCTGCTTCTATTTTATATAATTGTTTTCTTTTTATATAATGTTTTCTTCCTTTTATATAATTATGTTTTCCAATTTTTGAGACAACAATAAAAGTTAAATAATAATGTTGTTGTTGTGAAGTGTCATCGAGTTGGTTACGACCCACCGGGACCCTATATAGGGTTTCTGAGGAGCAGCTGGTGAGCTTGTACCGCTGATCTTGCAGTTCAAATGGCTTTGCAGTCTCTGGCACATTAACTCACAGCGCCACACCAGGAAATGGTGATAGATTAATTCATTTTAAATATGGCACTGGTTTTATTTTATAAATTTTCCTCTATCAATAAAAGTAAGTCCACTTAATTTCCTTTCAATTTTTTTCAAAATGTATAGAGCATGTTGTTTTTATCCAACATTTGAAAGGATAAATTATAATAATGAATTTTCTAGAACAAAGGCCAGATGCCTTTTTTTTTTTTGCTTTGTAATATAAATTTGTATATTTCTAGGTTACTGTTTCTCAGTATTTAATTCAGACTTTCTGCTTTGATATTGAGTTATAGTTTTCTTCTTGTTGCTATTTTGTCATGTTTGAATAACAGTCGGGGTGGCATAAAAAATAAATTTGTGAAACTTATCATCTCTTGCTGTATGTTCCGGGACATCTTAAATCATACCAGAAATTTTTTTTTTTTTTTCCTGAAAGGATCAGTCATTGTAATAATTCACTAAAAAAAAAACAACCCACAAAGCACCTTTTTGTACTGATACTCTTTGAGAAGTTTCTTTGAAATTTCTCAATATTTTCAGGCATTTGAATTATGAGTATTTTATATTTCTTAAAGCAGAATTTTCCTAGAAAAAAATACATCATTAGATCTTTCAAGTTTCTTTGAATAGAATCAAGAAAATGAAACTTTATGTCTGTTTTAATATTATCTGCATCTATGAATACTACCTTATATTTATGACTTACTTTGGGTATTCTTAGCTCTGACATTTTTTTCTCTAGAATAGGAAAGCTGTGGTTATACATATACTTAGCTTTAAATTTTTGCTTCATTCATTTAACAATTCATTGAACAAACATTGACCACTTACTACTGTGTTTCAGGAGTCTTGGTATAATGCTGTGGATTGTTGTGCTGGACTTCAAGGTTGGTGGTTCAAGTTCACCAGCTGCTCCTTGGAAACCCTATACAGGGGGACAATGAGTCAGAATAGAATCAATGGCACTTAACCACAACAATAACAACTATGTTTCAGTTACTGCCCTAGGTGCTTAGGGTTTATCAATAAACCAAATACTCCAAGGCCTGATTAGTGTAAATTCGATTTTAGTGGAACAAGGAGATGAAAGCAAAAATGTAATACATGAATACATAGTATAAACCATTTGAATAATGAATCCTAGTAGCATAGTGAGTTATGAGTTAGACTGCAAACCACAAGGTCAGCACTTCAAATCTACCAGCCACTCAAAACAGGAGAAAGATGAGGTTTTCTGTTCCTGTAAAGATTTACAGCTTCAGAAACCCTCTAACGGGGTCTTTATGAATCAGAACAGAAGCCATAGCAAACAGCCACCATAACCACCACCATTTGAATATGACAATTGCTGTGAAGGAAAACAAGAAATAGGGCAGAGAAAGAAAGGTGCATATGTACAAGGAGTGTGCATGGAAATTTACATTAATAAGGTGGCAGAGTTGTCATCTTGAGATGTTAGACATTTGAGCAAAGCCTGAGAGAAAATGAAAGAGTTTGTCATGAAACTATCTGGGAAAGACAGAAGGAATAGCTTTTAGTAAGTACTGAGCATAGTGTCAAAGAAATATAGACGATCGAGACGAAGAACCGAAGGTGCTGATGTCAGAGAATTTGTAAGAGAGCAAATCGTGTAAGACATTATAAGTCATTCTCAGGATTTTTTTTCCCCTTAGAGTGAACAGGAGAACCAACGAAAAGATGAAATAGACGAGTAATATAATTTAATCTGCTTCAAAAAGAAAAAGGAAAGAAGGTAGAGCCATGCTCTGAAGGGCTCCATGATGTATTTATAACAGAACAGAGATTCTAATATTTCCTTTTTTTAGAAAGTCCATGTTCGTACTGATTTTTTGAAACCTTGGGAAATTATGTTTATTCTTCTTCTCTGAAAATGTTTCCACTGAAGAATATTTTCAGTTGATTTTGATATTTTGTAACTAATTGTTTAATTATAGCTAGGTTTAAATTCCATACTGGTTCTTTATTGGTGTAGTAGTATTGAATGAGAGCAGATCTAATTGATTCAGTAATTTGCTTTAAAATGTTGTGAGAAGGGGCAAGGCAAATTATCTGGAGCAACCAGAATTTTCATTTCAGGAATGGTATCTCAAACATTTACTAATTCTTGCCTTAAAGGAATATCTCCCCTTGGGTTTTAAGCATTTTTCCCTACCTGTTTATGAAGTACTTTAGCCAGGATCTCTATTTTGTGCTTCAGTGTTCATTAATTTAAGTCTCTGCTCATGTGATTGGTCAAAAGTTAACAAGTCAAAAGTCATTATTTCTCTTTCCCTTTTTGTGTCTCATCAGCAAGTCATTTCTCAAATTGAGATAGTTGGTTAATAGAAAATTAAAATTAATAGCTTCACAATCATTCTCCTGTAACTCATCCCAATTAATTATCTTACTCTTCTCCCTGTTACAAGTCTCAAATCTTGTCATATACAGTAAAGAACTGCTGAGTGGGTCTTCACATTCTTCTCTTTCTTGGTAAGTCAACAACAGCTAACATCTATTCACACAAAGGTTTTTGTAATCATTGAGAAAAGTTTCACAGAAACTTTTATTTGACACAGATGTTTCAGAATATATTTGGTCATTTTTTAATTTTCCTACTTTTATTGGTAAAATGACTTGAATCTTTATGTATTTGCAGTAGGTTTTAGAGAACATGGGACTGCATTTGTAAGGCTGGCCATGAACCATTTTTACACTGGCATTCAATATAATAAATACTTAGCAATCATGAATCTATAGAAACAACAACAAAACGTTTAGGCATTGAAATTTTAGAAATCAACTCATTGCATACTCAAATACTTATGGACTATATGTGTTATTATACCAACAAATACTTATGGACTTTATGTGTTATTATAATGCCTGAAGATTATCAAAAGTAAGTAAAGGTTACATAGTATTCTATCATGGCAAGATTTAAAACTTGAAATTATAATTCCCAAAATACTGACTTTTCTATGCTGTTACACTGTATCCTTCTGTTTATATATTCCATGTTTGATTTTCTTACTACTGAACTAATCCAGATTTCACATTTAACTCACTGTGGTAGGTCATGCAAAAAGACTTGCTATCTTCTTCCAGTCCCATGAATTAATTATATACTAAAAATATCTGATGGTGCTACTGAAGAATTTTCTTCCACAGTATAAAAAGGCTCTCTAATGTTTGTTGTTGTTGTTGTTGTTGTGAAGTGCCATCAAGTTGATTCCAACCCATAGCGATACTGTATAGGGTGTCCAAGGAGCAGCTGGTGAGCTTGAACCGCCAACCTTGCAGTTCAAATGGCATTGCAGTCTGGCGCATTAACCCACAGCGCCACACCAGGACTCCCTCTAATGTTTATCACTTCTCAAATAAATAATTAGAAGGATCAAGAGCAGAATGCAAGTAAACAATGAAAGAATAAAATAGAATTTACTAAGTTCCTAAAATTATTGTTCTACTGAAAGTTGGTACTGGTTATAGTCTGTGGAGTCATGTCTGACTCATAGTTACCCTCTACAGAGTTTTCCGAGGCTGTCAAACTTTACAGGAGCAGAAAGCCTCATTTTTCTCTCCTGGAACAGCAGGTAGTTTCAAACTGCTGACCTTGAGGTTAGCAGCCTGACGCGTACCCACTAAACTACCAGAGCTACTTTATACTGAAAGTCGTGCCTGAAAATCGTTTCTAGTTGTGGCATTGTGTGTACTTGGAATATAATGTAATGCTATGGTATAGTGCAAGGAAATAGTATGATATTGAAAATGAAACTCACTACATTTATTATAGCTATTCATTGATTTATTTCTCAGAATTATATATACAAAGAAAAACAGCTAACATTTATTCAGCACTCAATTTTTCCCTGTCATTATAAAGTATTCTGCACAAATAACTCACTTAATCTTCAAGAAATAGCATAATGTAGGTACTATTGATAAGCATCCTTTTCATATAAATGAACTATAACATAGAGAAGTAAAAGGCTCAAAGTCAAATAGTTGGTAAAAATCAAAAGGGTCATAGACATAATTCCAATCTAGACAATTTAGCTCTTAAGTGATAAAATTTCAGTGATTCATTTTCTTTTGGGATTTTCAAATAGACCATATAATAAGTACAGATTAGATTGAAAGACTGGTTTGGTTGTTATTATATGCCATTGAATCAATTCCAAAATACAGCGACTCTGTGTACAACTGAAGGAGACATTAGTCAACTCTTCACAATCCTTAACACATTGCTAATTTTGAGCTGATTGTTGCAGCTACTGTGTCAATCAATCTTGATGAGGATCTTCCTCTTTTTTACTGACTCTGTACTTGACTATGAATGATATCATTATCAAGGAACTGGTCCCTCTTCGTAACATTTTCAAAGTTCTTGAGACAAAGACTTGCCACTCTACATTCTTTGAACTATACTGCTTCTAAGACAGATTTATTCACTCATTTTGCATTCCATATATATTCAATATTCTTTGCCAATACCATATTTCAAACTTAACAGTTTTTCTGTGTTATTCCTTATTCATTGCCCAGCTTTGCCATGCATATGAGGTGACTGAAAATACTATGGTTTGAGTCTTAGTCTTTGAAGTGCCATCTTTGCTTAACACTGCTAAAAAGGTCTTTAAGGAGCTCTGGTAGCATAGTGGTTTGAGTAGGGCTGCTACCCAAAAGGTCAGCAGTTTTGCAGGAAAAAAGATGAGGCTTTCTGCTGCCATAAAGAATGACAGCCTCAGAAAACCTGTACAGGGTCACTATGACTCATAGTGACCCTATGCATAGCAGAAGGAAATACTGCCTGATTCTGGGCCAACCTCACAATCATTGCTACATTTGAGACCATGAATGCTGCCATGGTGCCAATTCATCCTGTTGGAGGTCTTCCTCTGTTTCTCTGGCCCTCCATTTTACCAAACATGATTTCCTTCTCTAAGGACTAGTCCCTCCTGACAATAGGTCCAAAGTATGGGAAACATTCTCGCTGTACTTCTTCTAACAGAGATTGGTTTGTTTTTGTATGAATCTTATGCATCCGCAGGGATGATGTTCACTCCTCTAAAAACAAAATACATTCTCCAAACCAGGAAACTTCAATGAGTGCCCATCTTTTCAGACTTATGTTGGTTTCACCAGGTGCCTTCTCAGGTCTAGTCAGCATCAGGCTGATAAAGAATCTCTCTTAGTTGGGTCGATCCCTACTAATTGGCCTCGACTGTGGTACTACTCTCAGAAAAGGGACCAAAAGGTTAAATTTTCCCAGGCAAAGATGGTCCACATCTCAAAAAGGCACAGGAATCTGTTTGATATGGTGATCTTGATGCTTACTAAGACACTGGGTTGATATTTTAATTCTTGGAACATCTCTCTTAAGAACCTCAAGTTAATTCTGGTGTCAAGTTTTGACTACTCTTTACTATTTGTCAGGAGATTCAGTAGTACAGTGGTTAAGAGTTGAGCTATTGACAGTGGTTCAAAACCACCAGCAACTCTATGGAAGAAAAAACATATTCTGCTTCGATCAAGATTTACAATCTTGGAAACACTATGGATTTCTATCCTACCTTATAGGTTTACTATGAGCTGAAATCAATGCAAAGGCAGTGAGATTGGGGTTTCTTGTTTGTTTCATTTTGGTTTTTAGCTTAATGCCATATGTAATAAGAAAAATCCATCATGGATACCCTTTCTTTGAAAACTTTGATTACTCCTTTCCCTGCAAATAAACTTAAAATCCTTTCTCAGATTAACAATTCCTAATAAACTATTCTACTAACCTCTCTAAACTCCAATATCAATCTCCATGTGATATATACACTCCAAAAATACTTTCCTCTTATGCTCTTATCTTTTTTAGGTCTGTTCTCAGTTTGGCTGACTTAATTCCTACCGAACAGAACAAATCCATGAAAAGTTAAACAAAAACAAACAAACAAAAAATCTGTTTCTGGTCTCCATGTGCCATCCTCTCGTTTTCTGGTTTTACCTCTTGTCATTTCTCCCTAACATTTCTTATTATCTAGATTCAATAATTATTCATTTTAAATCCAGTATAGTCCACATTATTCTCTTGGCCTATTTTGACACAACCTAATGACCTATTTTGACACAACCTAATCAAAAGTCTACCCAGTATTCTAGATACAATGCAAATAACCTTTCTCATAAAGCTTCACTATTAAAACAGACAACCCTGAAGTTCCCAGAATCCTTATGAGTACTAAAACATATACAGTAACACCTATTTCTTTCAGACTTTTTAGGACTGGAAAAGAAAAAAAAAAACTTGTTTTTTATGATTTACATGTTTACTCAAATTATGTATGGAACCTGATGAGTAGCAGTAGAACACTGTCAAATATAATGACAGAAATGAGCCCCTCAGATCAGAAGACACTCAAAGTATGACTGGGGAAACGCTGCTTCCTCAAAGTAGAATTGACAATGATAACGTGAATGGAGTAAAGCTTTCTGGACCTTCATTTGCTAATGGGGCACAGCTCAAAATGAGGAGAGACAGCTGTAAACATCCACAAATAATCAGAAAATGTAATGTAAAATATATGAATCAAGGAAAATTGGAAGTTGTCAAAAATAAAATGGAATGTACAAAAATCTATATCCTTGTCACGAGTAAGCTGAATTGGACAGATATTGGCCATTTTGAATCTGACAATCATATGATTTACCATACTGGAAACAACAAATTCAACAGGAATGATGTCACATTCTTCATCAAAAAGAGCATTTCAAGACCCATCTTGTAGTACAATGCTGTCTGTGATAGGATAATATCCATACGCCTAAAAGAAGAATAGTTAATGCTACTATTAGTCAAATGTACACAACAACTAATGAAGCCAGTGATGATGGAATTAAAAAATTCTACCAATTTCTTCAGCCTGAAATTGATCATGTATGCAATAAATATTTTCTGATAATTATTGGTGATCGGAATGCAAAATTGGAAACAAAGAGGAAGACTCAGTAGTTGGAAAATATGGCCTTAGTGACAGAAATGATTCTGGATACTTCAAGATAGAATTTTGCAAGACCAATGACTTATTCATTGCAAATATTTTTTTTACAACACCATAAAAAGCAAATATACAGATGAACCTCACCAGATGAAATAAAGACTAGTCAAACTGACTACTTTTGTGGCAAAAATAAAGATGGAAAAGCTCAATATCTTTAGCCAAAACAAGAGAAGTGGAAGTCTGTGGAATGGGCCATCAATTGCTAATATACAAGTTCAGGCTGAGGATGAAAGAAATGAAAACAAATTCACATGATCCAAAATATGATCTTGAACACATCTCACCTGAATTTAGATTCTATTTCAAGAAAATATGTGATGCATTCCACAGAAGAGCTATGGAATGACATTAAGAATATCACACATAAGAAAAGCAAAAAGTCATTAAAAAGACAGGAAAGAAAGAAAAGACAAAAATTGGTGTTAGAAATGACTCTGAAATGCTCTCCAGTGTAGTGATGTTAAAGCAAAATGAAGAAATGATGCAATAAAGGAGCTGAACAAAAAATTTCAAAAGGTGGCTTAAAAAGACAGACAAGTATGATAAAGAAAAGTGCATGGCAAGATTGTGGACTACAATGGACCCTCTACAACAAAGATATGAGAGACCAAATAAAATACACAGGTGAAAATTCTGGTACCCTGAACTTCAGAAGAAAGGTTAGAAAGAAGCAAGAGAGGTAGATTGGTTGGTAAGAGGCTTATCAGACTTAGCTCCACCATCTTGTGAGCAGCTTTGGCAGTGGAGGAAGGCATGGCAGAACAGATTTGCTTTGATGACAAGAAAAGTGTCGCCAGCTCCCATCCTCATCCATCCCAAACACAGACCCTGCTCTCTAAGAGCTCGGAATCATGTGGTTGGTAGTCACACCAGTGTGAGTTGGGGAGCCTGCTGGACTCCTTTGGAGTGTCACATTGGTGTCTGGATTCAGGTGGACTTAATTCCAGACCTAAAAGCCCAAAGAGTCATAAGACCAATATTTAACCTGTCATCCTGCCCCCACCCTCCCTGTGGTCCTAACAGTCACTGAAACCAACACCTTCAAGGATCCAATGAAATATTCTGGATTGAGTGCCCTGAACATAGATAACACAGAAGCCAATAGGAACTCTGTCTAGGGCCAGTAAGTCTCTTGTCACATCTACCTCATGTGTTTCTAGAATTACAGAAGCCTACCAGAGATTTCTCCCCTCTGGATCCCCAAAATGCATTGCTTATTTTTACAAATGTGACAGCCCCACAATGCCCTGGAGACAACAAGTTTAGCTCACAAGAAGAAACAAGAAAGAATGGCTCAAATAAATGAGCAAGATGCAAAGACAGAAAATATTTCTGAGGGAAAAAAATAGTAATGGAAATAGCAAAAAATAAAATCAAAAGAATGATATTTTGGTACATTTAACAAATTGGCAGAAAGATAAGGAAAGTAAGAAACGGAAAAATTAGGATAATTCAGAAAAATGCTAAAAGAACAAACATACAAAATCAATGTAAATATTAAAACAATACAAAACTTACAATTAGAAATCCAGAAGATTAAGTCTAATATTTCCGAAAGGGACAGTACATTTAAAGAGGAAAGAAGAAGATTCAAAGCAATGGAAGAAGCTTGCTTTGAATTTTCAAGATAAATCTTGAAAATAAATCACTTCAAGATAAATCTCTTAATGCAAGTGTGCTAGAAGAACAATCCGAAAAAGAATGAAACAATCCAAAGAAAGCCTAAAATTTATGTGGGGCATCATGAAGAGGAATAACTAACAGGTGATTAGAATCCCAAAACAGAAAGAAATGATAAAAAGCACAGAGAAAATTGTCCAAGAGTTGTTGGAAGAAAACTTCCCTAACATCATCAAAGATGAGAAGAAAAACATACAAATAGCTGAGCGAACCTTAAATACAATAGATGCCAAAAGAAAATCATTAAGACATATAATAACCGAACTTTCCAAATTCATAGACAAGGAAAGAATCTTGCCATCAATATAGTAAACATTGACACAACATACATTCTCAGTTTAATAAACATTAACACAACATAGATAAAAATGAAGAGAAACCTCACAAACAAAATGAACTCAGCACATATAATTATGTGGAACAAAGAATCTAGCAGTGCTACAAAAATAAGCACATGGAAAAAATTGCAACAATAAATTTTTACCTCTTGGTAATTATACTGAATGTAAACAGGATCCTTCAATATTTTGTCTATAAGTGACATATCAAAAAGATGGAGGCAGCCTAAATGCTTATCAACAGGATAGTTAAACAAACTTTGGTACTGTTTGTTGGTATTGCTAAGTGTTGTCAAGTCAGTTCCGACCCATAGTGACGCTGTATAGGGTTTCCAAGGACTATCTGGTGAGTTTGAACTGCCGACATTGCATTCAACCCAACTGTGCAGTCTAGTGCATTAACCCACAGAGTCCCATCAGGACTCCTATACACATAATGGAATGCTACAAAATGTGAAGAATAATGAATCTGTGAAGAACCTCACAAAATAGTTGAACCTGGTTGAACATTGTTGAACATTTAGCCATCACAAAAGGACAAACATTTTATGAGACCAATGTTGCAAAATGTTAAAAAAAAAAAAAGTTTTCTTGATAAACCAAACAATCTATGATGGGTACAGTGGGTGGAGAGAAAATTTTTCTCAGGCAAGAGGGTATACACATGTTAATATGGGTGAAGGTCAGGCAACATGCAACAAGAGGGAGATTCATAGGGGAAAGATGAAGGTAATGTGAGACAGGGTGAAGACAATAGTTAAACTGAATAGAGGTAAATATTAGTAACTGCATATGAAAGGGATTGTGACCATATAATTAAGCAAAGTAGATTTATTAAATGTAAAACTGATCATCTGCTCTGTGAACCTTCATTAAATTCACAATAAAAATGAAAAAAACAAGGTTTTCAATCAAATCTCCAAGAAATCTGAGTTAGATATGAATATTAAACATTATTTCTATTTTTAGAAAAGAAAGAAAAAGATACATAATGTGTGAAGACTTGGAGTTAGAAAACCAAAAAGGATAAACGTGCTCAGCATTTCTCAAGCTGAAGGCACCAACAGAAAAATTCAAGCCTTGACTTGTAATATTGGAGGATTCTATGGACAAATACAGAATGATGCATTAAGCACGAAAGAAGATGGAAGAAATACACAGAGCACTATACTAAAAGTAAACAGTCAATGTCAAACCATGCTCAGGTATATCCGTTGTGAGGATGGAGCAGGACTGGGCAGTACTTTATTCTGTTGTGCATAGTGTTGTAATGACTTAGAACATATATGGGTAAATCTTGTTTTTTGTTTCTTTAAGTTGTGTTTATTTTGTTGTTGTTTGGACTACATGTGGTACAGTGAAATATGTAATATGTCTATTCTAGGCTTAGTCTTTGAAACTCCCTCGAAAAATCTCTTCCTGATGGTCTGGGTAAGATAGGATGGGAGAAGATACTGATAAGATTATATGATTCAGCTGTAGCTATTAATTGAGTTAATTGTATTTATAAAAACATGAAACTCTAGCACAGGTAAAAATGAGCCATCCTAGAAGCAGAAATGGAGGTATATCATTACCATTAAAGAAGAAAGAGCCAGGAGTAGCATACGCCCTTTGGATCCTGAGATCCCTGTACACTGAACCTCCTCAACCCAGGAACAGAAAGCTGTGACATTGGAGAAGAAGTGGAGGAACAGCAATAGAAACAAAAACAAGAATACCAGACAGAGTGCTGAGCTTCCCAGCCCACAGAACAAATCAAGTCAATTGACTTTGGACAGAAGACTTGCTTAAATAGTGGGGTGACAAGAGCAACTTAATTGGGGAGTTAGGTTTAGTGACTTACAGAGCTAGAGCTGAGTCTTATGGTAGAATGGTGTGTCCTTGTGGGCATTTATCAATAGCCCCAAAAGAACTTTGTAAAATTGGCCAGGCAGAGAGTATTTCCTGAGGGTATGGCTAAGGAGAGTCTGTTCTGACTGGAAGAATTGTGCCCTGAACATTTCTGACCCTTAACTATACCCAGTTAACTTCCTAATAAATCCCATACATGTGAGTATATATCTGAGTTCTGTGTTGCCATTGTAATGAATTATTGAGCCCAGATGGGAGAGTCATGGGAGGAATGGTGCCATGTTTTTTGCACTATATACTGAAAACCATAAACCAACACAACAACTTTTACAAGTACCATGTAGTGATATTGATCATATGTTTTTAGTTGTGAAACCAATATCACCTTTTTTTTTCTGAGTTGTTCCTCCTGATGTGACACTGTAGGACATGTATGTAGTTGTAGGCACCAAGGTCAGAAGTTCAAACTCACCAGCTGCATACAGGATCACTTTGCGTTGGAACCCACTTGAGGGCACTTCACAACAACAAATATAAGCTCACTGCTCCCTGTGGTTGCTATTTCTAGCTGCTCTTGTCAATTTGATACTATATAAATAGTTCTTAAAAATAGCATAATGCTCAAGGTATTCACCATTTTACTGGTTAAACTAAACTTTTAATTGTTTTACGATTACTTCAGGGATACTGTTAGCTAAAAGTTTCAAGTTTACCTTAGGGTCATAGTTTCAGAAGTTCTTCAACTCCCCCACTCCCAGGTCTCCGGATTGTATAGAGCCCACAATAATTTAAAATTCTGTTCTTCATTTTCCTGTTTTTGATCAGAGTCTTCAATGAAATATTTGATCAAAATAATACATAATGATAGTCCAGCACTATCCAATTCTTTTAAAGAAACAGTTGTTCATGGAGGCAGCTAGTCCCATTTTCATATGACTACTCTTTTATATCCTACTTTTATTTATGAGTCCCTTTTTTTCCTGTTGTTCCAGGTGACTGGAAATCAATTGTGCCTTGAGTGGCTGCTTTCAATTTTTCTAAAACCTCAAGCACTATGCAATAAGTAGGAGGTATGCCAGAAGCACGAAACATGTTATCAGACCAAGTAGATAGACTGTCTCATGAAACTTTGACCCTAAACCAAGGAACCAAATCCCATGAGGTGTTTGGTTGTACAGAAGTAACCTCAGCAGCTACTCTCTCTCTTTTTTTTTTTTTTTTGCATTGCTTAAAACATATCACACAACTTTTGTCAATTCAGTGTTTTACAGATGGACAGTTATTAAAAGCAATTACAGCAACTAGTTTAACAAAACCCTTAATCAATGTGATCTTCCCCATAACCCTAATTGCTGCCAAAAGTAAAATTTACTTTTTAATAAAAGTATCTAACATTAACTGTTACCTTCATTTTGCTTGTTTTTTATGAAATTATTGAAACTAATGTCTAAGACCATTTATTCTTGTTAGTTATCATTGAGTTGGTTACAACTCATAGTGATCCTGTATACAACAGACTGAAACACTGTCCTATTCTGCACCATTCTTATAATTGTTACACTTGAACCCATTGCTGCTGTCATGTGTCAATGCATTTTGTTGTGGATCTTCCTCATTTTTGAAGACTCTTCACTTAACCAAACATATCCTTTTTCAGGAGCTGGTTCCTCCTGATAACATGTCTAAAGTATAAGAGATGTCCCTCATCCCGGATTCTAAGTAACATTTGATTGTATTTCTTTCAACACAGATTTGTCAGTTCTGATTGACCATAGCATTATCAAAAAACACTTGCTATCCTTTCACTTTTACAAGTATTTTCAAAGCCTTTATATAGTAGCCACATTTTTGCTGTTAGCTTGTTTTGTTTGTAACCTGGCTAGATTATTTCAGCTAAATCTAATTCCCTGGTATTCTGCAGCTTCTGATAGCACTCTTTAATGGATATGTGCAGAGTCGACCTGAATCACACCCTCCCAGGCATGATAGTAATTTTAGTTAAACTTGTCCTTTTGTTCCCCAGGCCAGGTAAGCTTCTAGCTAGTTTTATTTTAGTATCATACTCTGCAATCATTAACTGCTAGCAGATTTCACCATTGTTTATTGTTGTTGTCATGCCATCTTGGAACATAAATTGCTCCATTATCTGATCTACTAAATTAGGATCCTTTTGCCTGGATTTTTTTGTTTGTTTGTTTTTTTTGAGGCTATCTCTGACTCAAGCAGGGCTTTTTAGTTTTATTGTTCCTTATTGTTGTTGTTGTTGTTGTTGTTGTTAGGTCCCATCGAGTCAGTACCGACTGATAGCGACCTTATGGATAAGAGTGAGACCAAAAGGACCAAAAACAGAGACCAAAAGGACCAGAGACAGAAACCACCAATCAAAAGCAAAAATAAAATTGTGATTGTCCACTGGCTTTTGCTATGCAAGCAGGGATAAAGGATCCCACCCAGGTAAACATTGGGGCTGGGTCCCAGATACAGATGTCATAAAAAGCAACCTCTGGGGTTCCTCTCTGTGCTGTTGGAAAACTGTAGTACAATGCTGGACCCTTTTAGGGGTGTGCTATCACCCCCAGAAGGCATCTGGGCTGGGCAGTGAGGGCACGATTGGAGTGAAGAGGAAAGATAGGTGAAAAGTGAAAGATGAAAAATTGGTCTTTGGTCCTTTTGGTCTCACTCTTTTCCCAGGGGTTGGAGCTTTCTACCCCTAACTTAACCAAGAAGAAACAGCAACTGTGCTCATATTGCCAAGCTACAAGCATACCCTGTAATACCCCACCATCTGAACAAGACCCAAAACCAGCTTCTAGGAATTTCACATGAAAAGGGAAGCCTATTTTTAGATCATATCCACCAGGAGACACTTAGTAAGCTTAACAACAAAGAAACATACATCCAATTAAGCTTTTAAAACTCACATATCTGCCGAAAATGTCCAAGAAAACACAATTAAAGATCTCAACATATGTTGAAAAACATAAAAAAAGTAACTGAGACAAATAAGCTGGAAGAAGACACAGACTTTCCAGGAGAAGAGCAGGCTCTGGATCTGTCTGAGAAAGAATTAAGAAGAATGATATGGAAACAAATTCAAATGCTCCGAAAAGGGGTGGAGGAAAATAAAGAAGAAGTCAAGAAAGTGCTATAGGAGCAATCAAGCAAGATATATATGGCACTGAAAATGATCCAAAACCTGTGAAAAGGAGTCCAGATGATTAATAATAATATATCAGAAATGGACAATGCACTGAAAGGGCAAAGGGGTAGTACTGAAGAGATGGAAGCCAGAACCAGAACTGGAAGACAAATCTCTCAATACTGCTAAGATAGAAGAGTAAGCAGAAAAAAGGATTAAAATATCTGAAAAGAGTCTAAGATTCATGCTGGATAACATAAAGAAGAATAACTTAAGAATTATTGGCATTC
>NW_006408561.1:11388536-11389573 GCF_000296735.1 Chrysochloris asiatica | reverse complement strand
ATATACCAAGCTAACAGCAATAAAAAACAAGCAGAAGTGGCAATACTAATCTCTGATAAAATAAACTTTAAGGCAAAAACCAGCATAGGAGATAAAGAAGTGCAATATTTCATGATTAAAGGACCGACTGAGTAACATGACATAACCATAATTAACACCTACGCTCCAAATGAAAGAGCACCAAGATATATAAAACAAACGCTACTAGAATTGAAGAAAGAAATAGAAAAATCTACTATTATAGTTGTTGTTGTTGTTAGGTGCCATCGAGTCAGAACCACCTCATATGGATCCTATGCACGGCAGAACGAACCATTGCCCAATCCTGGGCCAGCCCCACTACTATTGCTACACTTGAGTCCATGCTGACACCTGGCGAATCGATCTCGTTGGGGGTCTTCCTCTTTTACTCTGACCATCCACCCTACCAAACATGATGTCCTTCTCCAGCGACTGGTCCCTCCTAACAATATGTCCAAAGTATGAGAGAAGAAGTTTGGCCATCCTGGCCCCCAAGGAACCCACTGGCTGCATTTCTACCAACATGGATCTGTTCTTTTGGCAGCCCATGGCACTTCCAATATTCTCCTCCAACACCATAACTTAAATGCGTCAATTCGTTTATGTTCTTCCTTATTCACTGTCCAGCTTTCGCATGCATATGAGGTTATTGAAAACACCATGACTTGGGTCAGGTGCACCTTAGTCCTCAAGCTGACATCTTTGTTCTTCAACATTTCAAAAGGTCTTAGGCAGAAGATTTGCCTAATGAAATACAGCGTTTGATTTCTTGACTGCTGCTTCCATGAGTGTTGACAGTTGATCCAGGAAGAATGAAGTCCTTAACAATGTCAATCTTTCCTCCGTTGATGATAAGAATGTTGTTTATTGGTCCAGTGGTGAGGATTTTGTTTTCTTTACATTGAGATGCAATCCATACCGAAGGCTGTGGTCTTTAATCTTCATCAGTAAATATTTTAAGTCCTCTTCACTTTCAGCAAGCAAGGTTGTATCATCTGCATATCGCAGGTTGTTAA
>NW_006408561.1:11386010-11387456 GCF_000296735.1 Chrysochloris asiatica | reverse complement strand
ATCCATTTTGACCTTTTCCTTCTTTCTTGTCTTCTTAATGACTTTTTGCTTTCTTCATGTATGATGTTCTTGATGTCATCCCACAACTCTTCAAGTCTTTTCTTTAGATGATCTTTAAATTCAGGTGGGATGTATTTAAAATCATACTTTAGCTCTCATGGTCATTTTTTCATATTCTTCAGTTTCAGTCTGAATCTTCCTATGAGAAATTAATGGTCTGTTCCACAGTCTGCTCTGACTTTGTTTTGACTGATATGGGAATTTTCCATCGTCTCTTTCTGCAGATGTAGTCCATTTGATTTCTATGTAGCCCCATCTGGTGAGGTCCATATGTATTGTTGTCTCTTATGCTGTCTAAAGAAGGTATTTGAAATGAACAAATCATTGATTTTGCAGAATTCTATCATGCAATCTCCAGGATCATTTCTATCACCAAAGCCATATTTTCCAACTACTGATCCTTCCTCTTTGCTCCCAACCTTGGCATTCCAATCACCAGTACTGATCACTACATCTTGTTTGCATGTTTGACCTATTTCAGATTTAGAAGTTGGAGGAAATTTTCTATTTTATCCTCACTGGCTTTAGTGGTTGGTGCATAAATTTGAATAATAGTGGTATTAACTTGGCTTCCCTGTAGGCACATGGATATTACCCTATCACAGATAGCACTGTACCTCATGACTGATCTGGATATGTTCTTTTTGATAATGAATGCAATACCTTTCCTCTTCTATTTGTCATTCCCTGCATAGTAAACCATGTGGTTGTCAGATTCAAAATGGCCAATGCCAGTCCATTTCAGCTCCCTAATGCCTAAGATATTGATGTTTCTGCATTCCATTTCATTTTTGACAACTTTCATATTTTCCAGATTCATACTCTGTACATTCCATGTTCCGATTTTCAATGTATGTTTACAGCTGTTTCTCTTCATTTTGAGTTGTGCCCCATCATCAAATGAAGGTCTCATGGGATTTTCTCCCACAGGCTTTACTCCATTGGTGTCATCACAGTCAACTCTACTCTGAGGAAGAAGCTCTTCCCCAGTTTCATTTTGAGTGCCTTCCAACCTGAGGGGGTCATTTTCCATCACTATATTTGACAGTGTTTCTCTGCTATTCATAAAGTTTTTCAGTGACTAAATATTCGAAAGTAGTTCATCACTCCTTCTTCCTTGTCTGCTTTATCTGGAAGCTCATCTGAAACCTGTCCATCATGGGTGACTTTGCTAGCATTTAAAAATACTAGTGGTATAGCTTTTAGAATCACAGCAACTTATAAGCCACCACAGTACAACAAACTGACAGATGAGTGGTAGAATAAAGTTTTCAGTCATTTTTTTTTCTCTTTACCAGTACTAGATTGGTACTGGTACAAAGGCAGATACATAGATCAATGGAACAGAATTGAGAATCCAGAAATTAACCCATCCACATACAGCCA
>NW_006408561.1:11372475-11385011 GCF_000296735.1 Chrysochloris asiatica | reverse complement strand
AACATGGATGAACCTTGAGGACATTATGCTGAGTGAAATTAGGAGATATATGGAATAAGACTATTATTGTAAAAGATTAAGAAAATGTAGCCATACTAAAAGGGGGACCATTTTGTTGTTGGTGGTGGTTACCGGGGTGTATGGAGTGGGATGAGGTGAGGGAAGGGAAAGTGGAGCACAGGGTAGGGAATAAGAACAGGATAGTGGAATGCATGGTAGGAAATAGACACAGGATAGTTTGGGTGCCAGCGGGAGGTTGGGGCACACATTGGAATGGGTTGGGGAAAGGAAAAACAAGGCAGATGGGAGAATAACTAGGCAGGTTTACATAGTCTAAATAGGACAGAGGTAAATAATGATGTAAGCACAACTGGAACAACAGGGCTCATAGATACAAAGATTGAGGCATGATGTGAATGGGTAAAAGTGGGGAAATGATGTTAAGATGCTTGGCTGTATTTTGAATCTTGGTTTCCCTTGCCTACTATTGTAAAAGAGACATTTGAAGGGGAGAGAGAAATAGCCAAAAATATCACCAGAGAAAGCTTGTAAATCTGTCTTCAACCTATAACTGATTGGAATACCTAAAATGGGGCTAGAACTTGCCCAGTGTAGGAGACTCCCTGCAGAGCCATTGCACAAGAACATTGGTGGAATCCTGAACCTCATCCAGAATCTTCTGAGGTGGGACATTTCCACTTGAAAGGACAAGCAGACCAGCCTGGAGTGGCTAAAACAGAAGATACTTCTTGAAAGAAAGACCAACAGGAAAAATCAAAAACAATAACAGCAATCCAATTGACTACTACAAGAACAAGCAAGTTGTTCCCAAGGCATGTGGTCTTGCTGCTGACCACATTGGTCACCAATAAAGGGAAGTGGGGGCAAAACAGCAATGAAGTTGTGAACTATGTCACACTACATTCAATAGTCTCCTGTTAACCTGGATTGAAACTTGGTTAACTAGCAGTATGACGAGACCTGGGGACTCCTGGAGCCAGGGGTAGGGACATGGCCCCAGAGGACTAAAATGGAGTATGAAGCATTCAGCTGATATAAAGTTAGAGTAGATGCATAAAAACATCCACACTTGCAGATAGTACCCATTTGACCTGGCATCAATGGCTGGATGATCAGAATATGACTAAAGGAAGAAAGAAGAGGAACAACAAAAAAAATGAAAGAGTAACCCACTAAAATTGGATGAACTTGACCTATGCTTTTGGATACAGTATGACAAAGGAGAGGACAAATCTCTACATTGAGGATCATTCCCATCCCCTTGGTACACAGGGTCGATAGGGATGGGGAACTTAGACATTGACTACCCAAAATGGGGGGACTACAAAGGCAATAAGTGACTGGCTTACAAGCTTTCAATAGGGAACCTAACTCCACAGGATACAGGGAAAGGTAAAATCTCCACTGAATTTTTTTCAAACCTGTCTTGATGGGGTTGTTAAAAGGTGAGAGGGAAAGGACTCTTGTGGTTCTATAAGGAATGATTGTTATCAGGTCTGACAGTGAATGCTGGAAAGGTAAATGTAAATGCTTGGTAACAAAAGGAGTAGAGTGGCTGATTTTGCAGTCCAGGAGCGGAGATCCCCAGAACCATCAAGGGAGAAAAGTGAAGTACGAGACACTGTCTGGGGAGGCAGTGACACTAGGGATGGAGGCAGAGACGATGATGTGGACAGAAGGAATGGCTGCAGATTCTGGACTTAGGGAGGGAGAGGGGCTGTGGGCTGGCAGTCGGGGATAGGCATATGGGGTGTACCCTTTGGTTGTTTGATGATTCATACAAGGGATTGTGATGCTTGCAATGAAACAAATTACAATAAGATGAATGTATATATGATGTTCACCCATGTAAAGTAACACATAATCCACTATAAAAACTTTAAAACAAAAAAGTTGGAAGGAATACACAGAGTCACTGTACCAAAAGGAAATTGTTGATGTTCAACCATTGCAAGAGGTAGCATATGATCAAGACCCAATGCTACTGAAGGAAGAAGTACAAGGTGCATTGAAGTAATTGGCAAAAACAAGGCAACAGGAATTGTTGGAATGAAAATTGGAAAAAAAAAAAAATCTGGACAGTGAATAAGGAAGACCACAGAAGAATTGATGTTTCAATTATGGTGATGGAGGATAATACTGAAAGTGCCATGGGCTGCCAAAAGAACCAATAGATCTCTTTTGGAAGAAGTGCAGCCAGAGTACTCCTTGGAGGTCAAGATAGCCAAACTTTGTCTCTCATACTTTTGACATATTTTCAGGAGGGAGCAGTCACTGGAGAAGGATATCATGTTTGGTAAGGTGGAGGGTCAGAGAAGAAGAGGAAGGCCCCCAATGATATGGATTGGCCAAGTGGCAGCATCGATGGACTCAAACGTGGCAACAGTAGTGAGGTTGGCCCAGGATTGGGCAGTGTTTCATTCTGCTGTGCATAATGTTGCTATGAGTCGGCGCCGACTTGATGGCACCTGATAACAACAACAACAACCATATCTAGAGAACTAATGTAGCCTACTGTCAAGTAAGAACCTAGAGGAGTGAAATCTCTACTTTGGGCTGCACTTGACTATGATTATTGGTGTCAAGTCACTTTTGACTTATAGCAACCCTGTGTGGGATTTTCAAGGAGCAGCTTGAGTTTGAACTACCGTGCTTGCAGTTGAAACCAACCTTGAGGTTCAGTACTTTATCCTATGATACTACACTGGACTCCAGAGCTTCCGTTATACGTATGGTTCAGAACTGACTTGACAGCACTTAACAACAACAAACAAGCAGAGGGAAAGGATTAGTGACTCAATTTCCACGAAAATAATTGTTATATTATAATGTCTTATATTTTCTAGAATAAATATTCCTACATTTGCTGTATATCCTTAGGTAAAACTACAAACACTTAAAATTTTAGTTTTATGATTTTCACCTTTTTTTTTTTTTAAAAACAATTACAGGTATCCTCATGATACCCTTTCAGAAGTGTTTCTATCGTCACTGTACATTATTTATTGTTAAAATACTATCATAAGTTTAAATTCTAGCACTAATACAAAGTTCATGCTATTAAATGCTATACTAATATCCAAAGATAAGAGATGTGTACATGTCTATGTGGCATAGACCCTGTTAACCTCTAAAGCATTCCCCTCAGAAAACATGCTTCAAGAGAATCTATTGATCAACTGGATAGAAAGAGCAGAAACTGATTGCTGGTAAGTAATCAAGAAAATTCAACTCATTTTTACAGTTTTGCTAGGGTTTCCTGCTTCTAAAAATTGCTTTGGGCTTACTGAAGTGAAATAAAAAAATATGCAAAAACATGTAAGTGGTTGTATAACAATTTTCAAATTCAGCAAACTACTTCAAATTACCAACTGGCCTGAAAATGGCTATGTATATATTATAATCTGTGCAGAAGGATCCTTTAATTCAGCCAAAACTTTTCACTAGTAATGCAGCTTTTAAAACCATCAATCAATGACTGCATGAATAACATTGTGTGTTGACTTTATTGGGCCAAGATAATCATTTGTTTGGCAGTCATGATGTAGTCATCCCCTATGATGAAATCTAATAAAATGTAATCACCTATTTGGTGAGACCTTCTAAGAGCTGTCAATCAATTGAAAAGGAGTTTCCTCAGGAGTATAGCCTGCTTCCAATATATGTGGATAATCTGGAAATGGTTAATTGCTTTTTACTAGATCCTTTTTGTGCATCTGACTTATCATCAGAACTCTAGTTCTTTGGATTTGAGGCAGCAGTCTATCATATTGTCAGCCAATCTTGGGAGTTTTAAACAGCCTGCCATTGTAACCTGCTGAATTTGGATTCATTTGCCTCTGCAGTCAGCAGCCTAACACCCGATCTGTCAATCTTGGAATCATCTGCTGTACAGCTATGTGAATCAAGAGAAAGCTTAGCCTGTTATTTGACCCAGAGACTTGGAACTTTCCATCCCAACAGCTGCATGAGCCATTTCCTTGAGCTAACTTTCCCTATATCTAAATATATGAACTTTTGTTGTTGTTGTTGTTGTTATGTGCCGTGGAGTCTGTTACGACTCATAGCGACCCTGTACAAGGTTTCAAGGCTGTAAATCTTTACAAGAGAAGAAGGCCTCATCTTTGTCCCGCGGAACAGCCTGTAGTTTCGAACTGCTGACCTTGCGGTTCGCAGCCCGATTCATAACCACTACGTTACCAGAGCTCCTTAACAGAATTAATTTAATACACTGTTATTTTATATTTTGTCAAATAATACACAAGAAATTACAGGGGACTAAATAATCCATAAGCATTTAAGAAGTATAATTTATAGATTAGGGTGTGCATTCTTCATTATTAACTCCAGAGTAAATTAATGTGTTCAACATTTTGAGCCTTGGGTCTCACGCATTTGCCATGGTTACTCTGATGGCAGAGTTGGAATCTGAAGCTAGACCTTAAAATCAGAACTATTTTCCATTGATCAGAAAGATTAATCTGTAATTCACTATATTTTATGTAATGCTATTACTTTTGAATTCCTCATAAATCAATATTTTCATAAGGCTCTCTTCTACACTATTCCTCAGAACACTTTCATCAACTATCACAGCATCCCACTCATTGCTTCATAACCTAAAATGATACATACAATATATGAGTGATAATTTTGCCTAAAATACAATCAATAAAACATGCAGAAAGGAAACATACTTGTTGAGATTCTTTTTATTAGTTTATTTTTGCATGATTACTACATTTATGATATTGAGTAATAAAATGTGATAATAAAAATAAAATATATGAAACATATCCTCTGCCCTCAAGAAACTTCTAGAATGTAATCCTAAAGTGATTTGCAGGTTCAAAATAATAAATAGTAATAATGAACAACAGAAATATTTTATTGTCTTCATTTGGTGCAAGCTACTGTATTATGGGCATTGAGATTAATCCACAGAATAATTTCATAAAATCAATACAATGATGTTTTTATTTTGCAGATTATGAAATTGATAAGGTGCCAAATCTAGTAGAGCCAAGTTTCATAGCTATATTTCAAAAATCCATCTCTATGTATTTCTAACTATGTTCTTGTTTCTTTGTAGCAGAAGATACACTGTATTCTTTCAAAGTGAATTAAAGAATGCTTATTTCTATTACTACTAACACAATCATACTGTTTTATCGAATTAAGCACTTTAACAGCAAGTAGATTAAAAGGGCAAAATGTTTACTTTTTAGTTCTGTTGACAAGAAGAACAAAACCAGAAAATGTATTAATCACTGTGTCTTATTCCTTCATGTGTAGGAAGGGGATGTTTTATCACAGAAGTTATATCAAAGAGGTCTTTGCTAACATTAAACAAAAAGCCAGAGAAGGAATGGTTTTAAGCATGTCCACTTAGCAGGATAAATGTAAGGCAGAAGAGCCAATTCATGGCCAAAGTGTAGATTGTTTATACCACTCACCACGGTGCTTGCTAACGTTATGAGTAATCCAGACTATCATTTCTCAAAGGAAATGATATCAACCATTACAGGCGCTATTATTATCGAAGTAAAGGATGTATATTTAATAAATCAGAACAATTTTTTGTTTGTTTGTTTTCTGGCTGCATCTTGTTTAATCATTTATAATTAGTTTTGGTTTATAATAGATTTTTTCATAACATATTCACTAATTCAGTCTGGAAAATCAATGGTTATGAACAAATTTTGGCTCACAAAATTTTCTGGTTGTTTGGCTGGTACCTATTCAATCATCAATTTGCTTTTAAAATGTTTATGTGTTTTAACAATCTTTAGAGCAAGCTTTTAATATCAATTTTTTAAAAAATACTTGTTTCTTTGTTTTTAAGTATGTATGTGCAAGATCGGCAGTTCAAATCCACCAGCTGTTCCTCAGAAACCCTATACAGAGTTCATAGGAGTCAGAACTCACTCAATGGCACATAACAACAAAGAACAACTGTACAAAAAAATGGATATGGCACACAATAATCCTTCCTACAGCATTCACTACTTAACTGGGTTGATAATTCATTGCAATGGCCACCAGAACTCAGAAAACATACTCACAGTTATGGGGTTTATTAGGGACATTACCATATTTAACATATGCAGTTATCACAAAATGATCAGGCCCCAGTTTGTCCAGTTGGGTCTGCCTTTCTCCCTTCATGCCTACAGTCAGCCCTCTCGCTAACTGGCCAATATTGCAAAGCTTTTAGAGAAGCTGATAAATGCCCACAGGATACACTACTCTACCAAAAACCATAGCCTGAAGGTACCACTCTGCAAGCAAGCCTCCGGTTCAAAGTCTCTCAGCTTTATTTACTCCATGGACTAGGGAAAGAACTACTCTGACCTGTGCTCTGGCCCTTGGTTCTGCTGTTCCTCAACTGCTCCTCCGGTGTTCCAGGTTTCTGTCCCTGGGTTAAGGAGCTCAATACATGGGGATTTCAAAGGATGTGCTTCAATTCTGGCTCTTTCTTCTTCATGGTAGTGTGATTCCACCTATTCCTGCTTCTGAGATGGCTCATTTTATACTCAGCAGGATGGCAAAATTGACTGATCATTATCTTTCCCCATCGTTTCTTACCCAGACCATTAGGAAAAAGAAGTTTGGTGGGAGTAGCAAAGACTATGGCTAGAGGAGACATATGAAATAGTTTACTGCACTGTAGTATGTTATAAACATTTGCCATTTCAATACTTTTTATATGCTCAATTCTGTGACACTTATTGCATTTCTTTGTGTCTACTTTTTTCTATCTGACACAGAAGCAGGTTGTCCCCCTAAGTAGTGAATCTCTCTTTCTTATGCTCTCTCATCCACTCCCATTACTAAAAATTGACTTAGGCGTATTCTAGATACTTTACAAAAGTAGAATCATACAATATTTCTCCTTTCACCTGATACTAGCCCATTAAATCATTAGAATTTATAATCACTAAGGGTCTCTTCTAGAGAGAGAAAAAAGAAATGCTTACAGACCTTCTAGTCAATTTTTCTTTAAAGCTGTTTGGTATTAATGAAGGAACATAACAATAAAAATCTTGATTATTGGAAAGAAATTATTTTTCAAAATGAGTATATAGAAAAAGAGAGGCTAACACAGGTTGAACCCTTAGAGAAATGGTAGGTCTTCCTCTAACTTTGTCAAAATATGAGGAAGGAAAACTAAGGAGGTGAAGTCAAAAAGTATTGCTATAAGAACATAGAATTATTTATTAAACAAAAATATCAAAATGTGAAACTATTATTTCTCGTCACTTTGGGCTCTATCTTTTGAAGGTAGTTTTTCCATGTCTTTAATCCTTCCCCTGAATTCTATGCTCTTTGATTTACACCACTTCAAAACACCAGTTTTGGCATCCTCAAAGGACTCAAGTTGTGTTCCTTTTAAATGTTCTTACTATTTTGGAAATAAAAGGAGGTCTGAAGAGGCAAGATTAGGGCTATATAGTAGATGGGATAAGTTTTTGCAATGAAATTCTCATAGAACAGAAAGATGTATATCTATATGTACGTATACATGTGTAAGAAAAACTCACGTATACATGTAAGCAAAATGATCAAAATATGAAATTATTATTTCTCAACTTGTATATATGTATACGTATTATGCTATTTTATGCATTATATTGTAATATATTGTATTCTGTTACATTACATTATATTTACTATGTGATATATGAATCTGTGCATATATATGATACAGGAGTCCTGGTGTGGTGTTGTATGGTAAAATACTGGACCACATGGTTGTTGTGAACCACAGATTGGCAGTTTAAACTCATCAGTCACTCCTTAGATACCTTATACCAGGTCATTATGAGTTGGAACTGAATCAATGGCAATTAACAACAACAATGCACATATTTATATATAGGAGTTCTGGCATGATGCTGTAGGATAAGCATTGGACTGATAAATGAAAGATCAATGGTTCAAACCCACCAGCCACTCTTCAGAACCTCCATACAAGGTCTTTATGTGTTGGAACTGACATAATTCCACTTAACAATCATAACAATATTCATATTTACACTTGACTGCTATTGAATCAATGCTGACTCATAGTGAAGCTATGTAGGGATTCTGAGGCTATTCATCTTTATGAGAGCAGAAAGTCTCCTGTTTCTCCCATGGAAAGGGAGGTGGATTCAAACCACTGACCCTGTGGTTAGCATTCCATCAAATAAACCACCATGCCACCAAGTCTACTTATATATATTGTTGTTGTCACTAAAGTGCCATCATGTTGGTTCCAACCCATAGTGACCCTGAATAGGGTTTCCGAGTAGTGGCTGATGAGCTTGAATCAACAACCTTGTGGTTCAAAATGATTTTGCAGTCTAGCACATTAACCAAAAATGCCAAACCAGGACTCCATATAAATATACATATGTAGAAATCCTGCTGTGGTGTTGTAGAATAAGCAATTAACTGCTAACCTCAAGGTTGGCAGTTCAAACCCACCAGTTATTCCTCAGAAACCCTATACAAGTTAGCTATGAGTCAGAACAAACTCAATGGATCTTAGCAACAACAACAAGAACTAAATATTTATTTTAAAATATTTTTAAGCCAAGTAATAAGAGTTTCCATATGTGGAAGTAACATGAGTCACATGCAAATAAAACCTTTCAGCTACCCTAATGCACATGACATAATAGAATTACTAAGGCATTTAATTATGAAGGTTAGTAACAAAAATGTAATATTTTAAGTACCTGCTTATGATTAATTATTGTTTTTTTCTCCTTATTAACATTTTTTTTTATCAGATACACTGAGTGACTATATTCTTATTAAAAACAAAACAAAATTGATATGTTGAAGAAACAGTATTGAGTTTGCTTAGCATTGCTTGAGACATACATAAATTCTGGAAACTAAACATGCTTAATAACTTTATTGTATTTTTAAATATTCAACAGATATCTAAATAAGCCCTCCTCAGGTAAAGTACACAAAGACGGTGTTTATAATTTGCAACATAGCAATACATTTAGACATACCCAATAGTCTCTATTTGCCAATTTATGCTACAACGGCTATGGTATAGAAACCACTTTTGTATCCAATTTAAAAACATGACTGTTCTACTCTTTACCCTAGAGCTTAAAGACAATTTACAGAAGTAGGACAGTGTGAAGTATTGCTACAATAAACTGTTGTCTTACTTCCCTTTATAGCAAAAATTAGGAAAAGACTGCAGTGCTGCTGAGTCATAAAATATATTCTCAATAATACAAATAAAATCCATGAGCTTTATTTAATTTTTTAATGTTACCACCATTATTCAGATACCTCTTTGAAGTCTTTCATATATTTGAAAGTAATTTTCAAAAATATGTCAAAGTTGGAATAACAGAATTATTTTTTAAATGAAGGTGATAGATACACTATGATTATATATATTTGGTATCTTTTTTAAAATATTAAGCCACTTTTTTTTGTAACCAACAATTCTTTGTCAATTATAAAAAGTTTTAAACAATGACAAAACAAAACTATAATTACAATTGTGTCTATTCAAATTATGCAGGTTATGAAATACCAAAAGTAGAAATGTACTTATTACCATATTTATCCAAGAAGAAGGTAAGTAAAAAGCATTGATATAAAATCATAGAAACTCTATTAAACAAAAATCTCTCTCTTTTTTTTTTTTAAGGAATTTATCCCCAGTATGTACTCCAACTTAGTGAACTGAGGAGAGAAGGGGAATCTAGGGGCAGATAGTGAAATAAACCATCAATTGTTGTTGCTGTTGTTAAGTGCCATCAAGTTAGTTCCAACCCATAGCAACCCTGTATAGGGTTTCCATGAAGCAACCACTGACCTTAAACCACCAACCTAGCAGTTTAAACTGAATTTTTAGTTCAGTGCATTAACCAACAGTGACACAGCAGGACTACTTCAGGCAGAAGATGAAGAAAATCAAAGCAAGTCCATCAGGAAAAAAAATAAAAATAAAACAAAACAAAACAAACAAACAAACAAACAAACAAACAAAAATATATATATGGTTGTTTTTGTTAAGTGCCATCGAGTCAGTTCCAACCCATAGTGACCCTGTTACAGGGTTTCCAAGGTTGTAAATCTTTATGGGAGCAGAATGCCTCATCTTTCTCCCGCAGAGCGGCTGGTAGTTTCAAACTGCTGGCCTTAAGGTTTGCAGCCCGATTCGTAACCACTACGCTACCAGAGCTCCATACATATACATATATAGTTGATGTTCAACCATTTCAAGAGGTAGCATGTGATCAAAAGCCAGTGATACTGAAGTAAGAAGTCCAAAGCGCATTGAAGGAATTGGTAAAGAACAAGGTACTAGGAATTGATGGGATAAAAATTGAAATCTTTCAAGAATGTGAGGTGGCACAGGAGGCACTCAATCATCTATGCCAAAAAATTTGGAAGACAACTTCCTGGCCAACTGATTAGAACAGATTCATATTTGTGCCCATTCCAAAGAGGGTGACCCAATGTAATGTGGAAATCATCTGACAATATCTTTGATATCCCATGAGAGTAAAGTTTCACTAAAAGAAATATAGAAATGGCTACAAGCATACATTGACAGAGAACTTTCAGAGATTCAAGCTGAATTCTGAAAAGGCTGTGTAAAGAAGGATATCATTGATGGTGTCCAATGGGCCTTGGATGAAAGCAGAGAATATCAGAAAGATGTTTACCTGTGCTTTATTGACTACACAAGGCTTTTGGTTGTGTAGACAATCAAGCTATGGACAACATTATGAAGTAAGAGTATTCATGAACACTTAATTGTGCTCATGAGGAATCTGTACATGGACCAAGAGGCAACTGTTTGAACAGAACATGAGAACACTGAATAGTTTAAAATTAAGAAAGGTGTGAGACAGGGTTGAATTCTTTCACCAAACTTATTTAACCTATATGCTGAGCAAATAATCTGATAAACTGCTTCTATGAAGAAAAACGTGGCATCAGGATTGGAGGAAGACTCATTAACAACCTGCGATATGAAGATGATACAACCTTGCTTGCTGAAAGTGAAAAAGACTTGAAATGTTTACTAATGAAGATCAAAGAGCACAGCCTTCAGTATGGATTGCATCTCAATGTAAAGAAAACAAAAATCCTTACCACTGGACCAATAAACAAAATTCTTATCAATGGAGAAAAGACTGAAGTTGTCAAGGACTTCATTCTTCTTGGATCAACTATCAACACTCATGGAAGCAGTAGTCAAGAAATCAAATGACGTATTACATTAGGCAAATCTGCTGCAAAAGACCTTTTTAAAGTGTTGAAGAACAAAGATGTCAGCTTGAAGACTAAGGTGCGCCTGACCCAAGCCATGATCTTTTCAATAACCTTATATGCATGTGAAATTTGGGCAGTGAATAAGGAAGACTGTAGAAGAAATGATGCTTTTGAGCTATGGTGTTGAAAGAAAATACTGAAAGTGCCATGGGCTGCCAAAAGTACCAACAGATCTGTGTTGGAAGAAGTGCAGACAGAGTGCTCCTTGGAGGTCAGGATGGCCAAACTTCGTCTCTCATATATCAGACATATTGTCAGGAGGGACCAGTCGCTGGAGAAAAATATCATGTACGGTAGGGTGGAGGGTCAGAGAAAAAGAGGAAGACCCCCAGCGAGATAGACTGGCCAAGTGGCAGCATCAATAGGCTCAATCGTGGCAATGATAGTAAGATTGGCCCAGGATCAGGCAGTGTTTCATTCTGCTGTGCATAAGGTCGCTATGAGTCAGTACCGACACGACGGCAACTAACAACAACAATATATACATAGCCTTGAACATATACCAACTGAATTTATAAATCATCTCAAGAACACATTTGATGCCTTAGACACTAATGACAGAGACCAGAAGAGTTGTGGGATAACATCAAAAAAATGTCATACAGGAAGAAAAGCCAAAGATCATTAGGAAGAAAGGAAAGAAGAAAAAGACCCAACTGGATGTCAGAAGAGACGCTGAAACTTGCTTTCCAGTTTAGAGATGCTATAGCAAATGGAAGAAGTGAAGAGGTAAAAGAACTGACAAGAAAATTGTAAAGGCTAGCTCAAGAAGATAAAGTATAATGAAATGTTCAAAGATCTGGAGTTGGAAAATCAAAAGAGAAGAACACAGTCAGCATTTCTCAGCCAGAGGTAACTGAATAAATAATTCAAGACTTGACTTGCAATTTTGAAGAATTCTATGGGCAAAATACTTCTTGCATTTTTCCTGTATGATGTTCTTGATGTCATCCCACAACTCTTCTGGTTTTTTTTTTTTTTATCTATAGTGTTTAATGTATCAAATCTGTTCTTCAAATGATCTCTAAATTCAGGTGGGATATATATTCAAGGTCATATTTTGGATCTCCTGGACTTGTTTTCATTTTCTTCAGCTTCAGTCTGAATTTGCATACAAGCAATTGATGGTCTGTTCCAAAATCTATGCCTGGCCTTGTTTTGGCTAATGATATGGAACGTTTCCACCGCCACTTTCCACAGGTGTA
>NW_006408561.1:11347869-11355243 GCF_000296735.1 Chrysochloris asiatica | reverse complement strand
TTTTTTTCTTTCAGGGTTTTATATATGTCTCCCATTGCCTTCTTGCTTGCATGGTTTCTGCTGAGAGATCCGAGCTTAATCTGACTTGTTTGCCTTTGTATGTAACACTTCTCTTTTCCCTGGCTACTTTCAAGAGTGTGTCCTGTTCTTTGATTTTGGAGAGCTTGATTATGATATGTCTTAGTGATTTTCTTTTGGGGTCTATACTTCCAGGGGTTCATTGAGCTCCTTGAATGTTTATCTTTTCACTTTTCATGATGTTAGAGAAATTTTCTTCCAGCAGTTCTTCAACTATTTCCTCTGTGGACTTATGTAATTCTTCTTGTTCTAGAATGCCAATAATTCTTAAGTTGTTCCTCTTCATGTTGTCCAACATGAATTTTAAATCTTCTTCAGTTTTTTTTATTCTTTTTTTCTGTTTGCTCTTCTATCTTAGTTGTATTAAGAGATTTGTCTTCCAGCTCACTGGTTCTGCCTTCTATCTTTTCTATTCTACTACTTTGCCCTTTCATTGTATTGTCTATTTCTGATATTCTATTGTTGATCGTTTGGACCTCTTTCTGTAGGTTTTGAATGGTTTCCAATGCTGTATCTATCTTATTTGATTGTTCCTGTAGCACTTTCCTGACTTCTTTCTTGTTTTGCTCAACTGCATTTTAAAGTGTTTTAAAACATTTTAAATCATTTTTCTGAATTCCTTCTCAGACATTTCCAAGACCTGCTCCTTCCAGAATGTAGTCCAGGTCTACCTCTAGGTGATTTGTTTCAGACATTTTATCTTGTTTCTGGACATGTGATGATATAGTCATCTGCTTTTTCTTCTTGGACATGTTTAATGTTTATCTGTGGCCTCAATACTTAACTGAGTATGTGTTTTGGTATTTTTTTATGCTTTCTAATTGCTTCCAGGTAGATGTGATCAGGATGTGGGCTTCCCTTTTCACTCTTCTTATTGCTTAACTCAGAGTAACTTTCACAAGTGTTGTCTGCCTCCTTGGTGTATGGTAGTTTGTATTGGTTCATATCTCGATTTTGGTGTTTTATAGAGTGTGACTGTAGTTTGATTACATGGCAGCAGTTGCTGTCTCTTCTTTGGTAATATAGGGAGAGAATGTGTCCCCCAAAAGTAGAAGGAGGAGCATAATACAGCAAACATCAACAGCAAAAAAAGAAAAGAAAAAGAAAAAAAACAAAATAGAACAAAAAAAAAGAAAAAAAAAAAAAACTAGACTTGATACTGTAATCTATAATGCAGAAAAGGGAGAGGAGGGAGAGAAGAAAAATAAAATAAAAATCTGTAGCCTAATATGAGTATGGCTTTAAGTCCTCTTTCAGCTTCTTGCCTTCAAAACTGCCTGAGAGATTTCAAGATACCATTGTTGGTTGTTATGGTGTACCTCAGGATTTAATTTAGTTTTCGGCTTGTTTTGTTTTAAACTCTTTTTCCCTCTCCACATCCCTTTTCCATATTGAAAAAAAAAAAACAAACAAACAGTTCACTGCCGGCTCTTGGGCTGAGAGTATCTGTGTGCATGTGTGGCACCAGTGGTGAAGGTGGGGTTTCCACTCACTCAGGCACCCCCTCTAGACACCAGAATGGAGGTATGCAAACAGTGGTGGGCCAACGAACAGATACCCCCAAAAAAAATCAGAACAAAGCATAACCGACAAAGTATATTGTCCACCTTTGCTCTGAGGTTCCTGTGGCATTTTTTTGTGGTGTGTCTGCTTCCCTCTTGGTCTTGCTGTTTGGTCTCGCCCAAGTTGTTGGTTCCAGGCCGCTAAGCCTGGCAGATTCAAAAGTACAGAATTTCTTTGTTTCGCTACAAGTTCTACTAGCTATAAGCCTTCAAACTTTTTAAATATTCCTACTTCACTGCACCTCCACCCTAGCCGCATCACACCCTGCCTCCTTTGTGCATAAATTTGAATAATAGTTATATTAACTGGTTTTCATTGTAGACTTATGTATATTGTCCAATCATAGACTGCATTGTACTTTAAGATATGTCTCAATATGTTCTTTTTGATTATGATTGTGTCACCATTTCTCTTGAATTTCTGTTTCTAGAACAGTAAACGATATGATTGTCAAATTAAAAATGAACAATAACAGTAGTTTCAGTTAATAAATTCCTAGAATATTGGTCTTTGTGTATTCCGTATCATTTTGTGACAACTTCCAGTTTTCCTAGATTCATACTTTGAACATTCAAGTTTCAGATTATTAATGGATATTTGCACCTGTCTTTTCTTATTTTGACTTGTGCCACATTAGCAGTAGATCCTAGGCATAGTTATCAGAAAATGTGTCCTTACATGAGTGACTAAAGCAGTTGAATCATCTGTTCCAATTAGTTTCACAGTTCAAGTTCCCAAAGAGTGTCTTCAGACTGATTGTTTTCTAATTGGCAGATCAAAAAGCTCAAATTGGCAAAATACTCAAATTCAGTGAATCACCAATTGGAAAAAAATCTTTTAGCTTTTCCCACTAAGTGGATTGAACATACCCTTTTTGAGTCTAGATAGTTAGTACTGTTTGAACAGTTATACTATCTCAGTGGACACTGTTGGATTTCAGTTTAGCTATTCTCTCATTGAATAATGTTCAGGCTCTTACTGGAACCTATGTGAATTCAAAGCCCCATTAAGCCAGTGGCATTCCTTTAGGTGATATAGTGAAGAGTAAAGTTTCTTTCAGAGAGATAGTTACCACTGTTTCATATAAAGACAAGATGCTCTTTGGGGTTAAGGCATATATTTACTTTGCAATTTACCATTCTCATTTGGCAGTGAAGACCAGTTGCCTCTTTTTCACCTAATTTATTAAAGGCCAAGCTGATCTAAAGGATCCCTGGCACTGTAGTGGATTATGAGATGGGCTACTAACCACAAGGTTAATATTTTGAATCTACGGGCCATTCTGTGGGAGAAAGATGAGGTGTTCTGCTCCATAATGAATCTGTAGCCTTGGAAACTCTCTACAGGGTCACTTGATGGCACATAACCACCACCATATTTGGTCTATGCGTAAATGGAAATATCAAGCCAGAGAGTTACCAGACTTTTATAGGTGATTGGTTTTGACGGGGTTTTTTTGTTGTTGTTTCTTTTTTTAAGTTCCAGTAGCAAAAAAACATCTGCCTTTAAAGAAGAATTAAAAAAAAAAAAAAAAAAAAAGAAAGAGAGAGAGACATTTACTTGGAAGTGATTATATATATATATAATTTCAGTTCACTAATTCCTAGGATATTGATCTTTATGTATTTCATTTAATTTTTGAACTTAACAATACTCATTGTCAAAGTTTCTGAGAAGTCTATTCCAACTCATGATGAACTCATATGTGTCAGAGTACAACTGTTTTCCTTAGTGTTCTCAAAAGCTTAGCATTAACATTTACACTACCCAGAAACTCCATGAGGAAGGAAAGTACATACATATAACACATAATTTTCTACTATTCATTCAGATGTCTATGAAATAACATCAATATATTGATTTGGCCTAAAGAGTCAAACTCTCACAGTTATTTTGACTGATTTCGCCTCAGTAGACAATGCCTAAATTTCATTAGCTGATTCCAGTAACTTTTCTTTTCACAAGATGTGTAGGATATAAATTAGGCACTGTTATAAACAGAGCCATACAAATTTAATACATTCCTCTTCTAAAGATTTCTAACATCTTCAAATGGATGCATAGGACTCTGTATTTCTGTTGAGAAAAGGAAGATCTCACATCTAACCTTATTTTTATTTAAAGTAGCTAAAGTTAGGATAGAGGGGGTCAGGAGAATGAGAAGGCATGGATGGAGAGAACCCTTCCATGCCATTAGACAAGGCTTTACTTTTACTTTCAGTTACTTAAGCAAATTAACGTTCAATGTTTTTGACCCATCCACTCTTCTATGTTAGATAGAAATAGCACTTTCAGCTTATTGATTGAGACTATGTGTTTTGTATCCTCTCTCTGATTCACATTTGGTTTGTACAGTAGCTGCATTCTTAGAGGAGTCTACTTTAATTTAGAGTTTCTGCTGCTTCATTGTCTGGTGTTACTATGACCAAGACAATTTTCCAGCGTGTGATATTTGATTGTAAATACTTATTTAGAATTATTTTGTTGTATTTGCCTTTCTTGGTTTAATTACTTCCACCAGCATTGGACAACTGCTCTGGATAATAGGGGAACAAATATAAGTAAATATTTAATATACAGTGTCTGTTATGGATCGAATTATGTCCCCCAAAATACATGTTATAAATCTGAACTCCTATATTTGTGGTTATAATCCCACTTGAGAATCTTCTTTCTTTGTTATGTTACTGAAACAGTATTAGCATTGGCTGTGTTTTAAATCAATAAGTTTTGAGATATAAAATATATTATACAAATAAGTGAGCAAGTAGAATTGGTGAATATATATGCCACACAATAAAGATAACCAAGGAACCAAGAAACAAGGGCAATTTCTCAGAGCTGACAGGAAAACACAGTATGTCTTGACATACGGAATTAGGACTTCTAGCCTAAACTCTGAGAAAATAAATATCTGTTCCTTAAGCCCATCTAGTTGTGTTATAGCAGCACTAGATAAGTAAGACAGTTTTTAACAGGAGTTTTTCTTTCTTAGGAATAATTCCCAGAGAGGCTAATCCTGTCTTTTAACACCATGGAACTAGTGTAAGAAACACAAAGCAAAACAAATTAACTATGAGATGTTTACTATCATTTCCAAATAGATCTAAGGTTGGCACAATGAAGTGCAGGAAAGACCAAGTTTTAACATTACCGTTCTTTATTTTTCTTTTTTTAAAACTTTTTATTGTTTTCTGAGTGACTGTTTGCAGAACAATTCATCAATTTTACATTCAGCAAATCATATATGATGATTGCAGTCCCTTCCATATACTATCAGATATCAGTATTTACCCCTATTCACTTTAACTATTGTATTTCTCCCTTGTGCTATCTTCACCTTTCCTCTGCTAACCTAAAGCTTGTATATTGTCTGTCCTGTCACCAGTGTTAACATGTTTCTATCCTCTGTTGTTGTTGTTAAGTGCCTTCGAGTCGGTTCCAACCCATAGCGACCCTGTACAGGGTTTCCGAGGGTGTAAATCCTTACGAGAGTAGAAAGCCGCATCTTTCTCCCGCAGAGCAGCTGGTAGTTTCGAACCGCTGACCTTAAGGTTCGCAGCCCGATTCGTATCCTCTAGCCTGTGAATATTTTTGTCTTACCCAAAATAATCACAGATTATTTATTTTATTATTAGGAAAACTTTTGCTCAATTTTTACAACATTTACTCAACAATATTTGTCTTTTTGCAATTGACCAATTTCACTCAGCATAATTTCCTCCAGATTCGTCCATGTTGTGAGATGTTTTACAGATTAATTTTCATTCTTCAATGCTGTGTAGTATTCCATTGAGTGTATGTACCAAAGTATGTTTAAACGTTCTGTTGATGGACATTTAAGAAGTCTCCAACTTTTTGATGTGTCTCTTGTAGACTACATATTGAAGGATCCTATTTTCTTATTCATTCTGCTCTTCACTGGTGCATTTAATTCACTGACGTTCAGTTTAATGACAGGCTATTATTGATAGGTATGAATTTATCTCTATCATTCTGTTGTTTGTTTTTATGTATGGTGTTGCTGGTTTCTTTGTTCAACATAATTCTCTGTACAGAGACATTATATTTATAGGTTTTCTTTTCATTTTCATTTCTGTTGACTTAAGGTTTACTAGGAGTCCTGGTGTGGCGCTGTGGGTTAATGCGCCAGACTGCAAAGCCGTTTGAACTGCAAGGTCGGCAATGCAAGTTCACCAGCTGCTCCTCAAAAACCCTATACAGGACAGGGTCACTATGGGTTGGAACGGATTCAACAGCACTTCACAACAACAACAAGATTTACAAAATCTTTCTGATGATCCTTTTTTTATTTTGATGTACAGGTGTATTAACTTTCAGGGTAAATGACATATTATATTGTAATTTATGAAAACTTTCTCTATTTAAGACAGTAAGTTTTATACTGAAATTTACTTGACTACCTTACCATTTTTAAGTTCTATATCTACATTATTCCCTCTTTTTGCTATATAGTTAACTTCATTTTAAATTGATACCTTTGACTCCCTATTTTTAGTCTTGTAGATTTCTTTCACTTTAAATATATCTACATCTGGATTGAGGTCTGAATGGTGTTGTAATGTATGATAATCTCAGGTTGTTGTCTGCTGTTGCTAGTTCTCAGTCCAAAGAACACCTTTTAGATTTTTATATAAAATGGGGCTAGTCATTAAAATATCATTTAATTTCTGTTTATCAGAAAATGTATTAATTTCACCGTCATATTTGAAGGACAGCCTTACTAGGTATATGATTCTTCATTGGCAGTTGTTTTTTTTCTTTCACAGTTTAGCATATACCATCCCACTGCCTTCTTGCCTGCAGAGCTCTGTTGAGAAATCAGAACTTCGTCTTATTAGTTATCTTTTGTAGGTAACTTTTGTTTTTCCCAAGCTTCTCTCAGGATTTTTTTCATTGTGTTTGGTTTGGGAAAGTTTGATTGTGTCTTGGTGGTTTTCTTTTTGAAGCTATCCTATTTGGGGTGTTTTCGGCTTTTTTATATGTTTACCTTCTTGTCTTTAATGGTGTTAGGGAAATTTTCTTTCAACACCTCTTCAACAGTTTTCTTTCTGCTTTTTATTGTCCTTCCTGTTCTGGAATTCTGATCATCCATAAATTGTACCTTTCATGGTGTTCCACAAACTCCAAGCTTTTTTTGGCTCTTTTATTCTTTTTTTTCTACTAGCCTAATAGTATTGAAAGACTTACTTTCAAGCTCACTAATTTGGGCTTCTACTGCTTTGAATCTACTCCTTTGCTCTATCAATGTATTGTCCATTTATTAAATCTTAGAATTAACCTTTGGATTTCTAACCGCAGGTTTTGTATTGTTTCAAAATTTGCATTTAATTTGTATGCTTTTTCTTGTAGTGTTCTCCTGAATTCTTATGAAATTTTATGTTTTCTAATTGCTTTACAGAATCTTTCTGTCAATCCTTGTTGTAGTTGTTGCTGTTGTGAAGTGCCATAGGGTCGGTTCTGACCCATGGTGACCCTGTATAGAGTTTCTGAGGAGCATCTAGCGAGTTTTAACCACCAACCTTGCATTGCAAACCTACTTTACAGTCCAGTGCTTTAACCCACAGCACCACAACAGGACACCACCATTCCTTGTAAGGTACCAAAATATCACTCTTTTCCAGGTCTTTACAATTCCTTTTCCTCCTCAGCAATGTTTTCTGGATCTGCATCTTGGTCATTTGAGCCATTCTCTCTTATTTCTTGTTGTGA
>NW_006408561.1:11344778-11346109 GCF_000296735.1 Chrysochloris asiatica | reverse complement strand
CATTCCTCAAACTGAGAGAACTGAAGAAAAAATTCAAGCCTCAACTTGCAATGTTGAAGGGTTTTATGGGCAAAATATTGAATGATGCAGAAAGCATCAAAAGAAGATGGAAAAAATACACAGAGTTATTGTGCCAGAAAGAGATGGTTGATTTTTCAATCTTTTGAATAGGTAGCATATGATCAAGATCCAATGATACTGATGGAAGAAATGCAAGGTGTATTGAAGGTATTGGCAAAGAACAAAGCTCCAGGTATTGATAGAATACAGATGGAAATGTTTCAACAAACTGATGCAGCACTGGAGGCACTCACTCATATATGACAAGAAATTTGGAAGACAACTACCTGGCCAACTGACTAGAAGAGATCCATACTTGTTCCCAAAAGAGAGTGACTTAATGGAAAGTGAAAATCATTGGAATATATTATTAGTATACCATAAAGCAAAATTTTGCTAAAGATAATTCAAAGCAGCTTCAACAGTACATTGACAGAAAATTTTCGGAAGTTCAAGATGATTTCCGAAGAGAACGAGGAACAATGGCTATAATGGCTGACATCAGATGGATCTTTGCTGAAAGCAGAGAATTCCAGAAAAATGTTTACTTGTTCTTTATTGACCATGCAAAGACTTTTGATTATATGGATCACGACAGGTTATATACAGCATTGTGGAGAATGAGTATTCCAAAACACTTGTGCTCATGAGGAACCTGCACATAGACCAAGCGGCAGTAGTTAAAATACAAGGGAACACTGAATGGTTTAAAATTAGGAAAGGTGTGTGCCAGCATTGTGTTGTTTCACCATATTTATTCAATCTGTATGCTGAGCAAATAATCCAAGAAGAAAATTGTGGCATCAGGATTAGAAGAAGACTCATTGCCAACCTGCGATATGCAGATCATACAACCTTTTTTGCTGAATATGAAGAGGATTGAAAATACTTAGTGATGAAGATCAAAGACCACAGCCTTTGTTATGGGCTGCACCTCAGTGTAAATGAAACAAAACTCCTCACCACTGGACCAACAAATAGCATCACAACAAATGAAGATTGATGTTGTCAAACACTTACTTTTGCTCAAATCAATCATCAAAACGCATGGAAGCTGCAGGCAAGAACCAAATGACCTATTACATTAGGCAAACCTGCTGCACAAGACATCTTTACTTAAAGTGTTGAAGAGCAAAGTCTGAGGACTAAGGTGCACCTGACTCAAGTCATGGTATATTCAATAACTTCATATACATGCAGAAGTTGGATAGTGAATAAGAAAGACCATAGAAAAATGATGCTTTTGAGTTGTGGTGTTGGAGGAGAATATT
>NW_006408561.1:11340194-11344063 GCF_000296735.1 Chrysochloris asiatica | reverse complement strand
GAAAATATCAGAGAAATGGAAGATTAAAAGAGAAAGAGTAAAGTAAAATCCAAAGGTGGAAAGTGGGGAATTGATAAAACAAAACCAGAGATAGAAAGAATTATATTTAAGGAAATGGAAGGAAAAGTAAAAGGATAAGCAAATGAAAACAATGAAACAAAGATATTAAAACCAAAATGAAACAGTGCAGCTGTTGGACTGATAAAGGAGAAAGGAGTTCACAAAAGAGTGTGGAGGGGATGTGACCGCAGAGTTGCTGAACCTAGATGGAGTTCCTATTGGCTCAGTATTATATATGTTCATGATGCTCTGTCCAGAAGTAATTTGTTGAGGAGTAATCTGTCCAGAAGTAATTTGTTTATGGAGATGGTTTCAGTATCTACTAGGATCACAGGGCAGCTGGGGGCAGGGTGACCAGTTAAATGTTAGTCTGGTGATTCTGAAGTTCTGTAGTCTAACACAGAGCCTGCTTGAATCCAGGCATCAAAGCGACACATGAAAGTGATGCAGCTAGCACCTGCCTCACACCAGAGCCTGAACTGGGGATGGATGAGGGTGGAAGCTAGCAACCCCTCTGATCACCAGGAGAGCATGAAAATAAAAAAAGGAATCACACCTTTCCTGTATCTGGCCAGCTGTTCATCAGTAAATCTCTCTCTCTCACCATTCCTTCTCAGTTTCTCCTCCCAGCAAGCACTCATTCCACTTCTCTAACCTTTCCTCTGAAGTTCAGGGTTCACACTTTTTCATCTGTAGCTGTTTGATTTGTTCTACCATACTTTTGGTGTAGAGGGTCTGGGTAGTGGGTTTGATTTGTCTGTCATCTTATCAGAAGTCTTACATTCTTTCTTAAGGAACATTATGCATTTTGTCCTATCTCTCAACTAAACCAATCAATTCTCTAATGATTTTCTGAATTTTTGGCTATAGCAGTAATGAATTTCCCTCTTTCTGCTAGCATGCTAGATTTGCATTTAAAAGGGGTGAGATCCTACTGTGAACTTAGAAAAAATATCTACTAGTGATTACGGTGGAGTCAATCTGAAACTGAACTCAAGATTAACTAGGAAGTTATCCTGCCTGGAGAAGATCTAACAACAATAAGGGCCATCATTTTTTAACCAATACCTGGACTCATCTACAATAAATTTCCCATTTCTTCCCTATTAACAATATATACACTGAAAAAAATACATTTCATAAACATATACTTTTGTCAGTATATATTGATTGCCATAGACTTTCTTCATATACTGTAATTAGACTTTGCAGTCTTTAATCTTTTGCTTCCAAAAAGTCATGTATTCCATCATCATTGTCAGAACTGTCAAAAACTGCACAGTTGTACCCTATTTGCAAGTTAATAAGTTAGCCTGAGACAGTTTTCATGGATATTTATCGAATATAAAAGCCTCCTAAATTATAGATGAAGGGCAGTTTATTTCTCACACCAATAACAGTAATCAGAGAGCCAGTAATTTTGTACTGCTTTTTCAAAATATAATTTTCTCTGGATGATGCAATAACAATCCAAACACGTCACCATGAAGTCAATTCTGACTCAAAACTACACCATAGGACAAAATAGAATTATATCAGAGGATTTCTAAGGCAGTAATCTTTATAGAAGCAAACTGCCACAACTTTCTCTCTCAGAACAGGAGAAAACAAACCAGTAACCTTTTCTTTAGCAGCCAAGTTCTTAGCCACTGAACCACCAGGGTTTCCAGGATGATGAAAAGAGTGCCAAAAAAGCAAAGCAAACAAACAAAAAAACACTTCTGCAAGGTTACAGAAGAACCTTGAGACTGTATAATAGGCAGTAACACAACTATCAAGTGCTGTAGAGATAAACACTATCTCTGTCTTCTAAAGGCTGTTTGTTCTAAGAACATCCTTGTAAAGATTGTCTGAAACTTAATGCTGTCAGTCCCTACATACAAGATACTCATGCAAAAAGACAAAGAAATACTGAGTGACTTTTACAGATTCAATAAAACTAAAGAAACATGGCAATTAAATGCAATGTGAGATTCTGGATTACATCCTAAATTGAAATTAAGATTTATGAAATTTACCCATGAACTGTAAATCTCATAATTTAATTATTTGAATATTTAAGTTCCTCATTTTCTTGCTGTACTATAGTTACATAAGAGAATGGTATTCTTCTGAGCAAATATATAAGGATTTATTGGTAATAGGCACATTATCTCCAACTAATACTTAATAATCAAGGAGGAAAACTCATTATGCCATTTTACCATAAAAACATTTGATCAAAATATTGAATTTTGGGGGGGTTAAAAACTTATTGAAAAAATATAGTAAAGTAATATTTACTGTTCATTTAGTTAGTACACAGTAATTAAAGGATTTAAAACACTGAGAAGTAAAATATTTTGTTTCTTTATAAAATCCTTATCAAGAGTTATTGCAATAGTACTTATCTCTTCATCTTGTAACTTAATAAATGAGTGCACATTTATCCTATGCCTTGTTGTTATCAAGTGCTGACAAGGTGGTTCTGACTCATAGCAACCATGTATAGGGTTTCCGACGAGCAGCTGGTGAGCTTGAACTGCTGGCCTGGACGTTCTAACTGACATCACAGTCCAGTGTATTAACATGCAGCACCACACTAGGACTCTTATGCATTAGGAAGCTATAATAATGGTTTTTATGTTTCTATCAATTTCTAACATTTTGCCCTCTCTTTTTTTAATGTCATGAAATCTTTCCAAGTATTCCTTAAACGTGATCTTTATTAATTTTTTATTGTCAGAATCATTTGCTTTAGGACATCTGCATCTCTCCATCACAACCCTAATCTTCATTTGTAAATTCACCTTCACTAAGTTTCCTGACTGCAACTCTCAAACAGTAGTATTGGACATACTCCCAGGGGGAACTATGTTATATTCACATCCAATTTTACATTTAAATCACTGTTAATTTATTTGCTGCACTTTTAACTTTCTTGACCAATTTTCTCTATTTAAAAAAAATGCCATGTTGCTTTATCATTGCAAGACAAAGACACAACTACATGCTTTGCTATTGGTGTATTAACTCAATAGAGATACACAGTGATAAGTCAACAATGGAATTTAAAACAATGATATAATTAGTTACTATCTGTATGTAGCTGTTATTTGCATGATGGTAGATATCTATTATTTGCAATGGTGATCAGGAATGAAGACCTGTAAGGTTTGCATTTTACACAATTACTTACAGTTATTACTCCACAGTAACAGAAATTTGAATTTTGTTTTAGAAAAATTGGTGCTGTTAAAATAAATCACAATAACCGCAATTTATATATATCTAAATCAGTAAACCAGAAGTTTGCTTGTGCCTTATCAACTACACAAAGGAATTTGACTCTATGGATCATAACAAATTATGTATAACATTTCAAAAAATGGGTATTCCACAACACTTATTCAGCTCATGAGGAACCTGTATATATAGACCAAAATACAGATGTTCAAGGAGACACTGAAAGTTTTAGAATCAGGAAAGATATGTGACAGGATTGTATCTTTTCATCATACTTATTCAATATGCATGCTGAACAAATAATTTGAGAAACTGGACTATATGAATAAGAATGTAACAGGATTGGAGGAACTCATTAACAAAATGAGATATGCACATGACACAAGCTTGCTTGTTGAAAGCAAAGAGAATTCAAAATACTGATGAAAATCAAAGACCACAGACAGCCTTCAATATGAAATGCACTTCAATGTAAAGAGAATGAAAGTCATCACAACTAGACCAATAAATAACATTGTGATGAAAACAGAAAAGATTGAAGTTGGCAAAGATTTCATTTTACTTGTATCCAAATTCAACACTCA
>NW_006408561.1:11331763-11334809 GCF_000296735.1 Chrysochloris asiatica | reverse complement strand
AGGAGGCACTCACTCATTTATGCCAAGAAATCTGGAAGACAACTATCTGGCCAATTGATTAGAAGAGATCTATATTTCTGCCCATTCCAAAGAGAGGTGACCCAATGGAATACAGAAATCAGAGGACAATATCTTTGATAACCCATGCGAGTAAAGTTTTGCTAAAGGTGATACAAAAATGGCTGCAAGCATACATTGACAGAGAACTTTCAGAGGCTCAAGCCGGTTTCAGAAGAGGCTGTGGAACAAGGGATATCATTGCTGATGTCCAATGGATGTTGGCTGAAAGCAGAGAATAACAGAAAGATGTTTCGGTGCTTATCAACTACACAAAGGCATTTGATTGTGTGGATCATGACAAGCTATGGACAACATTGCAAAGTATGAATATTCCAGAATGTGCAACAGAGTTGTATTTTTCCACCATATTTATTCAACCTTATGCTGAGCAAATAATCTGAGAAGCTGGTAGAAAAACGTGGCATCAGGATTGGAGGAAGACTCATTAACAACCTGTGATATGCAGATGATACAACTATGCTTGCTGTAAGTGAAGAGGATTTAAAACATTTACTGATGACGATCAAAGAGCTCAGCCTTCGGTATGGATTGCATCTCAATGTAAAGAAAACAAAAATCCTCACCACTGAACCAATAAACAACATTAGTATCAATGGAGAAAATTTTGAAGTTGTCAAGGACTTCATTCTTCTTGGATCAACTATCAATATTCATGGATCAGCAGTCAAAAAATCAAATGTTGTATTGCATTAGGCAAATCTGCTGCACAAGATCTTTTTACAGTGTTGAATGAAGATCAAAGATTTCATCTTGAAGACTACGGTGTACCTTACCTGAGCCGTAGTATTTTCAATAACCTCATATGCATGCGAAAGCTGGACAGTGAATAAGGCTAACCATAGAAGAATTTATTCTTTTGAGGTATGGTATTGGAGGAGAATATTGAAAGTGCCATGGGCTGCCAAAAGAACCAACAGATCTATGTTGGAAGAAGTGCAGTCAGAGTGCTCTTTGTAGGGCAGGATGGCCAAATGTCACCTCACATACTTCAGATATATTGTCAGGAGGAACCAGTCGCTTGAGAAAGATATCGTGTTTGGTAAAGTGGAGGGTCAGTGAAAAAGATGACGAGCCCCAGGGAGATGGATTGGCCAGGTGGCAGTATCAATGGGATCAATTGTGGCAACTGTGAGGTTGGCCCATGATCAGGCAATGTTTCGTTCTGTTGTGGATAAGTCGCTATGAGTTGGTACCAACTTGATGGCACCTAACAACAACAACATAAATTAATGCTGTCGCTATATCATTTTTATTTTTTATTATTATTTTTTTTTATGGTTCTACCTGTTTGTTTGTTCTACATGCCTTCCTATTCTGAGTTCATTTTTTTTGTGTGCTTTTTCTTGTCAGTTTCTGAATACTTTAATGTTTCCATATTCTTCTTCGATTTTCCTTTTCTTGATATGTTGTGAAGTATTAAGTTTCTTTCAGGTTACCCTATATTCTATTAATTTCATTTTCCTTTCAATATATTTTTTTTTTCTGAAATCTACCTGATCACCTCACCACCTGGATCTCTGTTACTATATTTTTCCATTCTTTTCCATTATAGTTGTGTTAATCATAGAATTTGATTCTAATTTCATTCTTGTAATTTTGTTTTTCTTTGGGCTTTTCCATCTCTCAACGGAGTTCCAAGAGGTGTTGCCACGTATGTCATTCTCTGATTGTTGTCTGCTCTTGTTAATTTTCAGTCCAAAGAGCTCCCTTTAGCATAATTTGAAGCACTGGCTTGGCTTTTACAAAATCTTTCAATTTCTGTTTTGTCTGAAATATTCTCATTTTACCATCATATTTGATTGACAACTTTGCTTGGTATATTATTCTTAGAAGGCTGCTTTTTTCTTTCAGCATTTTGTATGTTACTCCCTATTGCCTCTTGCCAGCAAGGTTTTTACTGAGAGATCAGAGCTTAATCTTATTGGCTTGCCTTTGGAAGTAACACTCTCCCCCAGTCCCCCACTCCAGGTGCTTTTTGGATTCTTTCTTGGTCTCTGATTTTGTAGTTTGGCTATGACATGCTTGGTGATTTTTTGAGGGGTCTATCCTGTCAGGAGTTCATTCATCTTCTTGAATGCTTATTATCTCATCTTTCAAGATGGTAGGGAAACTTTCTTCCAGCAGCTCTTCAAATATCTCTTCTGTGGTTTTCTTTGATTCTTGCTATTCTCGAACTCCAATCATGCATAGGTTATTCCTCTTCATGTTGTCCTACATGAATCCTAGGCTTTCTTCAGATTTTAAAAAATTATTTTTTCCTGCTTTTTGCTTCTATCATAGAAATCTGTCTTCAAGCATGTTGATTCTGGCTTCCATTCCTTCAGTTCTATCCCTTTGCACTTCTAGTATACTGTCCATTTTTGATATTTTGGTACTGACCATTCTGGACCTCTTTTTGCAGGTTTTGTATCATCTCCAATGTTATATCTCTTTTGTTTGATTGTTCCTGCAGCACTTTTCTGACTTCTTCCTTATTTCCCTCAACCTTTCTGTGGAACATTGGAATGCACCTCAATTTTCCTGACTTCCTTTTCAGGCAGTTCCAAAGCCTGTTCTACCCCCACTGTAATATCTAATTCTTCCTTTCAGTCATTTGTGGGAGCTAACCTGTCTTGATTCTGCATGTCAGCAGAGATTTTCTGTTGCCTTTTAGTCATTGTGGTGTTGTTATAACTGTATTAATTAGATGAATATATTTTGGTGTATTCTTAAGTTCTCTCCAATTGCATCCTGGTAGTTGTGATCTGGAAATATACTTCTCTTTTCATTACTCTTACAGCTCAATTCAGAGTGATTTTGGCAGGTGTTGGTTGTAGACACTGCTCTGGTGTATAGAAGTTTACTATTGCTCTTGCCCTGATGATGGAGTTATATAGGGTGTGATTGTAGGTAGGCTGTATGGATGCAATTGCAGTCTCTTGTTGGGTAAGGTAAGAAGAGAATGAACTACTCTCCCCGCCCCCCC
>NW_006408561.1:11329463-11330847 GCF_000296735.1 Chrysochloris asiatica | reverse complement strand
TGATCAGTCATAAGGTACAATGCTGTCTGTAATAGGATAATATCCATGCACCTACAGGGAAGACAAGTTAATATCACTATTATTCAAATATACACACCAAACATTAAAGCCAGTGCAGATGAAATAGAAGAATTCTATCAGCTTCTTAAATCTGAAATTGATAAAACATGTAATCAAGACATATTGATAATCAGTGACGATTGCAATGCAAGGGTGGGAACAAAGAGGAAGGATCATTTGTTGGAAAATATGGCCATGGTAATAGAAATGATGCTGGAGATTGTATGATAGAATTCTGCAAAATCAAATATTTGTTCATTTCAAATACCTACTTTAGACAGCTATACACATGAACCTTGCCAGGTGGAATACACAGAAATCAAATTAACTAAATCTGTGGAAAGAGACTATGGAAAAGCTCCATGTCATCAGTCAAAACAAGTCCAGGGGCAGATTATGGAACAGACCATCAATTGCTCATATGCAAATTCAAACTGAAGCTGAATAAAATGAAAACAGGTCCATGAGAGCCAAAATATGATCTTGAATATATCCCGCCTGAATTTAGAGATTATCTGAAGAAGAGATTTGATACATTAAACACTAAAGTCTGAAGACCAGAAGACTTGTGGGATGACATCAAGAACATCATACAGGAAGAAAGCAAAAAGTCATTAAGAAGACAAGAGAGACGGAAAAGGTCAAAATGGATGTCAGAAGAGACACCGAAACTTGATCTTCAACATAAAGATGCTAAAGCAAATGGAAGAAATGAGGAGGTCCAAGAGCAGAACAAAAAATTTCAAAGATCAGCTCAAGAAGATAAAGCCAAATATTACAACAAAATGTGCAAAGATCTGGAGTCAGAAAACCAAAAAAGAAGAACACACTCAGCATTTCTCAAGTTGGGGGAACTGAGGAAAAAATTCAAGCCTCGACTTTCGTCATTGAAAGATTCTCAGGGAAAATGATTGAACGATGCAGAAAGCATCAAGAGAAGATGAAAGGAATACACAGAGTTACTGTTCCAAAAGGAAATGGTTGATGTTCACCTCTTTCAAGAAGCAGCATATGATCAAGAACCAGTGATACTCTCCCCAATTTCAGACTTTACTACATGGCTATGGTGGTAAAAACAGCCTGGTACTGATACAATGAAAGAGACATTGATCAATGGAAAAGAATCGAGAATCCAAATATCAACCCAACCACCTACAGTCAAATGATCTTCGACAAAATGCCTAAGCACATTACATGGGAAAGAGACAATCTCTTTAACAAATGGTGCTGGCAGAACTGGAAAGCGATATGTAAAAGACAGAAACAAGACCTTTGCCTCACGCCATATACAAAAATGAACTCAACATGGATTAAAGACCTAAAT
>NW_006408561.1:11317122-11320654 GCF_000296735.1 Chrysochloris asiatica | reverse complement strand
ATGATGTAACTCAAGGTTTTGTTTTTGGCCTTTTCTCTATCCCTCTCCATCCCCTCTTAAGTCTGTTCGTCTGTTCAGCTCTTTCTCCTAGTGAGAATCAGCCTAGAGCACTGACAATAAATAAGAAAGACTACTGAAGAACCAATGCATTTAAATTATGTTACTAGTGAGAAATATGGAAAGTACCATAGATAGCCAAAAATACAAGCACATACATCTCGAATGAAGTACAACTAGAATGCTCCTTAGAAGCAAGGATGGCAAGGCTTCATCTCTCATACTTTGTACTCGTTATCAGTAGGGGCCAGTCATTGGAGAAGGACATGGTTGGAAAAGTGAAAGGTCAGTGAAAAAGAGAACTCCCAAGAAGATGGATTAACATGGCAGCAGCAACAAAGATGTTGTCCAATGATATCCACATTCCATTGTGTCACTGCTTTTTGGAATGGGCATAAATATAGATCTCTTCCAATCAGTTGGCCAGGTAGTTGTCTTCCAAATTTCTTGGCAGAGATGAGTGAGCGCCGCCTCACTTTCTTGAAAGATTTCAAGTTTTATTCCATCAATTCCTGATACCTTTTTCTTGGCAATTCCTTCAATGCACCTTGGACTTCTTCCTTCAATGTCACAGGCTCTTGATCATATGCTATCTTTTGAAACGGTTAACATCAACCATTTCCTTTTGGTACAGTGCCTCTGTGTATACCTTCAATCTTTTTTTGATGATTTCTGCATCATTCAATAATTTGCCCAGAGAATCCTTCAATAATGAAAAGTCAGGCTTGAATTTTTCTTCAGTTCCCCCAGCTTGAGAAATGCTGAGTGTGCTCTTCCCTTTTTGTTTTCTGACTCCAGATCTTTGCACATTTCATTGTCATCTTTGACTTTTGCTTCTCAAGGTAACCTTTGAAATTTTCTGTTCAGCTGTTGTACCTCCTAATTCCTTCTATTTGCTTTAGCATCTCCAAGCTGGAGAACAAGTTTCAGTGTCTCTTCTGACATCCATTTTGATCTTTTCCTTCTTTCTTGTTTTCTTAATGACTTTTGCTTTCTTCTTGTATGATGTTCTTGATGTCATCCCACAACTCTCTGGTCTTCAGTCTTTAGTGTTTAATGTATCAAATCTGTTCTTCAGATATCTCTAAATTCAGGTGGGATATATTCAAGGTCATATTTTGGCTCTCTTGGACTTATTTTCATTTTTATATAGCTCCATTTAATTATTCTTTACATCCATTCTGACTCACAGAAACCCTATGGTGCTGTTGATTAATGTTCTAGACTGCAAAGTTGGTTTGAACTGCAAGGTTCAAAGTTAAAGTCTCCAGCCTCTCCTCAGAAACCCTATTCAGAGTTGCTATGGGTCAGAACCAACTCAACGGCACTCAACAAGAACTACATTATCTTTCTGAGGCTGTGAATCTTTATGGGAGCATAAAGCCTCATCTTTCTTCTGTGAAGCTACTGGTATATTCAAACTACTGTAATTGTGGTAAGCAACCACCTCATAATCCACTATACTAGTAGAAGCTCTTTGGAGACTTCTGGTTTGGGGGTGTGTGACGCAGAGACAGGTAGGAAAAGCTCCTCTGTGGAGGTGTAGGAACAAACAAAGAAGGAGCTTTCTCAGAACAGCGCCAGAGTTTTGGATCTTGTAACACTCCAGGTGCCAGTTTCCTATGCCCACCTATGGAGAAATCTGACCCTAGAAGCAAAATACAGTGATTTCTGAATCGATCCATATGGCCTGGACTGAGATCGGAGGGCAGGGCCACAGCCAAGTGGAGGCAGTAAAATGGTGCTAGAAGCCACGGAGCTGCATCTGGAGGGAGAGGTGTGACCAATTTTTTTATTTTTCACTTTTTTTTTTCATGTATCTTTCCTTTTCACCCAATTGCGCCCACACTGCCCAGTCTGGATGCCTTCAGGCAGGTGGGAGCACACCCCCAAAAGTGTCCAGCATTGCACCTACAGTTTTCCCACAGCACAGAGAGGTGTCTGCAATTTGAGCTCTCCTGCTGCTGTGCAAGACAAAAATGAAGCTTTCTGTTCCCATGAAGATTCTAAGCCTTGGAAACTCCAAATCAGGTGGCTGTGAGTGGGTTCTACTACAGGGCACTTGATAATAACAACAAACCAGGGGTCCTTACTACATTTAATAGACCTGAGAAAATCATTTCATATTATTTAATTTAGCACTTATGAACAATGACATTTAAGAAATAATTTCTGATGAAATTAATTTCTCAAGATACTAATAAGGTTAATACAAAATATTTTGGAATAATTTCTCTTTTAAAACCATCAGGTAATATGTAATATAGTTTCCACAAACTTTTTAAGTACTTACAATTAGAAACAAATGATGGAATATTAATGTATCCTCAATAGAACCATTTGTATAAAGAACGATTAATCATGTAAATTCATTCCCTAAATAAGAAAATTATTCTATAGTTTATGTTTGTGTCATTTTTACTAATTACAAAAACTTACAATTTGGATTAATTGCCAAAAATCTGTAATATATTTCATTTTAATTTTTAGATATTTAAAACAATAAAATTATTACATGAGGATAGTCAAAAAGTATTGCTACAGGATTTCTAGTTTATACATGTATGGGTATATTCCCCCCAAAATGTGTTTAACATGTCTCTATGATCCTTGGTTTACTGCAAACAAGTTTCCTCAGTAATACACTTGTTTAGTCTCATTATGGTGTTTAAAAAATGTCATAGAGGTAGCATCTGATGGCCTCTAACTTCACAAGTAGGGGAAGGAATATCAAATTTATTAGCCCATGGTGTCTTCCTATGATGCAGTTATCAGACATGCCTCTACCCTCTTTCCTTTGTTACCAATTCTGACACCAACGGTCCCACCCATAGCACATTCTACTTGTCTTCTGGGTTTGATAATCCATTGCAATAACCACACAGAATTCACAGCCCTGTTCATGATTATGGGCTTTATTAAGGAAGATGCTTTTGTTGCTAGATGCCATGGAGCTGGTGTCAACTCCTAGGAATCCTATTAACAACAGAATGAAATACTGCCCAGTCCCGCACCATCCTCACAATTGTTACCATGTTTGAACCCTTTGTTACTGCCACTGTGTCAATCTATCTGGTTAGAGGGTCTTCCTCTTTTATGTTGACCCTACATAGATTTTGCCCTCAGAATTCTTCAATATTGCAACCCAAGTCATGAATGTTTTCTTCAATTCTTTCAGCTTGAGAAGTGCTTTGTGTGTTATTTTCTTTTTTGTTTCTAACTCCAGATCTTTGCACATTTCATTAAATTTTATTTTGTCTTCTAGACCTGCTCTTTAAATTTTTCTCTTCAGTTCTTTCACTTCATAATTTCTTCCATTTGTTTTAGCTACTCTCCACTCAATAGCAAGGTACAGAGTCTCTTCTGATGTCCACTTTGGTTTTTCCTTTCTTCTTAAAGACCTTCTGCTTTCTTCTTGCATGATGTTCTTGATGTCATCCTACAACTTATTTGATTTTTGGTCATTTAAGTTCAA
>NW_006408561.1:11303234-11312867 GCF_000296735.1 Chrysochloris asiatica | reverse complement strand
GGAGCTGTCAAATACTAAATTTAGCTTGGATCCAGTCGAGAAATTAAATGGCATATTGCATTAGACATACCTACTGCAAAAGACTTCTTTAAAGTGTGAAAGAGAAAATATAACTATTTGGGGACTAAGGTGTGCCTGACTCATCATGGTATTTTTAATCACCACAAATGCATGTGAAAATTAAACAATGAATATGAAAGTCTGTAGAATCATGATGCTGAAGAAGAGTATTAAAATACCACAGACTGCCATAAAAACATACAAATCTACATGGAAGAAGTACAGACAGAATACTACTTAGTAGGCAGGATGATGAGACTTGTCTCTCATACTTCGGTCATGTTGCAAGGAGGATCCAGTCCCTGGAAGAGTACATCATACTTAATAAAGTGGAGGGACAGTGAAAAAGAGGAAGACCACCAGCAAGATGGATAGACACAGTGGCATTGCAATGGGCTCAGACGTAATAACAGTTCTGAAAATAGTGCAGCAACAGACAGTGTTTCCTTCTGCTGCGCACAGAGTTGCTTTGACTGTGAACCAAGTGAATGAAACCTAACAACAACAATAACAATTTTAGAATCTATTATAAAGTAAATGATGTGTTAATATGTGAAGGCATTTTTAAAGTTAATTAGTAAAGAGATTTTTAGTCTCTCTACTTCGTGCTGCTTTATGACTACACTCAGATTCTTGGTAAAGCCCAAGATCATTAAATAGAAGACCAAGAAGTTCATTCTGCACCAATCAGACCGTCATATCAAAATTAAGCGTAACTGGCACAAGTTCAGAGGCACTGACAACAGGGTGCGGAGACCATTTAAGGACCAGATCTCAATGCCCAGCATTGGTTACAGTAGCAACAAGAAAACAAAACACATGCTGCCCAGTGGCTTCCGCATTTTCTTAGTCTACAGCTTCAAAGAACTGGAAGTGCTGCTGATATGCAACAGATCATACTGTGTGCAAAAACTGCTCACAACGTTTCCTGGAAGAACCGCAAAGCCAACATGGAAAGAGCAGCCCAGCTGGCCATCAGAGTCACCAATCCCAATGTCAGGCTGCGTACTGAAGAAACTGAATAGACAGCCCATTTGCGAGGTTTATTTGTGCTAAATAAAACTATAAAAGCCATAAAAAAATTGTATAGACTTCTAATATAATAATATCTGGGTTAGTCATTCATTTATCAACTTATATCATTTACAGTTTGAAGAATATCTGTAGTATAATAATATTCCTTCCCAGAAATTGTTGTTCTTAAATAGCATCAAGTTGGTTCCAACTCACAGCCACCCTGTATAGGGTTTCTAAGGAGCAACAGGTGAGCTTGAACCATGGATCTATTGGTTCAAACCAATTTTGCAGTGCAGCGCATTAACTCACATCTACACCAGGACTCCTCCAGGAAATTAGGAGTCCTCTAAGTCTGTTTATTTTTTCCTGGGGTTCTGGTGTGGCACTGTGAATTAATGTGCTGGGCTGCAGAGTGGGTTTGAACCACCAGGTCGGTGGTTCAAGCTCACCAGCCACTCCTTGGAAACACTATACAGGGTCATTGTGAGTTGGTACCAACTCGACATCACATAACAAGAATTCTTTTTCTCAGCGATTACCTTAATCCATAGGTACAAGGTCTAATTTTGTATCCATCATAAACATTTATATATTTCACATTTATGTTTTCTATAAAAAACTTCTACAAAGACAGACTAGGAAGAACGAGTGACAACTACTTCTGAATATTTAGTCACTGAAGACCTTATGAATAGCAGAGAAACACTGTCAGATACAGTGATGGAAAACGAGCCCCTCAGATTGGAAGGCACTCAAAACGTGACTGGGGAAGAACTGCCTCCTCAAAGACATTGTGAGGTTGACCCATGACTGGGCAGTGTTTCGTTCTGTTGTGCATAGGGTCACTATGAGTTGGTACCAACTCAATGGCATCTAGCAATAACATTAATACTTGTACAATACAAGTCTCAATAGGTAAGCATTTTGAGTAGTACATTTTTTTAAATTCTTGAAATAGAAGAACTAAACTGTTCATTGTTCTATTTTGTATAATTTGTGAAGTGACGCAAATCTAAGGTGGGGATATCACTGAACTAAAGAGTTTGCAGCTGTAACCAGGCTGACTTAATTTTAATTAAGGGCCATCTGTATTTGGAATACAAGCCTATTGGAAACTTAATTGCTGTAACAGTAGTACAGATATTCTGAAAGTTTTGAACCCTCTAAGAGCAATTAAACCTCATATTTGTTGGCCAGTGAGCTTATGGATTAGAATACAGCAAATTTAAAGTATTTTTATGTAGTTGAAAGTGTATTTAACGTCAATATATATGAATTTTCTTCTGAATTTTTTTTTGCTGTTAAAAAAGGAGGGTTTCAATGCCTCCTACTCTCCAGATCCTTTCCAGCTCCATTCTGTGCACTATAACTCTGCATAAAGCAGTTCTTCTTAGTGACTAATTAGGTTTTTCATCTATGGAGCTCATGGGAGGGCAAGGGACAATCCACTAATTTAATTCCCATTAATCTCTATATAACATCTGTAAACAAAATTTCTTAAATAAACTGAGTTCTCTGCATTATCTACTTACTGAAAAAAAGGTTAAGAGATGGATAAGAATGTTAAATGAGTAGATGATCTATGGCAGAATAAGTGTTAAATTTTAGAGTATTCAAAACATCTGTATTTCAACATGAAATTTGCAAAGAATTATCGGTAAAAAAGATGTCATGCTTCTTTCAACTAATGAATATTCTACACAGAAATACTGATTAAATGTAAAATTACCTGTTTTATTATAAATATATTATTAATTTTACCCTACCTGTTCACTTTCTGATAGACTATAATTTTCCATTTTCTATATAAAATATTTTGATTAACTTCAGATGCCATCTAAAGAGAATGATTTTTTTTTCTTATAGGCAATGTTCCAAGTAATTTCTCTATTGTTTTCCCCTCAAAATATCTTATGAGCAGATTTATAGATTCACATTATATAATTTTATTAAGCAATTTCGTTTGCATATTCTATTTTAATATGAGACAGAATATATAACCTCTACATGGACCACTCATCTGTCAGTTTGCCATATTGTGGAATCTTGCATGCTGTTATGACTCTGGAAGATATACCATGGGTATTTTAAGTACCAGCATAGTCACCCACAGTGGTTAGGTTTTAGCTGACCTCCCAGACGAAAACAGAATAGGAAGGAGGAGAGAGAGACGACTCTATATAACATTTAGTCACTGAAAACCTTATGAATAGCAGTGAAACACTCTCAGCACTAGATTATTGAATATTAAAACATGATAAAGAACACCAGAATATTGTCAGATATAGTGCCAGAAGATGAGACCCTCAGGTTGGAAGGCACTCAAAATGAGACTTGAAAAGAGCTGCCTCCTCAAAGTAGAGTTGACCATGACGATGAGAATTGAGTAAAGCCCTTGGGACATTCATTTGATGATGGGGCACAACTCAAAATGAAAAGCAGCAGCTATAAACAGCCATTAATTGGAAATTGTCAAAAATGGAATAGAGCACATAAACATCAATATCCCAGGCATTAGTGAACTGAAATGGATTGCTATTGGCCATTTTGAATCTGACAATCACACTGTTTACTATGCCAGGAATTGGAGAGGCCTGGCATCACATTCATTATCAAAAAGAGCATATTAAGATTTGTCTTGACTTGTAGTGCTGTTGGTGATAGGAAAATATCCATCCGCTTACAAGGAAGCCCAATTAATACCCCTATTATTCATACTTACATACCAAACACTAAAGCCAGTACTGGTGAAATTGAAGAATTCTACTAACTTCTTCAGTCTGAAATAGATCAAACATGCAATCAAGGTGTACTGATGATTACTGGTGATTGGAATGCAAAGGTTGGAAACAAAGAGAAGGACCAGAAGTTGTAAAATATGGCCTTGGTGATAGAATTTATGCTAGAGATTGCATGATTGAGTTTTGCAAGACCAATGACTTCATTGCAAATATGTTTTTAAACCACATAAAAGATTACTGTATCTCAAAGCTAAAACAACTCTACTATACCTTAATTTAGTCTCCAGGGAACTGGGTTACTTTTCCCTTTCACAGTATGTTACACTGGTCTATTACATAGTTGACAGTTTGTTGATTTGAAGGATTACCAATGATTCTAAACTTACTTATTTAGACATTTCTGTGCTGAAGGTGGGCAATTAACCTAACAGAAATCTAGATATCTTCCAACTGAATGAAATTTCAGTGATATGGAGCATGTTATGATGTTCTTTCTAAAGAAAACACTAAGTTATTGCATTTGGTCCTTCTCACAACTAAAAAGGAGGCACAAGACCTGATGTACCTTTTGGGATTTTCGAGGAAACGTAGAAGTTATTTGGGTATGCTACTGCAGCCTGTCTACCAAATGATTAAAAAAGTTGCTAGTTTTCAATGGGACCCAGAGCAATAGAAGGCTTTGTAACAGGTTCAAACTGCAATGCAAGACATTCTGCCACTTGGGCCTTTTGATTTTTCGGATCCATGGTACTTGAAGTGTCAGTGGCAGATAGAAATGCTGCTTGGATTCTTTAACAGATACCTGTGGATGAATCACAGCATGCATCCTTGGGATTCTGGAGCAAAGTATGCCATTCTTTGGAGATAAAAGCTATCTTTTTTATAAACAGCCTTTGGCTTGTTATTTGGCCTAATAGAAACTGAACACCTAACCATGGGGCTCCAAGTTATGGTTCAGCCTTAGCTGCTTATCTCAAACTGAGTGTTATCTGATGTACAAAATCATAAATGTGACCAGCAGCACTTCATCATTAAATTAAGGTGATATACATGAGTTGGGCTTGAGCAGGACCTGAAGGAACAAGTGTGTTGCCTGAGGAAGTAGTCCAAATTCCCAGCGTCTCCACTCCTGTCACATTAATTTATCTCTCCCAGTCAGTTGCTATGGTCTCATAGAGAGTTCTTTATGATCAACTGAGGGAGAAAAACCTCCTGGTTGGTTTACAGATGGTTCAGCATAATATTCAGGCATCACTCAAAAGTAGACAGTAGCACCACATCAGTCCCTTTCTGGGACCTCTCTGAAGGAAAGTGGTGAAGGAGAATACTCCCAGTGGGTAGATCATCAAGCAGTGCACCTAGATGTTCATTTAGTTTGGAAGTTAAAATGGCCAGATGTGCTATTCTATACTGATTCATAGAGTTGGGTCAATAGTTTGGCTGAATGGTCAGAGATCTGGAAGAAGCATGACTGGAAATTGAATGAAAAGAAAGTAGAGGAGTATGTGGACAGACCTCTCTGAACATACCTAAAAAATAAAGATTTATGAATCTCATGTGAATGCTCATCAAAGTGACCTCTACACAGGAGGATTTTAATAATCAAGGGGATAGGTTGATGGGTTCTGTGGAAACTAGTCATATTCTCTCCACAGTCATTCCTGCCATTGTCTGATAAGTTTATGTAAAAAGTGGTCATAGTGGCAGGGATGGAGGTTATGTATGAACTCAGAAACATTAACTTTCACTCACAAAGTCCAAGTTGGCTACAGCCACTAAGTGCCCAATCTGTCATCAGCTGAGACCAAAACAGAGTCTGTAATATAAAATCATTCCTGAATACAGTCAGCAACCTGGTGGGAGGTTGATTACATTGGACTGATGCCATCATAGAAATGGCAGCATTTTTTTCTTACTGGAATAGACACTTGTACTGGATAAGGATTTGCATTCCCTGCATACAATGCTTCTTTTAAAACTACCAATTCTGAACTCAGAGAATTCATTATCCACCATCATGGTATCCCACACAGCAGTGCCTGATATCAAGAGACAAATAGAGTGTGTCAATAGATCTATATTCCTGGAATTCACTGGTCTTGACATGTTTCCCATCATCCTGAAATAGCTATCTTGCTAGAGAAATGGAATGGCCTTCTTGACAGTTTCAGTGCCAGTTAGGTGGCAATGCCTTGAAGGTTGTGGTAGTATTCTTCAAGACGTATTATCTGCTCTAAACCAGCAGATAATATATGTTACTATTTCTCCAATAGCTAGGGTTCACAGGTCCAGGAAGCCAGGGGTGGAAATGGAAGTGGCATCACTCATGTTACCACTAGTGACATTTTGTTACCGCTTTTGGGATTATGACAAGTATGGGATTCTTCCATATTTGTTGGCCAGGAAACTTAACTGTATTTCCATTTTCTTGACATTGATGAGTGCCTCATTAGTTTATTGAAAGAGATTGATTTGTATTCCATCAATTCCTGAAGCCGCATCTGTTGCCAGTCCCTTCAGTGAAGGTTGAACTTCTTCCTTCAGTACAATCGATTCTTGATCAGACGTTATCTCTTGAAATGTTTGAACATCAGATATTTGGTTTTGGTATATTGATTCTGTGTATTCTTTCCATCTTTTTTTGTTGCTTTCCAGCTCATTCAATATTTGGCTCATGGTGGTGGCCGTGTGCAATGAAGTCGGTTCTGACACATAGCAACCCTGTACAGGGTTTCCAAGGCTGTATTTGGCTCAAAGAACCCTTCAATAGTGCAAATTGAGGCATGAAAATTTTCTTTAGTTCTTTCACCTAGGGAAATGTTTTATGTGTGGTTTCCCTTTGGTTTTCTAACTCCAGGTCTTTGGACATTTCATTATAATACATCTTTGTTTTGTTTTGTTGTATTTAGCTTTGAAGTTTTCTGTTCAGTTCTTTTATTTCCTCATTTCTTCCATTTGCTTTAGCATCTCTAAGCTCAAGAGCACATTTCAGAGTATCTTCAGACATATTTTGGTCTTTTCTTTATCTCTTTACTATTTAATGAGCTGTTGCTTTCTTACTATTTGATGCTTTTGATGTCACCTAACAACTCTTCTGGTCTTCAAACATCAGTGTCTAACACATTAAATCTATCCTTGAAATAATCTCTAAATTCAGGTGGTCTATGTTCAGGGAAAGGAGTTCTGGTAGCATAGTGGTTATGAATCGGGCTGCAAACCTTAAGGTCAGCAGTTTGAAACTACCAGCCGCTTCACGGGAGAAAAATGAGGCTTTCTGCTCCCATAAAGATTTACAGCCTTGGAAACCCTGTAAAGGGTAGCTATGAGTTGGAAACGACTCGACAGCACTTAACAATAACATGTTCAAGGAGGTCTGGTGTGACACTGAGGGTTAATGCGCTGGACTACAAAGTCAGTTTGAACTGCAAGATCGGCAGTTCAAGCTCACCATTCACTCCTTGGAAACTCTATACAATGTTGCTATGGGGCGGAACTGACTCAACAGCATTAATCAACAACAACAAATGTTCAAGGTCATATTTTGGCTCTTGTGGCATTGTTTTAGTTTTTTTAGGCTGAACAATTAATGGTCTGTTCCACAGTTGGCCCCTGACCTTGTTTTGGCTGATGATATTGAGCAGCAGTTCTACCATCTCTTCCCACAGATATAGTCAGTTTAATTCCTGTATATTCCATCTAATGAGGTCCATATGTATAATCACCTTTTATGTTATTTTAAATGTATTTTTGCAATGAATAAAGTATTTATTGTACAAAATTCTATCATTTAATCTCCAGCATCATTTAGACCATCAAGGCCTTATTTTTCAACTACTGATGCTTTCTTTTTGTTTTCAACTTTTGCATTACAATCACCAGTAATTGTCAATATATCTTGATTGAATGTTTTATCAGCCTGAAGAAGTTGATAGAATTCATTAGTGTCATTATCACTAGCTCTAGTGGTTGGTGCATAAATTTGAATAAAAGTGGTATTTACTGGTATTCCTTGGTGTTGTTGTTAAGTGCCATAGAGTTGGTTCTAACTCATTGCAATCCTGTATAAGGTTTCTGATGAATTTCTGGTGGGTTTGAACAACTGACCTTTCAGTTAGCAGTCCAGTGCTCATCCTAGAGTACCACCCCAGACTCCTTGTCAGCATATAAATATTATCCTATCACAGACAGCATTGCACTTTAAGACAGATCTTGAAATGTTATTTTTGATGATGAAAATAATGCTATACTTCTTGAATTTATCATTCCCAGTGAAGTAAGCCATATAACTGTCTGATTCACAATGGCCAATACCAGTCCACTTCAGCTCTCTTAATTCTTAGGACACAGATCTTTATGCATTCGATTTCATTTTTTATAATTTCCAATTTTCCTAGATTCATACTTTGTACATTCCACACTGCCATTATTAATGGAGATTTGCATCAGTTTCTCTTCATTTTGAGTTGTGCTCCATCAGTAAGTAAAGGTCCCAAAAGCTTTACTCCATTCATGCCATCGTGGTAAACTCTACTTTGAAAAGGATGCTCTTCCCCCATCATATTTTGAGTACCTTTCAACCTGAGGGACTTGTCTTCTGACAATACATCTGACAATAGCACCAGAATATTTATAATGTTTCCATCACTGGCACTACATCTGACAGTATTCTGGTGGTATTTATAATGTTTTCATTTTCTGACACTATATCTGGAATGTTCTACTGGTATTCATAAAGTTTTTAGTGGATAAACTTTAAGAAGTAGTCTACCTCTCCTTCTTCCTACTGAGCATGGGATCAGTTTCTTCCTGGAAATTCAGCTGAAATCTGTCCACCATTGGGTGACTCTGCAGGCATTTAAAACACCAGTGGCATAGCCTGCAACTATTACAGCAATATGCAAGCCACTAATGTATGACAGGAGTCCTGGTGTGGCGCTGTGGGCTAATGCGTCAGACTGCAAAGTCATTTGAACTGCAAAGTTGGTGGTTCAAGCTCACCAGCCCCTCCTTGGAAACCCTATATATAGGACCGCTATGGGTCAGAATTGACTCAACAGCACTTAACAACAACAACAAAGTATGACAAACAAACAGACAAGTGATGGTCTGGGTGGTGGAAGAAGGCAATTTTCAGTTAAAGCTGTGATCACCCAAGTAGTTGCAGAACCAGGGACATTAATTGTTTTGCACATTTCTTCCCTGATTGTATAACAAATATTTTTTTTCTTTACTAATGAAATAGAAAATATAAATGGGGCTAATGCATTTTCAGTATTGCACATGTTAGTTGTAACATTTTAGGTGATTTTGCTTTTATCTTTATTTAGAGATTATGTATTTTTTAAGGAGATGGGTTCATGTGTCAAGTTGGCACAGGGTAGACAGTGATGGTTAAGACCGTGTCAATTTAGTTGTGCCATAATTCTCTGGTTTTGCGGATACCTTGTAATCATCCACCATTGTGAGTTCTAATACAAAGTAATTAGTTCCAAAAGAGATCTGCTATCAGCAATCAGTTAAAAGGGAGTCTCCTTGGTGTGCCCTGCATTGAATATATTTATTTGGATGTTCTGACAAATCTTGCTACTTTTTTGCTCAATCTGAATTATGCATCTGGCTTGTTATTATCAAGCATCTAGTTCTTTGGACTTGAGTTAGTGGCCTTATATTGGCTGCCAATCTTTGGATTCATTAATGTCTACAGCCTGTGAACCAGTAGCAAACTGTGAGAACACCCATCTCGGATTCTTTTGTCCTTGCAGCTACTAGAGTCAGGAGAAGCCTTCAAGATGACATTTGACCCACAGCCTTGGGA
>NW_006408561.1:11296922-11302269 GCF_000296735.1 Chrysochloris asiatica | reverse complement strand
GCACATAAGGAAGACCATAGAAGAATTGATGCATTTGAATTATGGCATTAGAAGAGAATTTTAAAAGTACCATGGACTGCCAAAATAACAAACAAATCTGTGTTGGAAGAAATACAGCCATAATGCTTCTTGAAAGCCAGGATAACCACACTTCATCTCTCTTACTTCAGACATATTATCAAGAGAGACCAGTTCCTGGAGAAGGATATTATGTTTGGAAATATGGAGGGTCAGAAAAAAAGGGGAAGACCCATAATGAGATAGACTGGCAGCAGCAATGGGCTAAAACAGGACAACATTTGTGAGGTTAGTGTAGGACATGTCAGTGCTTTGTTCTGTTGGGAGTACTGCTATGAGTCGGTACCAACTCAATGGCATCTAACAACACAAAAGAATGTGGACCTCACAGATGACCTTCAATACATCCCTCTCAAATCCAGAGACCACCATAATAACAGATATGATGCGCTAAACACTAATGATATTGATCACACGAGTTATGGAATAATATCAAGGACATCATACATGAAGAAATAAAAAAATGTCATTAAAAAGAAAGAAAAAAATATATGATCAAAATATAGGTCGTAAGAAATTGTGTAGCTTTCTTTTACACAGAGAGTACTTAAAAAGTGGAAGAAATGATTAAGCTAAAGAGTTGAAAAGAAGATTTCAAAGGATGACTTGAGAAGAGACTATGACGTATTTTAATGAATCTAATAAAGATTTGGTGTTAGAAAACCAAAAGGGAAGAATACACATTTCTCAAGCTGAGAGAATGGAAGTATGAACTAAGCATGAAGGGGATAAACATTACTATTGTTGTGGTTAGGTGCCACTGAGTCAGTAACAACTCACAGCAACACTGTGTATGACAGAATGAAACACTGCCTTGTCCTGGGCCAACCTCACAAATGTTGCCATGTTTACTTTTAAACCAATTGATGCTGTCAATTTGCCAATCCATCTCACTGGGAGTCTTCTTCTTTTTCTCGGACCCTACCTTTCCAAATATGATCTCCTTCTCCAGTGACTGGTCCCTCCTGACAATATGCCTGAAGTATGAGAGACGAAGTTGGCCATCCTGCCTTCAAGAAGCACTCTAGCTGCACTTCTTCCAAAACAGATCTATTCGGTTTTTTAGCAGCCTATGGCACTTTCAATAGTCTCTTCCAACACCATAGCTCAAATGCATTAATTCTTCTACAATCTTGCTTATTTGCTGTCTAGCCTTTGCACGTATATAAGGTTAATGAAAATATGATGGCTGGGTTAAGCACACTTTAGTCCTCAAACTGACATCCTTGCTCTTCAACACTTTAAAAGGGTCTTGTACAGCAGATTTGCCTACTGCAATACGTCATTTGATTCCTTGACTGCTGCTTCCATGAGTGCTGATAGTTGATCCAAGAAAAATGAAGTCTTCGGCAACTTCACTTCTTTTCTCCATTGATAAGAATGTTGTTTATTGATCCAGTGGTGAAGATTATTTTTTTTCTTTACATTAAGATGTATCCATACTGAAGGCTATGGTCTTTGATCTTCATTAGTATTTTAAGTCTTCTTCACTTTCAGCAAACAAGGTTGTATCATCTGCATATCGCAGTTAATAAGTCTTCCTTCAATCCTGATATCAGGTTTTTCTTCATATAACCCAGCTTCTCAGATTATTTACTCAGCATTGTTGCTGTTAAATGCCATCGAGTCATTTCTGACCCATAACAACCCTGTCTCAGCATACAGGATGAATAACCATGGTGAAAGAATACACACCTGGTGCACACCTTTCCTGATTTTAAACATTCAGTGTTCCTTGTATCGTCAAACAAATGCCTTCAGTCTATGTACAGACTCCTCGTGAGCACAATTAAGTATCCCGGAATACCCATACTTCACAATGTTGTCCATAGCTTGTCATGATCCACACAATCGAAAACCTTTGCGTAGTCAATAAAGCATAGGTAAACATCTTTCTGATATTCTCTGCTTTCAGCCAAGCACGTATAGTTACACATAAATCTGTACATTAATGTTTTTTAGTGAGTTGTTAGGCAATTAGAAAAAAGTGAAAACAACCCAAAAGTATCTCACTTAGAGAATGAATTAGAAAATAATGATTCATCCATACAGTACAACAAAAGATTCAGTTATAAAGGGAAACAATCTAGTGATATATGAAACAGCATGAATACGTCTTAATTATGCTAAGTTTTAAAAGTCACACTCAAAATCGTGTATAAATGTCTTTATATTATATTCTGGAAAAGACAAATCATTAGAGAGATAAAGAACATCAGTATTTGGCAGTCTTGGAAGAGGAAAAATGTTGACTACAAGGGGTCACATGAGAATTTTGGTGACTGACAGAACTCTTTGCATGTTGATTGTGGTGCTTGTGCATTGCTCACCTCCTGCAGAACTTTGCATGGAGAAAGTCAATTTTTGCCATATTTAAGTATATCTTAGTGACAATATTTAAAGCAAAATTAAAAGAGCAAGGAATTCAACTTTTAAAAAGGATATTTTAAACAGTAGCAGCATGAATACAAAAAAACAATAAGAAATGGTATTGGAAAGTAATAACCAAAATCAATGAAACAGCGAACAATAGTGACAATATAAAATCCATAAACAAGCTGAAAGTTGGATTTCTGAAAAAATTAAATTATAAAAACTAGAAAAATCAAAATAGAAAAATAGAGAAAAGATGCAATTAAACAAAATATTGAATGAAAAGGAGAAACAACTTCAAAATTCAAGGAAACAATTTGTCATGTATTGGATTGTGTCCCCCAAAATATGTGTCAACTTGGCTGGACCTTGAGTATCTTTGGTAGTTAAGTAATGACGTAAATTCTTAGTTATGTAGTAATGATATCTGTTGTGATCAGCCAGTCAATTAAAAAGGAATTAAGATGAGCTGCAATACCCTTATTCAGGTCACACATGTTGGCCCAATGTAAAATTAATGTAGAGGAAGTTTCCCTGGTGTCTGTACTGTATCACCTTTGTCTTACATTAGATAAAAGGAGAGACAAGTGGGGGAAATGAGAGGCATTTCTTACAACAAAGGAAGAAGAATCAGGAACAGATTGATTCCTTTGGATCCAGGATCCCTTCACTGAGAAATCCCTGGACCCAGAGGAAGATTGATAACAAGAACCTTCTAGCCAAGCTGACACAGAGAAAAGCTTCACTAAGAGATGGCACTCTGAATTTGGACTTTTAACCTCCAAAACTGTGAGAGAATAAATTTCTGTTTGTTAAAACCATCCACATGAGATATTTCTGTTATAGCAGTATTATATAATATCATAATAAAGTGTATTATGAAGTAATATTTAAAAAAACACAAAACAAAAACCCAAATCCACTGCCATGTAGTGAATCCTAACTCATGGTGACCTTATTCCAAGACCATAAATCTTTACTGGAGCAGACAGCCTCATCTTATTCCTGAGGAGTAAGTGTTGGGTTTGAACTACCGACTTTGTGATTAGCAGTACAGTGCTTATCCTACAGTGCCACTAAAACTTAATCTTTAACTAAAATATGTTAATAGTTCTGAAAACCCACATGAACTAGTTTTTCAATTGTGCCTTGCCCCCCAGTGAGTTTTTCAATCAAGATAAAGTAGCCAAAACGAAAACCAAACCTGTAGTCATTTAATTGATTGTGACTCCCAGTGATGTTTTAGGACAGAGTAGGGCAGTTCCACAAGGTTTCCAAAGTTAAAATATTTATCAAAATAGGCTTCTATATCTTTCTGCTGCAGAGTGGCTAGTGGAATTGAACCACTGAGCTTTTGGTTAGCAGTCACATGCTTAATCATTGTACTATCAGGGCTCCTTGAATGAAGTAGTGGTGGTAGTGGTAGTGGTCATGTGCTGTTGAGTCGGTTCCAAATCTTAGTAAACCAGTGTAAGGTGTCCAAGGCTGTATATCATTACGGGAACAGAAAGTCTCATCTTTCTCCCATGGAACAGCTAGTAGATTCAACCTGCTTATCTTGTGGTTAGCAGCCCAACACATAAACTACTATGCTACCAGGGCTCCTTAATGAACTAGTTGTTATTGTTAGGTGCCATCGAATCAGTTCTGACTCATAGCAACCCTATGCACAACAGAATAAAGACATGCCAGTCCTGCGCTAGCCTCAAAACCATTATTATGCTGGAGCCCATTGCTGCTGCCACTGTGCCACACCATCTCACCTGGAGGGGGGGGGGATCTTCCTCTTTTTCACTGACCCTCCACTTTATCAAACATGATGCCCAGCTATAGGGACTGGTCCCTCTGATAGTATGTCTTAAGTATATGAAAGACAAAGTCTTGCCATCCTGGTTTTTAAGGAGCTGTACTTCTAACACAGAATAGTTTGTTCTTCTGGCAGTCCATAATACTTCTGACATTCTTCCCCAACACAATAACACAAATACATCAATCCTTCTACAGTCCTTCTTATTCACTGTCCAACTTTCACATGCATATGAGGCTATTGACCAGGCACATCTTAATCTTCAAATTGAAGTAGTGGAACCCCTGAAATATCTCAGTCAGGGTACAGATGCAGAGTAAAGCAGTTGTTGTTGTTGTTGTTAAGAACCAGGGAGTCAGTTCCAACTCATAGCGACCCTGCACAGGGTTTCCGAGGCTGTAAATCTTTGCGGGAGCAGAAAGCCTCATCTTTCTCCCACAGAACAGCTGGTAGTTTTGAACTGCTGACCTTGGGTTAGCATCCCAATTCATTATGGAATGACTTCTGAAGTCACCTGTCTTTACCACCTTCTATTCTAAAGCAACCTTCACAATTACTCTAGTGTTTCATACCAATATTATATTCTATGCTTACCAGGATATGATAAAGATTGGGAAGCACTGCCTCTGGGTATTATGCCAAAATAAAAATTAAAAAAACCCTTTAAAATAACAAACGTGTATTTCTTTATTCTCATTAGTAATGAGTATCTAATTATATCTGTGCTTCATATCCTGTCTTAAGAACCAACAGCTTCCTCATAAACACCCCAGTGCATTCTGAATTCAGGATATCTTGTAACAATTTATTAATGAGCCTAAAGTACTATGGTTTGCCCACAGCCAAATAGTTTTTATTTTAAAATTTAAATTCAGTTCCCAAATGAGGGTGCACAGAGTCTATGGAACTCAGGGGATATGCAGTATATCAAAATAGTTTCTGTGTTCTCACAAATTATTTACTTCAAAAAGTGCAATATTTCCCTAAAGAACCAAATACCTTGCAACTTTAGTTTATGTCACTTCCTCTGAGCACAATCCAAAAGATAAGACAAAGTTTTCCTTGATCTCTTCCTCTCAGGGTGTTTTG
>NW_006408561.1:11294656-11296822 GCF_000296735.1 Chrysochloris asiatica | reverse complement strand
CCCCCCCCCCGGTATTACACTGGGGATGTTCACTTACAAACCAAGAGAAGCAAGGATGGTGTCGTTTTTTCTATGTTCTACTTTATGAAATAATTTTATCCTTAGAATGTCTACAAGCTGATACTTCTTAAAAGCTGTAGTATGACTTCACCGTCTCTATTTTTCTCAGGATTAGTCCTTTTGTCAGACCATAATAGTGTAACAAAACAATATGGTCATGCTATTTTTTTTTAATTATGCTGGAAAATATTTGATGAACAAAACATCAACAATTTAGATAAAACATGATCAGTAACAATGTTGACTGAGCCATGTTGGATCCTGAAGCAAAAGAAAAAAATCAGTAACACTGAATTTATTAGTATCAGACTTCTGCAGAATCTTACTTATATCTATTCAGTGTTTCCATCTGTTGTGCACTGGGTTGCTATTAGTCAGAAATGACTCAACAGCACCTAACAACAACAACAGTAGCAGTAAGAGCTGCCTCTTTTCAAAGGCATTTCATAGCTATGTTAAAGGGCAGACTTTGATATTGGAGATTCATAGACTTTAATCAGTCAATAACTGATTTCTATAAAGTGATGTTTTCATAAGGTAGGTGGAATATATGGTCAGCTACATACAATCCATTTTTTACCATAACTGGACCTCTTAGTATGTCTACGAGCACTCGATTTTACCATCTTGACCTCCCCAATTCCAGGAGAGTAGGAGCCCTACATTTGTTTGGCAAGTGCCTGCTCTGGACCTCAATGGCATTTATGACTTGTCCTTAGGGTCCCCTCAAGTATTCAAATATTTGTGATAGGTTTTCTTCATTGTCATACCTATTTTGTTTTTGAGCCAGATAGCAATAATAGCAGTAGCTTAAAAGATGCTACATTGCTTCTAGTAGAACCAACTGCCAAAACAATATATTCTCAAGAAGTTACACAATTGTGCCAGTCATCATTTTCTATAAAACTTAGCCTAGCTTTCAATTACAATTACTTTTTCTTTTCGACAGTGACCAACAGAGTGCTCAGAGGGACAATTCTGAGGACTCCACAGTCTCTAAATAGATTGCCCACTTATACCTTCTCTTTCTTTGATAAAATCTTCTGGATGTGCTACAGGTTCCAAAGAAAACCACATTTCACAAACAGTTCAAATGAATGCCTATCTAACAGGAAAGATTTTTCTCAATACTTTTCAGGAAAGAATATAATATAATTTGAATGTGATCTCTAGAAAGACATCTTGTCTCCATGTACATTTTAATACCATTCTTTAGATAATATCTTCTTTTTAGAGAAGCTAAAATGCCCTCATGTACACCTGTTTATAACATAGGCAACTTGGTAAACCCTTACTTTTCTATCTGTTGAATCACTGATCTGTCCTTCCAGAGTCTTCACCTCAGAGCACTTACTCATTAAAGTTCATTAGAGTTAAAGAAAAAAGGCGATGAACCAGTGTTCATAAGCAAATATGTAATTTTCAAATCAGAATTTCCATTCTACAACATGGTCATAATTCTGAACACATAAATGAATAAAAGTAACATCAGGTCGATCACTATATCCATCACGATACACCTAATGCCATCCCACAGTATGTCTAATATTTTGGATCTTATTACCAATGAGGAGTACAATGTACTGTCAATATTGCAGTAAACTTGGTACATTAAGACAATGCATTTCGTTTGAGTTTTACATGAGATTTTCACTACATAAACCGGTGCCTATGACATACCACTGAACCAATTTTATCTGTAAAGACATTATTGATAATTATGTGTTCAGACTTTATGGTCATAATATAAAATTAATTATATAAACCATTAATTGGTGGTGACCTGGTCTAAATTCTGGAACATAGTTGGGATTAATAAAACAGAGAAGCAGCTGTCCCCATAGAGTACACTACCTAAAAATTTACTATTTGCATGTGTACTAGAAGGCAAATCTAATTAACAGCAACAATATACAGTGAAGTAATATAGTCATATAAGAGCATAAATAAAGGGATTTTAACAAGTCTGTAGCGTCAAGGGTAGTTTCCTGATAAAGTGAGGCACCAGGAATTGAGGGAATAAATATTGAAATGTTTCAAGAAAGTGATGCAGCACAGGAGGCACTCACTCAAGTCTGTCAAGGAATTTGGAAGACAACTACTTGG
>NW_006408561.1:11291107-11292805 GCF_000296735.1 Chrysochloris asiatica | reverse complement strand
CTCCCATGTAAACTATCACATAATTCACAATAAAACATTTAAGGAAAAAAAAAAGAAAAGAAATGTGTGTGACAAGGTTGTATTCTTTCACCATACTTATTCAACCTGTATGCTGACCAAATAATCTGAGAAGCTGGGTTATATGAAGAAGGACATGGCATCAGGATTGGAGGAAGACTCACTAACAACCTGCTATATGCAGAGATACAACCTTGTTTTTTGAAAGTGAAGAGGACTTAAAACATTTACTGATGAAGATCAAAAGCACAGCCTTCAATATGGATTGCATCTCAATGTAAAGAAAACAAAAACCCTCACTACTGGACCAATAAACAGCAATCTTATCCACAGAGAAAAGACTGAAATTGTCAAGGTCTTCATTCTTCCTGGATCAACTACCAACACTCAGAGAAGCAGCAGTCAAGAAATCAAATGACATATTGCATTAGGAAAATCTGCTGCACAAGACCTCTTTAAAGTGTTAAAGAACAAAGATATCAGCTTGAGGACTAAGGTGCCCCTGACCCAAGCCATAGTATTTTCAATAACCTCATATGCATGCGTAAGCTGAACAGTGAGTAAGGAAGAGCAAAGAAGAATGGATGCATCTGAGTTATGGTATTTGAGGAGAATATTGAAAGTACCATGGGCTGCCAAAGAACAACCAGATCTATTTTTGAAGAAGTGCAGCCAGAGTGCTTCTTGGAGGCCATGATGGCCAAACTTGATCTCTTATACTTTAGACATATTGTCAGAAGGGACCAGTCACTGGAGAAGGATATCATGTTTGGTAGGGTGGAGGGCCAGAGAAAAAGAGAAAGTCTCCGCAGCAAGATGGATTGGCAAAGTGGCAGCATCTATGGGAACAATCGTGGCAACAGTTTTGAGGTTGGCCCAGGGCTGGGCAGTGTTTCATTCTGTTGTGCATAGGATTGCTATGAGTCGGTACTGACTTGGTGGCACCTAACAACAACAACAACAACAATAAGAAATCTAGAGTATCTGGCTTCAGGCTGAGGTGACAATGTGTCTGCACAAAATTTAATGCTTGGTTTGTGGACTTTAAAAGCTATTTGGAATGCTAAATTAAGAGTTGTTGTTGTTGTTGTTATGTGTTGTGGAGTCGGTTCCGACTCATAGCGACCCTGTACAGGGTTTCCGAGGCTGTGAATCTTTATGGGAGCAGAAAGCCTCATCTTTCTTCCACGGAACAGCTGGTAGTTTTGAACTGCTCACCTTGTGGTTCGTAGCCCAATTCGTAACCACTACGCTAGAGTAGTAAGAGTTTATTAGGAGATTATAAGCAAAACTAGTAGAATGGGCATTTATTTGAAAATAAAGTAATGTAGCAGGACAAGTAGATCCAGGGAAACCGAAAGGAAATGACTATAGTGGTTCAGAATAGAAATGCAGTGCACTAATCGGTTGCTAATTATAAAGTTGTATTTGTTGTTAAGTGCCTTTGAGTCAGTTCTGACTCATTCCTACCTTGTATAGAGTTTCCAGCAGCTGCTGTTGAGTTTGAACCACCCACCCTGTAACTCAAACTGACCTTTTGATCCAGTGCTAATCCTATAGCTCTACACCAGAGTGAATAAAATCAATGAAAGATACTTTCAAGGATCAATAACTGATGGTTATATAATGAGCTAGAGAAGTGGAAAACTTGTGAGAAAAATGGATAAATTTGGTTTTAGA
>NW_006408561.1:11256831-11290132 GCF_000296735.1 Chrysochloris asiatica | reverse complement strand
TTGATGGCACCTGACAACAACAACAGGACTCATAAAGTGTGATTTTATTTGTGTCCACTACCAGTAAATATATTTGAATTCTTGCTTCAAAGATTCCTTTGTTTTATTGCTTTTTAAAGTATTTTTTTTTTCAAAGAAACAATTATTTTGCTTTATTATCTAAGGCAGTGGGTGGTAGTCTTTCCACTTGTAACAATTTGTTAAATCTGACATCACACACATCAGCATTTTAACCACAAAAATAACAGTAAATTCTCAGACAAAAACCATTGATTGAACAGTGTTGATATGTAGAAGCTATACATGTGGTGCAAGGTTTCAAGTATCCTCACAAAGGTTTGTTAGTAATAACAGCAATGCCATTTAAATTGTGACTCAGATGTCCAGTTATTTAGAAGGTACAAGAATTCTTATGTCCTACCGGACTTTCTCTTTATCTAGATGACAGTTTTAACAGGGTAAGTAACCACGTTCTGAAATGCCTGGAAGGAGCATATAAAAACTAAGGCCATCATAGAAAGAAATAACCCAGAAAGGACTCTTCTTGAACTGCAAATCTTGATAACAAAGGCAAAAGTTCCACGTATTTTTCTGTCCCTGAGGCATCTAACCTTTCAACAAATGCCCAAGCAGATGCAATATTTTCAGTGCTGCCCACTTAGAAATTTGTAATCTAGTAATATTTTCACTCACAGCCACTACTGAACACCTAAAAAAATACATTTATAGATGATAAGGCACAATATTTAAAGGGCACCTGCTTCTACAGCATTAATTAAAAACAATAATCCATATTTGTGCTTTCATCTTATGACCTCAAACCTTTATTTTCTTGCATAATAGGAATTATCATTTTTGGAAACATCTAGCATGTCTATTACCCATTGCAGAATCCATTCTTAACTTAGTAATATACTCTAACAGTGATACAGATTGCAATACTGCCAAACAGCGAAGGCTGTATTTCCTTATTGCTTTTATGAGGTTTTTATAATAAACCAAAATCCGTTGTTGTCAAGTCAATTCTGATGAGTAATGCTATATGGCAGAATAAAAGTACCTCATAGGGTTTCCAATGCTAAAAATCTGACTGGTAGTTTCAGAATGCTGACCTTTCAATTAGCAGGTGGGCTCTTTAACCACTTTGCCACCAGTGCTCCAGGTTCTTATAATAGTACCCATAATTCATATATATATTAATTAACCTTCCATAAAAATTACTGATCTAGATTTTTAAAATATCAATATATGTAGACCTAATTATAATTTATAATTATTTATAAATACCACATTATATTTGTAGCTATAAGTTGTCCATGCAATTATTCCCTCACATTAAGCCACATTAAACATTGATATAAGTAATATTGAAATTTTAATTTCATTACAGAAGGGTCCAGATAGTTCTTCTAAAAAGCTTCCTTTATGATCAATGCCTATATAAGCAGCAGTTAAGATACCAAATGATATGTTGCAATGGATAAATCTGTTGTAAAAAGATCTTTTTAAAGTTTGAAACAGCCAGGATGTCTCTTTAAGAAGTAAGATACTCCTATCCGAAGTTACGGTATTTTCAGCCACTTCATATGCATCAAAACATTGGACAATGAATAAGGAAGACCAAAGGATAATTGATAGCTTTTGCTTAAGATGTTAGTGAAGAATATTACATACACCATGGATTGCCAGAAGAACTCATGAATCTGTCTTGAAAAAAGTACAGCAAGAATGCGGCAAAGTACGTGAGGATGATGAGATTTCATCTCTCATACTTTGGACATGTTATCAGAAGGGACCAGTTTTTGGAGAAGAACATCATACTTTGTACAGAACGTCAGTAAAACAGAAGGAGAATTTCAGTGAGATGGATTGATAAATGGCTGCAAAAATGGCTAACACATAGTGATGATTGTGAGGAGGTGCAGGACTGGCATTGTTTCCTTTGGTTGTACATATGGTTGCTGTGAGTCAGAACTGACTTAGTGGCACCTAACAGCAAGTGGATGATTCAAATGTGCAAACAGATTTGAGAAACCATAACGCAGATCAACAAGATGATAAAATGTTTGGTTTTGTGGTTGTTTATCAAGGTACACAAAATCACTGATTTTTACTAGGTTCTTAACCTATTTGGATGTTATAAGGCTTTATCAGATGTTAGAATTTAAAATATAATACATAGCCACTTAAATTAAAACCTCAGAAATTCATGCAAAAAAGCAACTATAAGACAAGTTGCATGTTATCCCATGGTTTGAGGTTGCCTGTACCTTGAATTACATCCTAAAAATATAAACCAAATATTATAAAATATTCTTCATTTAATTATGTAAGAAGATTGTAAGTCACACATTTATTCCAAATTCTGGTACTTAAATGGACTTTATTGATAATTTAATAAAAACTTTCACTTCTATATAGGCAATAAGGTTTAATATAAAGAATTCCAGAAATCCCAGGAATACCCTATTTGATCCTTTTCAGCCTCAACCAATAATTTCTAACTGTGTGACATAAAACATTTAACCTGAGTTTCAGAATTCTTATATGACAATGCAATGGTGCTGTAGAATTAAATTATATACAGTACCTGGTATGTAGAAAATTATTCAAATTAATCTCCTACACAATATCTGTCCCCTGCATGGCTGAAAATTGAGCCTCAGGATAGTTCAGTTCCAGGTCTGCGGGGTAATGGAGGAACTTGATAGCTAACTAAATCTCCATTTAACCAATAAACTTTTGATTTTGTGTTTTGTTCCACATTTTCCTCCCACTCTAAGCAGGGCCATCTAATGTGATCCCTTTCAGAGCAGCTGGCAGTGACAGTCAAGCACTGTTTCGCTTGATTATCTTATCTAATTTCAAAAACAATAGAAAGTAGGTCTCGTTTTCAAAAATCATTGTTATTTTCTTATATTTCAGATTATTTATCTTTAGTTGTCATAAACATCTAACTTTTACATTATTATTACAGGAATTGCTGTAATTGAGGGTTTCATAAACCAAACAAAATTCTTCCTTTCTTTTTACTTATGCTTGTGATGATATGAAACATAACTTTTGTAGAAATAGAACAAACTCTGGTTTAGCGTACAATTGTAAAAGATGAAGCTATCAATATGACTCACAGAAGGAAAAGGTTAATAGCTTCTGAATAGTTTCTATTGTTGTCAAGTCAATTCTTCTTTCATAAAACTTCAGTTTATAGCTGAACATCAGTAATATTTATTCATTTTCTCATGTAACTATGTAAATTTTATTTATATCCAATTATAACTTATAATTAGATATAAATTCACATATTTGTTACAGTGATTTGCTCATACACTATTTTCTCACATCAACCCACAGTAAATATTAATACAAATAATACTAAAAGCTAATGTGTTTAAATCACTTGCCAACATGGCATAATCCACCCAGCAACACCATAGAGGAAAGGACTGAAAATCAATTTCCATAAAGATTATTGTGTTGCTGATGCTGTTAATTGCCACCGAGTTGATTTTGACTCATCTAAGAAAACTATTTGGAGCATTTCTAGTATGCAACACATAGTAATGCTGGGAATTAGATCAACTTATTGGCTATTGTGTTTAATTTTGTTTAGGAGTGAGGGAGAAGGGTTTGTTTATATCACATCTACATTCAGCAAGTAAAATACTTAATTTATCTACTTTCACCAAATAAAATGTTTTCTTCACCATCAAATTAAAATTCAAAATTGTTACATTTATCTTTTATATTTGTTATCTCAATCACTAGGTCCATTAGATACTTTATACTTCATTACTTCACACAGCACTGTTGTTTTTTTGTTGCGTGTACTGTTGAGTTGGTTCTGGCTTATAGACAGACTATAAAATCTACCTAGAATACTGTCCTCATCACACCCTCATCATATTAGACAACCAATGATTAATATGGGGAAAAATGAAAACATTTTTAAGGCATTCAAATATTTCCCTATTTTGTCCAAATCTAACTATTCAAGCTTCACTTTCTCTATTCTCTTATATGAATATTTTGCTGCAAGGTTACCAAAACCCTACTCTCTTGAAATGGTTTTTTGTTTGCTTATTTGTTTTGTTTTTAACTTCTTATTATGACTTGGGTGAGAGTTTACAGAACAAGGCAGTTTTCCATTAAATAATTTATATACATTCCATTTCATGCCATTGATAACAATCCACACACTGCAACTGCACTTAACCCATTTTTCCCCTATTGCTTATTATTGTTTCTCCTTTCCTATTCCTTCCTGCCTTTTGAACTTTGCCTTGAGTAAATGATGCTCCCCTGGTCTCAAATGCATACCTCCCTAATATCATTGTTCATCCTATATATCTGTCCCCTGCATGGCTGAAAATTGAGCCTCAGGATAGTTTAGTTCCAGGTCTGCGGGGTAATGGAGGAACTTGATAGCTAACTAAATCTCCATTTAACCAACAAACTTTTGATTTTGAGTTTTGTTCCACATTTTCCTCCCACTCTACCCAGGGCCATCTAATGTGATCCCTTTCAGAGCAGCTGGCAGTGACAGTCAAGCACCGTTTCGCGCCTCTGGTCACAGGATCATGGAAGCCATGGCTCACATGGTCCACCAGTCCACTGGAACAATTGTTGAAAATGGTTTTACCTCTACATTTTTTATTATGTTCCTTTTTTCATTCTATCTGCAGCTTGGAATTGAATTCATTCTCTTACTTGATAATAAGAAAGTCACCTAACACTAACAATTCATCTCAACTTGTTTCTCTTTGAACACTTCTCTAGCAAGTCAAACCTAAAAAATTTCTTCTAATAATAAGCTCTCAAGTCATATCCTTCTGTAAAGCCACTCTATCAACTAACTTCTTGAAGTTTCATTTTGTGAAGTATGTTTAGCAAAGTAATGACCTCTACAATGTTCATCTCCTAATCCTCAAAGTCTACGAATATGTTATTTCATATGGCAAAAGGACTTTACAGGCATGATTAAGTCAACAATATTAGTGGCCAATACACTTCACTTTTAACTCACCCATGGCTATGATATTTTTCTTTACGTTCCCACTTAATTTTTTATGAATTCAAATTTTACTGGAAGATTATCCTGGATAATGCCTCTGCTTAATCACATGCTGTAACAAAAGTCCTTATAAAAAGGAGACAAAAGGATCAGAGTTGGAGATATTGGAAGACATTATGCTTTTGACTTTGAAGATAGGGAGAGTAGCTATAAGTCAAGGAATTGACTTTTTATAAACTGGCAAAAGTGAACAGCATCTCCCTTGGAGCTTCCAAAGAACTACAACCATGCTGACACCTTACATGTTTTGAAATCTGTACAACAGAAAGGAAAGAATCTAAATTTGTGTTTTGTAAGTCAAAAAAATTATGAAAATATTGATATTTATAAGAAAAAGCTACTAAATAATGTGACCTCGTATAATGGTCACCATTCCTCTGTCAGTTTTTCAAACTTTGATGGCTTGCTTATTGTGATGCTTGAAGCTATGGCATTAGTTTTTCAAAAATGAGTAAGATTACCCATAGTAGACAGATTTCAGTGGAGTTTCTAGAGTAAGACAGACTAGCAAGGAGAAACTGCCAATCAACTTCTGAAAAAAAAAAAATGACAGAGCAAGCATTTGGAATAGCCGTGGAACATTATCTGATATACACCTAGAAAAACCTACTAATAGGTTTTTAAAATATTAGTTGGCGAGAAGCATTTGTGTTTCACTTGCCAGAGATGAACCCATGAGCCTGGAATACATTCAAAACACATCTAGGAAGAGCTTCTTCTCAGAGTAGAGTAGACCTGAATCACATGGATGCAGTAAAACTTTCAAGAAATTCATTTGGTGATGTGGTATGACTCAAAATAACAAACGTCTATCAATAACCAAAATATGGAATAAGTAAATTTTCCTATTAACTTTACACATTCTATATCGTGCTCCTTTTAAATTAATAACAACATGGTAAAGCACTGTAATGAGCATTCAACATACTACCATTTATATAAGTATTGATATAGGTAATTTTACTCTATATTTTTATACTCTACAAGATCACATTTCAAAATACCTGCATTCCACTCAATAATAAATTATTGTAATTTCCTAAACAGTAAGATGTTTCTTTTTCATTAAAAGGTAATCTAGTCTCGAGCCTCGGCTGAAACAACTCCTTCATCTCATCCCCCGGTACCCCTAGCCCCGGCCCGGCCCGACATCCGGCTAGGCCACAGCGCCAGGCTCTTGTCGCCACCACCTGCTCCCGGCCCGCCCCCTATGGGCTCCTGCTAGAGGCGCCCCACAGGCGGCCCGCGGAGCCCCGATGCTGGCCCGGAAGAAGCCGGTGCTGCCGGTGCTTACCATCAACCCTGGCATCACTGAAGGCCGGTCTCCCACCAGCGAGGGCGCCTCCGAAGCAAACTGGGCGGACCTCTAGAAGAAACTGGAGGAGCTGGAACTTGATGAGCAGCAGCAGAAGCATCTGGAAACCTTCCTCACCCAAAAGGCTAAAGTTGGCTAGCTCAAGGACGATGACTTTGAAAGGATCTCGCAGCTGGGGGCTAGGAATGGTGGGGTGGTCCCCAAGGTGCAACACAGGCCCTCGAGTCTCATCATGGCCAGGAAGCTGATTCACTTGGAGATCAAGCCGGCCATCCGGAAACAGATCATCCGGAAGCTGCGGGTCCTACACAGGTGCAACTCCCCGTACATCGTGGGCTTCTATGGGGCCTTCTACAACGACTGGGAGATCAGCATCTGTATGGAGCACATGGACGGAGGCTCGCTGGACCAGGTGTTAAAAGAAGCCAAGGGGATCCCGGAAGAGATCCTGGGGAAGTTCAGCATTGCGGTCCTCCGGGGCTTGGCGTACCTCCGAGAAAAGCACCAGATCATGCATCGAGATGTGAAGCCCTCCAACATTCTGGTCAACTCCCGAGGGGAGATAAAGCTATGTGATTTGGGGGTGAGCGGGCAGCTCATCTACTCCATGGCCAACTCCTTTGTGGGGACACGCTCCCACATGTCACCAGAGCGCTTGCAGGGCAACCACTATTCGGTGCAGTCAGACATCTGGATCATGGGCCTGTCGCTGGTGGAGCTGTCCATTGGGAGGTACCCCATCCCCCTGCCAGATGCCAAGGAGCTGGAGGCCATCTTCGGTAGGCACGTGGTCGATGGGGCCGAATGAGAGTCCCACAGTGTGTTGCCGCTGCCTCGGCCCCCTGGACGCCCCATCAGTGGTCACGGGATGGACAACTGGAATACATTGTGAATGAGCCTCCTCCCAAGCTGCCAGGCGGTGTCTTCACCCAGGACTTCCAGGAGTTCGTAAATAAATGCCTGATCAAGAACTCAGCAGAACGTGCTGACCTGAAAATGTTGATGAACCACACCTTCATCAAATGGTCCGAGGTGGAAGAAGTGGATTTTGCAGGCTGGTTGTGTAAAACGCTGCGGCTGAACCAGCCAGCACACCCACGCATACCGCGGTGTGAAGGATGGTGATGATGACGTGGGGCCTCCGTCCCTGTCCAGGCACCACCCTTGCACTCCCCCACTCCTGCGCTCCAGCCCCTCTAGGGCCCACCCCTACCTTCCCTCCTGCCACAGTAGGGGTCACTCTCTGGGTTCTGGGGAATGCCATGGTTTGGGTGATCTTCTGGGTCCCTGCTTTCCTAGATTAAAAAAAAAAAAAAAAAACCTGCCAAGAAAGCAAAAAAAAAAAAAAAAGGTAATCTATTTTTTAAAGTTCAAAAAACAGTATAGTTAATCAAAGTATGATAGGTATTTTTTAAAAATTGTTATATATATATATATATTTACAGAAAAGAGAAACAGACTCATGAATAAACTAAGATATGAACTTTTGTCTACAATCTATATATATCCTAGAGAAATAAGAGCCACAATACAAATAGATATATTTACATCCATGTTCTCTGCAGCATTATTCACAATAGCAAAAAGATGAAGACAACTTAAATGCCCATCAGTGGAAGAATAGATAAACAAACTTTGATACATGCACACAATAGAATAAATACTACATAACATTCAAACTTTTTGGAAACACACTGGAAAAAGAAAAAAAAAATCTACAAAACTACATTTTTTGCCACAAAGGGAGTATTCATTCATGTAAAGCATCATTAATTAGCAATGTCTTACTATTTACCACTTTAAAAGATAATGTATTTATGCTTTTTTTTTTTTCTTCTTGCATAGCTCAGGGACTTACACAGAAGCATAAGGTTTATAATATTGTACATGCATTTTAATTCTTTTCAGAAAATTTTCATGATTAGGGTTTAGATACATTGTTATCTACATTCCATCTGTCAGTCTTTATATCATTCATAAATAATCAATTGAATATGAAGTATAGAAGATGTCTAAGTTTATTGAGACTTGAGATATATCATCATCTTTAAATATTAACCTAATGAAACAATAGTATCCATAATGCTTCATGCAAGTAATTAGATTATAGTGCATATTAGACTTGGGTCATTTTTAATGTGCTATATCCCCTTATTATAAATTGCATTCTATTCATCTTTTTATCCTTTTTTGATAATATTATTGTGGCAAGCTGCATATATTATTTTTGTTGTTAGGTGCCATGAAGTTTGTTCCGATTCATAGCTACCCAACAGAGGGTTTTCCAGGAGCAGCTGATTTGTTGGAACACTGACTTGTAGTTAAAACAGACATTGCGAACCTGCACTTATCCTGCAGCACCACACCACAAAAATAGCTATTTTTACTATATTTAAATGAAATTTCACCAATCATCTTTCAGTTTGTCAGATAGAAGGAATACAGATCACTGTACCAAAAATAATTGACCAACATGAAATAATTTCAGGAGATAACATTGATCAAGAATTGTGGGTACTGAAGAAAAAAGTCCAAGCTTCACTGAAAGTCTGGACTTCTGGCAAGATGGCAGATTACGCAGACCCTCTACAACAAAGATATGAGAGCTTTAGAGGAAAGTCTAGAGAAGTGGATTGAGTAAAAGTCAGGTAAACAACTGCTCTACCTTCCCCTCCATCCCCTCAGGCTCCCCCCATCCCCCAACCAACAAAGAATTTTATTTTTCCTTGTAATGTGGGTATTTTTTCTTAATCTTTTGCAGTAATGGTGTTATGCAGTATTTCTCCTTTTGTGACTAATTTCACTCAGTATAATGTCCTGAAGGTTCATCCATGTTTTGTGGTGACTAACAGCTTCCTTGTTATTTTTCAAGGTAGCATAATATTCCATTGTGTGGCTGTACCAATGTGGAAGAAAGTTAGTTTATCTATTCTTCCATTGATGGGCACTTAGGCTGTCTCCGTCTTTTTGCTATTGTGCATAGTGATGCTACGAACATTGGTGTTCATATATCTACTTGTGTTATGGCTCGTATTTCTTGTGGATATATACCAAGCAGAGGAATTGCTGGAACATAATTTAGTTCTATTTCTAACTTTCTGAGGAAGCACCATACTGTTTCCAAGAGTGATTGGTCAGTTTCTTCTAATAAAAGGGAATCATCCTTATTTTTTTCTCTCTAAGCTTTCATATTTGAGCAGAAATTTGTTTTAATATTTATTGAGCATATTTCTAAATTATATCAACTCACATTTCTATATTATGGCTAGAATACTATGAATAAAGTTGATTTTTATATTGTAACTTAGGCTATAACAATGTTGCAGGATTGTATTTTTCATAGTATTTAAGTTCATAAGTGATATTTGCTCTGTATTTCTATATTGTTTAGCCAATTTGACTGAATGCCAAAAAAATGTTTTAATAAAATTATGTAATTATATTAACTCTGACAACTAGTTTTCTCTATGAGACAAAGGAAGAAAATTTTATGTAACTGAAAACAATCATATTGTTCATTTTTAAATGAATTGGTCAAAGATTTATTATAAATTTTAGTATGATTCAAAATATTAGTGTTAAGAGAAATGCAAAATTATATAATTTGATTCACAGATAATAGTTAACATAAGAAGATATTGATAATTTGTATTAATCATTTCTATAGAGTGAAGACATAGTTTAAAATCTCTAATGGAGTCCTGCTGTAGCACTGCAGGTTAATGTGCTGGACTGCAAGGTTTGAACTACAAGGTTGGTGGTTCAGGCTAACCAGCTACTCCTCAGAAACCCTATCCAGGATTGCTACGAGTTGGAATCAACTCAGTGGCATTTAGCAACAACAATAATAAAGTTTTAGCATTATTTAGGGTTGATAAATGAAGAAATTAAAATGAATTAAGGATATTTGAATCCATTCACAAATTTAGGCTAATATCCATCCCTCTGAGTCCCTCTTTGTATTTCCATATCCCTTATCTTTTACCTATGTTTAGAAATATGATGCTTTTCCAGATATTCTGACTTTGGCTTGGTAACTTGATTCCAGTTGCATGGAAGCATGATCAGGAGAAACATCAGAAAGATTGCTACTTCAGCTTCTGCTCCCTTTTCATAACAAAAGCCTCAAAATCAATACTTTTGTCATCATAACATCTCCATTACATAATCCTAATTGAATAAAAGGCCATTCGTCCTCTGATAATGTTCAGGAAGGAGAACTGAGTGGGCACTAAATGTATTACTCATAATACTATGTGAGAAACATATTTTTTAATGCAATTAATTGTTCAAGAAGGCACTCAAAATTATGTCTAGTATTTCTAACTCCACTTTTATTCCCTTTATTGTAAATGACAGATCTCTCTGTCATTTACAATAAAGTTTAGGTTACATGGTAACCTAAACTTGAATCTTGATAGCTTTAGTTCTGAGTTCTGTGAGTGCAGAGGCAATGCATGTATCTTCCTCTGCTCTTTTTCCTATGTTTTGCCTGGTTGGGAGATGAATAAGTATATTAAATTTTTTTTTTTTAATGTATAAGACATAATATACCTGAAAAATCATAAGGTAATCATATCCATATGAGAAAATGCTTTTTAAATGCTTCTGTTGCTAGGGAAAATATGTATAACAATTATAAAGAATCTAGTTCTGTGATAATAGTATATAAAAACCACAGATACTAACTTTCCTATGGCTTATATCATGGAAACTGAATACCTGTTTGTGTATCTTCTCTGCTGAGATAAGGTATGAAAAGAGCAGAAGCAGGACAATACCTTTCTTTAAAAAATTTTTACTGAGTATTCACTACTCTATGCTAGTGCACAAACAAGAATGAACATTATGACTTTCTCTTTACAGAGCTCATACCTCAATAGGGTTAATAAATTGTGCACACAGAGAGCAATTTTAAAGCAAGATTTCAAGATGTTATGTAATTTCAAAAGTTACCGAGAAAATAATGGTTTATAACACTCCATATTGATAATGCTTGCATCCCTGAGGAGCTGTAGAGGCATGGTTATGGAGGTATGTGGATAGATTATTAGTTTGCAATATTTTATTGGAGAGAAACAGGTTGGTAGGAGAGGTTAAAAAACATGAAGTATGATAAATAAAACAGGTAGCTACTTTGTTGTTTTTTTTTAATCACTATATTCAATAGATCTAGAAATAGAAGAAGAGTTAATTTATGAATGGAGTGCTCATGAAAATATAAAATTCAAGTTCCTAAGAAAAAAATGCAGCTTTCATATTCACTGTTTTTTAACATATGGATCATTACTGATTTCATGTTAACTGACATGACAATTCTCTTTACACTCTGTAGCAACATTTGGCATTGTGGTTTTATTCAGAATGAATACTCAAAATATCTGACATCTTAATTTGGGGACATCTGTCAGTCTAAACAGAAATAATCATTGATTTTTAAGCATCAAAATATTCAGGGTTTACACTGGTAGAATGTAAAATAATCACTGAAATAATTTAATCATTTTTATACGTTATATATTTGTGTCAAAAGACTAGTACATTGGCAATGACTATATTTTACAAACTTTTTTTCTTTCTCATACATATCTACTACACATAGAATACATTACCCATAATTTGATGTTGTAAGAATTAAGGTGGTTTTTCTCTTTCCATCATTGAATGTCCATATAAATATTTAACCCCACTTTTAGTAAAACAGGAGTCCTGGTGGAGCTGTAGGTTATGAATTTGTTTACTCTAACTGCAAGGGTGGCAGTTCAAATCCACCAGCTGCTCCATGGGAGAAAGATGAATCTATCTGCTCCCATGAAGATTTATAGTCCAGAAAGCCCTATATAGAGTTTACAGGAGATGGAATCTACTCAATGGCAGTGTGTGGGGGTGGGGGTGGGGGGGTAATTAGTAAAATTAGACAAAATGGAATATTATCTTGGCTAGTTCCTGAAAGGTTTACATTCCAATTATTATATATGTGATGTTTAATCAAGAGAAACAAAAATTATAAATATTATCAATATCTTCTGTAATGTTTTCACTAAGCTTGAAAAAGCACCTCATTAGCTGTTGCTGTGAGATGACTTTGAGTTGGTTCTAATTCATAGTGACCCTATGTGAACAGAACGAAGCCCAGCCTGGTCCTGCTCTATCCTCACAATTGTTATGTTTGAGCACATTATTGTAACCACTGTGTCAATCTATCTCATTTAAGGAATTCTTCTTTTTTGCTGACACTCCTCTTTACCAATCATGATGTTCATCTCCAGGGATTGGTTCTTGCTGATAACATATCAAAAGTATGTGTGACGATGAAATGTTTCACCATCCTTGATTCTGCCCTACAGATTCCTCAGGAGCACAAAGTGTTCTTGAGTTCCTATTCTTTGCAATGTTACCAATAATTTATTATGATTCATACAGTTAAGCGTCTTTGCATAGTCAGCAGAACACAAGTAAATATTTTTTATCTGATATTCTTTGTTTTCAAGTAAAATCCATATTAGGGCAGCAGTGACATTCCTTATTCCATGTCCACTTCGGAATGTGATTTGAATTTACGTCAGCTTCCAATCCATGTACTGCTGAAACTATTATTTAATTATGTTCAGCAAGATTTTACAATAGGTGGGGTGCTGTACTATAAGCACTAGGCTTCAAGGTTGGTATCTACTGCAAGGACAGCAGTTCGAACTTACCAGTCACTCCTCAGAAACCCTATACATGGTCTTTATGAGTTGGAAATGACTCAATGGCACTTAACAACAACAATTATATGGTAATATTGCTCAATGATTTCCTCATTCTGTTAGGTTACCTTTCTCTGGAATGCATGTCTTGCTGTCAGTTGGCCAAGTAGTGGTCTACCAGATTTCTTGTAACAGATGAATGAGTGCTTCCAGAGCTGCATCAGTATGTTGAAACATTTCAATTGAGTTTTCTTCAATTCCTGAAGCCTTGTTTTTGCCAGTGCCTTCAGGGTAGCTTGGACTTCTTCCTTCAATACTCTCTGTTCTTCATTATACACTCCCTCCATAAATGTTTGACGTTGATCAATTCTTTTTACTTGAGTGATTCCGTCATATTTGAATCCTATGTCATATTTGAATCCTATGTCATATTTGAATCATATGTTAAGGATTCTCGACTTCACTAGAGGTTATTTCAGAATTATCCAGGGAAAATATTATAATTAACTACCTCTGCACCATTGTTCTTCTCAACATGCTGCTTGTTCCTTCCCCTTTTAGATTGCTGTTGTAGTTAGTTGTGATGTTGGAAATTATGCCAATGGTATCTCAAATGCCAGCAGTATCATCCATAGTGAACAAATATCAGCACAGCTTCCAGATTAAGATAATTTAACAAGAAAGACCTGAAGATCTATTTCTGAAAATTAGCAATGAATACCTTATGAATCACAAAATAACAGGTGGGTTTGAACCATCAACCTTGTAATTAGAAGTCAAGTGCTTATTCTACTGAACATACCAGGGAATCCTACTTGTAGATACAGTATGTTATTAATGAATCTTCCAGATAAGCACTTGACTGCTAACCATATGGTTGGTTTTTCAAACACACCAGCTGCTCCCCAGAATCTCTATACAGGGTAACTATGAGTAGCCTAACTTAGAATGAAGTATAAAGCAGAAAGCATACAGGATTCACCAGCACTTCAGAGTCCATTCATATCTTCCTTCTGCCACAATTGCAGTGATATTAACACATGCAGCCAGCTCATCATCACATTATCCTTATTAGATGCTTCCCCAGGATAATGTTCCTAAGACATTACTTACCTATTTCTCTAATCCTGTCTCTCTCGCCCCTGCCTTCATACTAATCAATTTGTGCTCCAGTTGGACTTCTTACATTTCCATGACTATCTGTACTAAATCGTTGTTTTCCATCTATCCAAAATCACCTCTGACAAATTTCCAATGTAGCTGTCTCAGACAGCTGACGGTTTCACCATTATAATTTCAAAAATGTAACCCTCAGGGTATTAATTTGCCATCTAAAGTTTTACTTGTAATCATTTCCACAATTAAATAAAAAGATAAAATTTGAGAAATAATATATATGCATGTATGTATTAGTATTTCATTTTTCTGGTTTTCATTTTAATTATATTATTTTTCCCTTCTTTAAACAATTTTCCTTTACTTTCTACTGAGTCATTTTCTGTTTGTCTTGGGGTCTATCTTACCAGACAATCTCTTCCAAACCTATTTTCCATGTTTGGTCTCTCTCTATGCTAGTTTTCAGAATCAGATATAGAATCCAGGCATCTGAAACACAACATCTGCCAACAATATACAGTGGTGAACACTAAATGGAGGCAAGGGATGAGTTTAGTGAGGGGATTGGAGCCAGGATTAGACTGATTTATGATGTGGAACAGATGGCAGAGGGTTGTGTAGAAGAGTCAGATGTGAAAATTTCCTTATATTGAGGTTTTATTTCTGATAATAACGTTTATTTTTATACCTTGGTGTTATAATTTGTCCAGTAGATAAGATATGAAATGGACTGTTACTTCTACTGTTTTATTTTTTCTGGTTGTTATAATATCTGTTTTAAACTGGGGCAGACAGATTTCAAGAAACTCCCTCCAACAGTATCATAATTATCTGTACTTCATACCTTTGTGTAAATACTGTCTCCTTGAGTGTGGTTAGGACCTGTGAATTCTATTGAATCAATAGAACTTAGCAATTGTGATGGAACATCACTCCCATGATTATTTTATTAGTATCTCCTTTTGGTAGATGATGCACTCTAGGAACACTTGTTGCTGGGCTCTGGAAGTAAGTAAACATAAAAGAAGTTAACATGGCAGGGAACCACAATGATCTCTGGAACTGAAGATGGCCTCAAGATACTGAAGGTGTCTACCAGTCTCTGGCCAATAAGAAACAGGTGTCTTTAGTCCTTCAGAAGTAAGGAAATGAATTTGTACAACAAACTAAGTGAGTTTAAGAACAGATTCTTTCTCATTCTAGTCTCCTATTGAGAGAACAGCTTAATCAACACCTTGACTATAACATTATAAGACCCTAAGGATCTAGCCAATTAAGCTCAGACAGACTCCTGATCGAGAGAAATGTTAACATACTAGATACAAAGTGGCTTCAATAATTTCATGGAAAAATTGAAATATAAGATAATGGATGTTTTCCACCAAATTTTGAAGTTCCCTATAAGTGTTATTTTGTCTCAAAGTCTGTGGTATGATGAATATTTGTACGAGGAGAATGAGCCATCAGAAAATAATTAGAAGGATAGGTTAAAATTAAGAATGGGTATGAATTCAAAAGCCAAGACCATAAGATTGACCGACCAATCCAGAAAGAATTTTTTGCTGTAGTTGTTAGGTGCCTTAGAGTCAATTCTAACATATAGCAACCCATGCACAGCACATGGAAACAATGTACAGTCCTGTGCCAGCATCACAATTGTCATTCCACTTGAGGCCATTGCTGCTGCAGAAGTATGATAGAAGAATTGCCATTCTGAGTTCTAGGCACACTCTGGATGCACTTCTTCCAACACAGATATGTTTGCTCTTCTGGCAATCCATGTTTTGTTGGGTGTTTTTTTTAATATTATTTTGCAACATCATAGCAAAAATTCACCAATTTTTCTATAGTCTTCCGTATTCATTATCCAGTTTTCACCTACATATAATGCTTTTGAAAATACCATGACTTGGGTCACATGCACCTTAGTGCTCATACTAACATCTTTGCTCTTAAATACTTCAGAGTTCTTGTGCAGAAGATTTACCTAATGTAATACATCTTTGATATCTTGACAGCTGCTTTCATAAGTGCTGATAGTGGTTTTAAGCAAAATGAAATTTTTGGCAATTTTAATCTTTCTCCATTTAATATGATGTTATTTATTGTTCCAGTTGTGAGGATTTTTTTTTTCCTGTATATTGAAGTATAACACACACTGTGATCAATTGCTCATAGGCAAGTTCATTCTGAAACTGAAGAAAATTAAAACAAGTCCACGAGAGCCAAAATATGACCTTGAATATATCCCACATAAATTTAGAGATCAGCTTAAGAACAGATTTCATGAATTAGACACAAATGACTGAAGACCAGAAGAGCTGTGATATAACATCAAGAACATCATACAATTAAAAGCAAAAGGTCATAAAGAGGATAAGAAAGAAGGAAAAAATCATATGAGATGCTAAAATTTGCTCTCCAGTGTAGAGATGTTAAAGCAAATGGAAGAAATGAGGAAGTAATAGAACTAAACAGAAAATTTCAAAGGAAAGGCAAATTCAAGTATTAAAATGAAATGTGCAAAAACCTGGAGTTAGAAAACCTAAAGGGAAGAACACACTCAGCATTTCTTAAACTGAAAGAACAAAAAAGAAAAATCAAACCTCGACATGCAGTATCGAAGGGATCTATGGACAAAATATTGAATGATGCAGAAAGCATCAAAAGAAGGTGGAAGGAATACAAAGGGTCACTGTACCAAAAATAAATGGTTGGTTTACAATGTTAGCTTATGATCAAGAGCCAATGGTGCTAAATTAAGAAGTCCAAGATGCACAGAAGGTCTTGGCGAAGAACAAGACTTGGAATTTATGGAATACAAACAGAAATCTTTCAACAAACTGACACAGCACTGGAAGCACTCACTCATCTATATCAGGAAATTTTGGTAACCAATTTGGCTACCCAGGCAAATTGGAAAAGCTGCTTATGTGTGCTCATTCCAAAGAAAGGTGTAATCGTTAGGGTTTTGTATCCTTGACTAGCTCAGGATTTCTAGAGGTTTGGTAGTTGAGATGTGCTTATTCCCAGGGTTATGAAACCTAATGCAGTCTTAGCTAACTCTATGATGAGTGACTATGAGGTGTCAATCAATTAAAGGGGTGCAGACTCATCCTAATATAATGAACACATGGGAAAGGCTCTCAGCTTTCTACTGAGAACTTGTAACTCTACAACTATAAGCCATTGATAATAAATCTCTCTATATATATATACAGGAGACTTGGTGTGGCACTGTGGGCTAATGTGCCAGACTGCAAAGCCTTTTGAACTGCAAGGTCAGGTCGGTGGTTCAAGCTTATCAGCTGCTTGTCAGAAACCCTATACAGGGTCTCTCTGGGTTGGAATCAACTCGAGGACACTTAAAAACAACATATATATATGAGACCTGATGTGGTATTGTAGGTTAATGCATCAGACTGCAAAGTCTCATTTACACTGCAAGGTCTGTGGTTCAAGCTCACCAGGTGCTCCTTGGAAACCCTATACAAGGTCACTATAGGTCATAATCGACTCGACAGAACTTAACAACAACAACAACATATATACACATGGAGTACTGGTGTGGCACTGTGGGTTAATGCACTGGACATCAAAGTCAGTTTGAACTACAAGGTCGGAGATTTAAGTTCACCAGCCACTCCTAGGGAACACTACACAGGGTTGCTGTGGATATAAAAACAGACTTGAGGGTACTTAACAACAACAACAAAAACATGTTTTACTGGTTTTGCTTCTCTAGAAAACCTGGCCTAAAACATGTGGTACAGAGAGGGTGGGGTTCTAGAGAAACAAAATTAAAAGGATGAGTTTTCTAAGTGGCACAAGTCCAGCTAATTTTAAATTTTATAGGGACATGATGGATCTCTATACTTCGTAAGTATCGACATTGATTTGGTTTTGAGTTTGGTCCTTCATTCCTCTTGTGGAGTCAGAAGAAATCAGACATGGTCCCCAGTTGGTTTAAGCAGCTGACTTCAGGAGCAGGACTCATTGCGATGACTCCAGATTCATGAAATTATGAAGTTTCCTGTAGTGCTTTAGGATAAGCACTGGACTGCAAGTTCATTTGAATTACAAGGTCATCAGTTGAAACTCACCAGGTACTCCTTGGAAGCCCTACTGTTGTTGTTGTTAAGTGCCATCAAGTCAGTTCTGAACCCAAAGCAAACCTTTTTAGAGTTTCCAAGAGGTGACTGGTAAGCTTGAACCATTGACCTTCGGGTTCAAACCAGTTTGTAGTCTGGTGTATTAGCCCACAGCACCAAGGCCCCTATAAATCAGAATCCACTTGAGGGCACTTAACAATTGTTAAAAGGAATGCAGAGAATAAAATACTTATGTAGAGGAGAAATCTGCAGCTTCTGGAGTTGCTTGAAGCCAACTACAAGCTGATTAAACAGAGTTGATACTGGGCAAGGGCCTGCTGGAATCCACCCTACCGTATGAATATGATTGGGGTTAGCCCAAAGGAGAAGATTGAATTTGAGTGTTTTAAAGGTTTGACTGCCTTATTATATCAGTTTCTCTTACCTATTATTATAAAATCGATATATGTGTATGATAGAGATATTGGTAATTATGATTACAGAGAATTTGTAAGTCCACCTTCAGTCTATATTTGATTGGATTGCTCAAAGAGGAGTTAGAAGTTACCTGAAAATTTAGTCTTTTTTATTTAAGCTTTTATAGAGTACAGAGCCTTAGGTGCAATCCTGAGCCCCACCCAGAACCTTCAGAGTTGGTATATTTGCATTTGAAAAGACATGTAAACCAACCAAGAACTGTTGGGAGAACCAGAGATTCAAGTTTTCAAGAAAGCTGTTAAAAAAAGTAGACAGTTTGGTGTTTTGAATTTCTGAGGCAGCAAGGCAAGGAAAGCTGACCCAACAGAGAAAACACACTTCTAGTACTGAAAGTTAAAGACATGTGCTTAGTTTTAGAATGATTGGACAAAGGAGAATCCCAACTGACCAGTTTTCCTCTTTTCTAGATGAGTCTGCTGAAAGGGAGGTGGGAGCTGACTTTAATATGATTTTATGATTTAATTGTTGGGAGTCCTGGTGTGGTGTTGTGGGTTAATGCGCCAAACTGCAAAGTCATTTGAACTGCAAGCTTGGTGGTTCAAGTTTACTAGTTGCTCCTAGGAAACCCTATACAGGGTCGCTATGGGTCAACACTGATTCAACGGCGCTTAACAACAAGATGTAAATTGGGCCAGTGCGTTTTCAGCTGTATGTGTTTTAGGTATATCATGTTTGGTGCAAGTATGACTTTGCAACTTTATTTTTTAGAGCGCATGCATGTACTTTATAGGTGCTAAATTTACAAGGGTGGCCTGTAATAGTTAGGATTCTGTGTTAAGTTGACTACTAGGCCAGGATTTTAAGAGGTTGAGATATGCTTATTCTCATGGTGAAGAAATACAATACAGGCATAGCTAACTCCATGATGAGTGACTATGAGCAGCCAATCAATTAAAGGGATATTTCCTTGGAGTGCTGTCTGCTCCCAATGTAATGAATATTTGGCAAAGACTCTCTTCTGCTAGGGACCTGGGACTCTGCAATTGTAAGCCATTTCCTTGAAAATAAACATATATATGGAGTTCTGGTAGTGTAATGGCTACAAATCGGGCTGCTAACCTCAAGGTCGGTAGCTGGAAACTACCAGCCCTTTCGCTGGAGAAAGATGAGGCTTTCTACTCCTGTAAAGATTTATAGACCCGGAAACCCTGTGCAGGGTCACTATGAGTTGGAACCGACCCCACGGTACTTAACAACAACAACAACACACACACACACACATATATATGTTGTTGTTGTTGTTATGTGCCGTTGAGTCGGTTCCGACTCATAGAGACCCTGTACAGGTTTCCAAGGCTTGTAAATTTTTACGGGAACAGACAGCCTCCTCCTTCTCCCGAGAAACAGTTGGTAGTTTCGAACTGCTGACCTTGCGGCTCGCAGCCCGATTCGTAACCACTACGCTACCAGAGCTCCTTTACACACACACACACACACACACACACACACACATATATATATATATATATAGTTATTTCATCTTTACAATGTTAATTTGCTTTTATAATCTAATGATCTATGCAGAGTTCACATGTAGAGATCATCAAAATAATTTATGTAAAGACAGAAAATAATTAGTTTTACTGATATTCCATCCATGATGCAACTATGTTTTTTTTAAACAGATGGCATTTTGATAAATTACCCAATATCTAGGAATCATGGCTTGAGTATGGAAACTTTGCACAGATGCTTACAATGAGATGTTCATGATCACATTCCACTTGTACAGTCAGAGGATGACAGAGCCTTCTGTTGCCAAAGACATTTATATTGTGAGATTTCTTTTTAGTAATGCTTTGGGGAACTGCTTTGGTATAAGGATGAAGTTTTCCCCAGAATATGTATTTATTATATTTAGTAACTTCAATATTTAAGATAAAATACTTCTAAGAGAAATTTTGGATGGAAAAGACAATCTGGGCTTAAAGACTTTTGCAAAACTGCTTTGTAGAATTCAAAATAATTTTAATTTTCAACAGCAGAGCACATAGGCTTTTAGGACATTATTGTTAAGTGCCAGTAGAGTTGGGTTCCATCCCATAGAGATCCTGTGTAGTGTTTCAGAAACGCAGCTAAACTTGTGGTTCAAATCGACCTTGCAGCCCAGTGCATTATCCTGCAGTGCCACACCAGGACTCCCCATATCTAGTATGTTGTTGTTAAGTGCCATTCAGTCTGTTCAAAATCATAGCGACTCTGTATAGGGTTTCTGAGGTGTGGCTGATGAGCTTGAGCCTCCGACCATTTCAAAGCAACTTCACAGTCCAGCGCAGTAACCCGCAGCACCACACCAGGACTCCTTACATGTAAAAAATACAGTTTCACGAGAAAAATAAAATGTGGTGCTCTGGGTTAATGCGCCAGACTGCAAAGCCATTTGAACTGCAATGTCAGCGGTTCATGCTCATCAAGCTGCTCCTTTGAAACCCTATACAGGGTCGCTACGGGTCGGAATCGACTCGACGGCACTTAACCACAACATCAAGATATATACGGAAATCTGATAGCGTAGTGGTTACAAGTCAGGCTGCTAACTTCAAGGTTATCAGTTCGAAACTACCTGCCATTCTGCGGGAGAAAGATGAGGCTGTGCGTCTGGTAAGCGTTGTTGTTGATAAGTACCATGGAGTCGGTTCCGACTCATAGTGACCCTGCACAGGGTTTCCGAGACTGTAAATCTTTACAGGAGCAGAACGCCTCATCTTTCTCCCACGGAACCACTGGAAGTTTTGAACTGCCGACCTTGAGGTTAGCAGCCGGATTCGTAACCACGACGATACCTGAGCTTGTCTGGTGAGCTAGAACTGCTAATATTGAGGTTCAAACCTGTTTTGCAGTCCACAGACCATTACCCCACAGCTCCACTTCAGGACTTCAATACTAGTGACTTGGAATGTTGAAAGGTGATTGCTAAGGAAGACAGATAAAATATTTGGCATAACATGAATACAAATAACTGGCCAAAACCTAGGAGTTCTGACAGACTACAGTTTTCATTATGGGCCCTCACAACTGGCCCATTAAATAACATCATAATAAATGGAGAAAAGATTTGAGTTGTCAAAGCCTTCATTTTGCTGGAACCCACACTCAGCACTCAAGGAAACAGCAGTCAAGAAACCAAGCTATGCATTTCATTAGGCAAATCTGCTGCAAAACACCTCTTTAAATGTTAAAGAGCAAAGAACAGTTTCAGGAGTAAAAATTTGCCTAACCTAAGCAGGGCTATTTTAAATCATATTATATACATATGAATGTTGGGCAATGAATAAGAAAGACTGTAGAAGAATGGATGCATTTGAATTATGGTGTTGGAGAAGAAGATTGAAAGTACTTGGGATGACAGAAGAACAAATAAATTTGCCTTGGAAGAAATGCAGCCATAGAGCTCCTTAGAAGCTAGGATACTATCTTGTACTTTGGACATATTATCAGGAAGGACCAGTCTCTGGAAAAGGACATCATGATTGGAAATTTGGAGGGTCCGTGAAAAAGAGGAAGACCCAAATGAAATGGACTGACACAGTGGCAACAGCAATGGGCTCAAACAGAACAATTGTGAGGAAAGTGCTGGGCCAGGCAGTGTTTCATTGTGTTTTGCTTAGGGTTGTAATTGACTTCATGCAACCTGGCAACAACAATACTAGAGTAGTATTTAGTTTAAGCTCACCAGCTGCTCCTCGGAAACCCTATACAGGGTCGCTATGGGTTGGAACTGACTCAACGGCACTTCACAACAACATTTACTATGAGCTGGACATGGTTCCAAGTACATTTACTAATGTTTGTAATAAATGGAACAGACTTTTGAGGTATGTACTAGGGCATCCTGATGTGGTGCTGGGTTAATGTGCCAGACTGCAAAGCCCTTTGAATTACAAGGATGGTAGTTCAAGCTCACCAGCTGCTCCTAGAAAAGCCTATACTGCGTCAGAATCCAGTCTATGGCACTTAGCAATAACTATCTTAAAGATGAAGAACTGAGGCACAAAGGATTAGGTGAATAACATTACTAAGACTAAATAACTAGTAATTGGCAGCTTCAGAAAACTGCAGGTAACCACTGGCCTAAAGGCTAATTAAAGCATTGTTGTTGCTGAGTTTTTAAGTGCCTTGCAGTCTGTTTTCAGGATAGTGAGAATTCATCTCATATTTTGGACATATTATTATATGGCACATGCTTAGTAAATTGGAGGGTCAGTGAAAAAGAGGAAGACGTCCAATGCGATGGATTTGCACATTGACAACAGCAATTGACTTAATCATAACAAAAATTGTAAGGATGGTGAAAGATCTGGCAGTGTTTCCTTGTGTTGTGCATAGGGTCACTACGAGTCAGAACTGATTTAACAGTACCTAGGAACAGCGAGTTCTGGTGTGGTGCTGGGAGTTAATGCACTGGACTGCAAGTTCAGTTTGAACTGCAAGGTTGGTAGTTCAAGCTTACCAGCCACTTGTTGGAAACCATAGACAAGGTCTCTCTGAGCCAGAACTGACTAGAGGGTACTTAATAGCAAAAATAACAACACTGAACTTGGGGGTCTCTGATGTTGTTAAGTGCTATCAAGTCTGTTCTGACTCATAGTGACCCTGTATAGGGTTTCCAAGGAACAGCTGGTGGGTTTGAACTGCCAGCCTTGTGGTTAACAGTTCAGTGTTTATGCTACAGTGTCACACCAGGACACCTGGATGTCTCTGTTGTTGTTGTTAAGTTCCTGCTGCATCGCTGGTTCCGACCCATGGTGTTTAGTGTTTCCAAGGAGCAGCTGGTGAGCTTGAACCGCCGATCTTGCTGTTCACACAACTTTGCAGTCTGGCACATTAACCCACAGTGCCACACTAGGACTGGTACAAAAATATCGCATACTTGGTTATTACATGAAAGGTTGACATTTCAATCCAAAGGTACCTCAAAAGAAAGACCCAATGAACTCCTACTGAAAACTCAGCCCCTAAAGCCCTATGGAGCACAATTCTCTAGTAATAAACGTGGCTTTGCTATGAGTTGAAATTGACTTGACAGCAACTGATGATTTGACTTGTTGTTGAACATTAAGATTATAAACTAATGATGAATTGCATGACAAATTATTGGCCATCTGTCTTTCAGTTTCATATTTCTAAACAGAATTATAAAAACTTTTTACCTAGGTGAACTCAATGATTGCTTGAACAAGGTATAAATCTGGGCTGAGTATCAGAACATTTACATAAAAATCCTAAATATTGTTAAAAACTTTCATTGCTACAAAATGTTGTCATGAATATTAAAACTGGAAATAATAAATTTCACAACATATTTATTTTGCTCATATCAATAAATTTTCATTTTCTGATTAAGAAAGTATAATAGCCTCCTAATGGATCAACGAACAGAAGGAGAATCTAGTATTTTTCTTCCTTCAAGTTTACTTCAAATTAAATATATTCAAGTTAAAGAAAAAATATATACATATGCCAGAATTTGAGTGGGTATTAAGTGGACATAAAGGAAAGGAACTATTTTCTCAATTTCCATTTATTTGAAGTTTTGTGTAAAGTGGCTACATCAAAACAATAGAACTAACATAGGGCAATTAGGCCAGCATTTTCAAAATGATTTTCAGGAATGCCTACTTTCCCTGAGACCCTTTCAGAGGTTTCATGAAGTCAAAGCAATTTTCGTAATACTAAGATCTTGCTTGCCTTTTTCATACTCATCTCATGAGAGCTCCTTGACATTTTTCAGAGGCTACATAGTAGGAAGATTTCTGCTTCCACAAAGATTTATAACCTTGGAAACTCTGTGAGTTGGAATCAACTCCAAGCCACTTAACAACAACAACATAGCATGTGATATCAAAACAGATTAACTACATAACTAGATATTAGAATGCAGTTGTCTTATAAAGCCAGACTTTAAAGAGATTTTTCAAAATAAAAAACAATGCCTGTCTTCTGACTGAATTTTGGAAAGCATAATTCTATTGCATAAAAATGCATTTACACATGTTAATATGTAATGAGTTTATCTTTATTTTAAACAAATTTTAAACTTAGTTTTATATTTTCTCTTTTAATTTCTAATTAATCAATAAATAAAACTCATTAAGAAAAAAAGCTTTTAAAAATCCTCACAACTTTTAGATGAGTATTGTTGAGTGCTATTGAATTGGTTTTAACTCTTGTTGTTTTGTTGTGTGCGGTGGAGTCGGTTCCGACTCTGTACAGGTTTCCGACCTGTACAGGTTTTCTGAGGCTGTAAATCTTCACGAGAGCAGAAAGCCTCATCTTTCTCCGGCGAAACAGCAGGTAGTTTCGAACTGCTGACCATGAGATTAGCAGCCCAATTTGTAACCACTACGCTACCAGAGCTCCCTTGGTTTTAACTCTTAGCAACCGTGTATAGGGTTTCCAAGGAGCAATTGGTGAGTTTGAACCGCCAACCTTGCCATTCAAATAGACCTTGAGGTCTAGTGTTTAATCTAAGGTGCCACACCAGGACTCCTTAAGTGTATATAAACCAATAAAAAAATCCACAACTTTGAGACTCCCTGCCATTGATAAATCTCAATGCCTGAAATAATTACCGTCTTTGTATGGCGCCTTAGGATAAACACTCAACTCCAAGTTTGGATTGAACCCCAAGGTTGGTGGTTAAAACTCATCAACCACTCCTCGGAAGCCTTATACTAAAGTAGCTATGACTCACAAACAACTCGACAGCACGTAGTAACAACAACAACATATGAATATAAAAGCAGAACATAACCAAAAAATATGTACACTCTAATATGCCCTAGTACATATATCAAGCTCTTAATGCTAGCTCTTATTCCATTAAAATATATTGAGATTTTTAATATCCAAAGCAGTGTGCTATTACTGAGTGATATGGTGATAGTGGCAGTGGTGTACTGTGGAGTTGATTCTGACTCATAGCGACCCTGCAGAGGATTTCCAAGCGAGGCTTTATATCTTTACCGGTCTTCTTTTTCCCACGGAACAGCGCATAATTTGAACTGCTAATCTTGAGGTTAACAGCCCGACTCATAATCACTAGGCTACCATTACGAATCGGGCTGCGTTGCGAACCACGAGCTCAGCAGTTTGAAACTACCAGCTGCTCCGCAGGAGAAAGATGAGGTTTTCTGCTCCCGTAAAGATTTATAGCCTTGGAAACCCTGTGCAGGGTCGCTATGGGTCGGAACCGACTCAATGGCACTTAACAACAACAGAAAAAAAAAAAGTAGAGGGACTACTCTTCTGAACTCAGAGTCATGACTATAGAATGTGGCGGGGGGAAGAGGGGGGGCTTGCTCTAAGAGAAACAAAATATTCAGGAAAAGTAAGGTAAGAAGAATAAGTGAGGTATGGTGAATAAATGTAAAACTTGGACTCTTAACTTTCAAAGAACTCTTTTCAGCTCTAGCATACCAATTTTCACAGCAATAGCTCAAGCCCTAAATAATATAGAATACTGGAAGAGGCTGGCTATTTGTAGGAAAAGAATAAATACTATAATCAAACTACAAAGTAAGTCTGCCCCAGGTTACATGGACACTAAATCACTTTACAAGACTAGATTATCACACTGTGTCTCATCATTATTTAGCGTATGAAGACAACTGCATCTTTCTTGAATTAAGTGCTACTGCAACTCACAACTGGATAATGAATCAAACTACTCAGAAAAGTTTGTCAGTTTTAGTGGCAAAGCTACTTGTGAAGGAGATGCAAATTCTTGAACTCCATCCCAGGTCTACTCAATCTAATAATCTGGTTGTAGTACTCAGCAATCTGTTTTACTAGTCTTTCAGGCAAGCAGATACACAATTACTTTGAGAACCACTGTTCTCAAGTACTACCCTGATGGCACTAGACTTCAAACTGCAAGGAGAGTAGTTCAAACCCACCAAATATGTTCTATATTCCATGGGAGAAAGATGAGTTTTGACTTCTTGTTGTTTCCATAAAGATTTACAGCCTGGGAAACCCTATGCAAATTCACTATAAATCAGAATCAACTAGATTTTTTTCTTCTCATATGAGATATAGTAGGATTTAGTGTTCAGATTTTATGATAAAATTTAGATCTCAAGTTTTACCTAGCCTAATTTGGAATGAGTTCTGCTGTAGTGCTGTGGGTTAATGCACGAGTCTACAAAGCTGTTTGAACTGCAAGGTCGGAGGTTCAAGCTTATCAGCTGCTCCTTGGAAACCTATACAGGGTCCCTATGGGTCAGAACAGACTCAATGGCACTTAACAACAACAACAACAATTTGGAGTGAAAGTGACAAAAAAAAGTCAAATCTTTTCTTCTTCTAGGATGAAATGGCATGCTTATGTGAGAGTAATGCTTGTCCCAGAGAGCAATGTTTTACAGGGACAGGATGACACTGAGATAATATTTTTGCAGTAATAAAGCACTAGTAATTCTTATCCATCCAATAATCTTAGCTGTCCACCACTCATCTGTCAGTTTGTTGTACTGTGGTGACGTGTGTATTGCTGTGATGCTGGAAGCTATGCCATTGGTGTTTTAAATAGCAGCAGGGTCACAATGGTGGGAAAGTTTTGCCTGAGCTTCTTGACTAAGAAGGAGAGGCACCATACTTATGAATGTTTAGCCACTGAAAGCCTTATGAATAGTATCAAAATATTAAAAATTGCAACATTATGAATAGCATCTGGATTTTGTCAGGTATAGTGCTGGAAGATGAACCATTCAGGTTAGAAGTCACTCAAAATATGACTTAGGAAGAGCTGACTCCTCAATATATGGTAGACTATGATGATGAGAATGGAATGAAGTTTTCAGAATCTTTATTTGCTGATGAGGTACAACTCAAAATGTGGAGAAACAGCTGCAAACATCCATTAATAGTTAGATTGTATGAAGTATGAGTCTAGAAAAGTTGGAAGTTGTAAAAAATGAAATGGAAAGCAGAAAGATCAATATCCTAAGTATTAGTGAGCTGAAATGGACTGATATTGACCATTTTGATTCTGATGAACATATGATTCACTATGCCAGCAATGACAAATTGAAGAGAAATGTCATCACATTCATCATCAAAAATAACATTTCAAGTTCCATCTTGAAGTATGATGCTGTTTGTGATAAGATAACCTCCAGACACCTACAAGGAAGAATAGTTAATATCACTAAAGCCATTAGAGATGAAAGAATTCTACCAACTTATTGATCAAACATACAATCAAGACATATTGATAATTACTGATGATTGGAAAGTAAAGGTTGGAAACAAGCAGGATAAGTAGTTGGAAAATATTACCTTAGTGATAAAAATGATGCTGGAGACAACATGATCGAATTTTGCAATACCAATGATTATTCATCGCAAATACCTTTTTAAACAACAAAAAAGATGACTATGCACATAGACCTAACCCAACAGAACACACAGAAATCAAATTGACTATATCTGTGGGGAAAGAAGGTGAAAATTCAATATCATCAACCAAAATAAGACCTGCGGCAAACTGTAGAATACTCCATCAATGGTTCATATGCAAGTTCAAGTTGAAGCTGAAAAAAAAAAAAAAATGTAAAAAAATACATGAGATCCAAAATAATAAACTTATAACCTTGGAATATATCCAAAAGATATCCCACCTGAATTTACATATCTTGTTAATAATATATTTGATTCATTCGACACTAATGACTGAAGACCAAAAGTTGTGGTTTGACATCAAGAATATTGTATACAAAGAAACTAAAAGGTAATTATGAAGACAAGAATTTATGAAAAGACCACAATAAATGTCAGAAAAGCCAATGAAACTTGTTCTTCAGCATAGTGATGTTAAAGCAAATGGAAGAAATGAGATAAAAAACCTGAACAGAATATTTCAAAGGGCAACTCAAGAAAAGAAAGTCAAATATTAAAATGTGTGAAAACCTGAGTTAGAATACCAAAAGGGCAGAACACGATTGGAATTTCTTAAGCTGGAATAAATGAAGTAAAAAATCCAAGCCTCAACATGCAATATTGGAGGATTCTATGGGTGAAATCCATACTCTGCTACATATGTGGATTACTGGTACAGTGCTGTAGGATCAGCACTGGAATGTGAACCACAGGTCAGTGGTTCAAACCCACCAGTTTCTCCTCTAAAACCCTATATAGGGTAGTTGTGAGTCAGAACTAACTTGATGGCACTTAGCAACAACAACAACATGGGGAAAATATTGGATAACATTGTGAAGAATGAGTATTCCCACACACTATTCAGTGGGGATTCTACCTTTCCCCACACTCTGAAACTAAACTCCCTCTTGAAAATTTGTAAGCCGATCACTCAAATAGAAGAAGATAAAGAAATTTGATAAAGGAGACAAATGTAAATTGCTACAATTTGATAAACTTGACCTATACTTATGGATATAGAAACTCAAAATACCAACTGAGAGGGAAGAAGTCTTCATCCTATCCCCCCTGTATGCAGGGGTGATAGGAACAGGCAACTTAGACATTGGCTACCTAAAATGGGGGGCTATAAAGGCATGAAGTGACTGGCTTACAAGTATTCTAGAGTGAGATTAGTTTCAGAGTATGTGGGGCAAGGTAGAATCCCCAATGAATGGTTTTCATTGTGTCTTTATAGGTCTGGTGAAAGGAGATTTGTATAAGATTCTTATGATTCAATAGTGAGTAGTTGGTATCATGACTAATTCCAAGTGTCACAACTATAAAGGTAGAAGTTTTGTAACATAAAGGGGGGGGGCAGTATTTAATCTTACATTCCAGAAACAGAGGACCCTAAAACCATCAAGGAAGAGATCATGAGTGGAATGTGGAACCCTATCCAGAGAAGCAGCAAAAGCAGAGATGAGGACATGGAGAGATAGAGCAGCTGAGAACTCTAGATTCATGGAAAGAGAAAGACTGTTGGTGGTCAGGAAAAGACTTGCAGAATGTGCCCTGTGGTTGTTTAATGATTATCTATTCCTGAGTGTTTTGGTGTACTCACCCCCCACCTCAAAGTAAAACAAAACAAAACAAAAAACAAGCGGAATAGAAAAAAAAAAAAGTCAAAATGTGTTAGAAGTATAGCCAGAATCATCCTTAGAAGTCCAGATGGCAAAATTTCGTGTCTCATATTTTGCATATTTCCAAAAGGTACCAGATCCCAGGTACGGTGCTGTGGGATAATATGTCAGATTTCAAAGTCATTTGAACTGCAAGGTCGGTGGTTCAATCTCACCAGCTGCTCCTTGGAAACTCTCTACAGGATTGCTATGGGTCAGAATCAATTTGATGGCACTTAACAGCAACAACAACCAGACCCTGGAGAAAGACCTCATGGTTAGTCAAGTGGAGCCTCAATGAAAAATAGGAAGACCTCCCCAATGAAATGGATTGGCACAATGACAGTAGTAATGGGCTCAAGCATGATAAGATTGTGTGGCTAGAGCAGGACTGGGTAGTGTTTCTTTCTGTTGTGCATAGGGTTGCTGTAAGTCAGAACCAGCTGGACAGCACCTAACAGGAGCAGCAACAACAACAACATTCTTAGTTGTTCCCTGGCTCCCACACACATTGAAATAATGAGACACCTTTTCTCAGAATAAGTAAACAATCTATTATAAAGTTTTGTGCTTCAAATTACATATTGTCTTCTTCTTCATCATCTTCTTCTCTCCCTCTCTCTCTCTTTCCTCTCCTTCTCTCTTTGTAATCCTACAGGCATTGTTGTTAATGTTTTCTCCTGTATGTTAGAGCCTTTTCAAGTAGCAAGATCCAACATAGAAGTCTGAGCATAGTGCTTTGCCAAACCAAAGTGTAGAGAAGCTGTACTATATAAATCTTATGACAGTTTTATGGTGACTTAGAAATAAAGTAAATGGTTGAACATTGACAGGAATATAAATACACAGAAAGAAGTCTGGCTGAGATTGAGCAGACTGCTGCTTATAGTTTCAAGTCCCCACTAAGACATGAGGAACAAATAAAATAAATTCAACACAGGCCAACAGATATGCTGAAATAGACATCTTATACCTAATAGAAGTACACAATAATCTCAGGAGAATAGAAATAGCAGTTTGACATGCATAGTCAGAAAGACAGCTTAAGATGTTGCCACAAGAATCTCAAAATTGCTTGCAGCTGCAAGAGTGGTATAATTCTCTAAGAGATGTCACAGTTTTTCATTCTTTTATTGATGCCACAATTCCTGGAGGACCTGTGACATGCAAGGGGGCAAAATTGAAATAGAGGGCCCAGCCACTGATAACCTTGTAATCTAAGTAAGTGGAGATCTATTTACACAGCTATAATCAGTGAGTTTCATACTAATAGTCTACTAACCAAGCAGAACCAGAAACTCATTTATAGAAATGAGTTAAGAGCTGATTGGCATTAGCAAATATTTGTGAGTATGTGAAGACTGTGTACTGGTAATACCTATGCACGAAGGTTTGAACACTTCACCTTAGACACATGAATCAAACTGATGGCTCAGGAAGAGGCCCTTTGCAAGCAGAAAATAGTCCTAATAGTATGTTTAATTTTATGTTGACTGAATATTTAAGTGAAACAATTTTAAAGTTGAAAGATCAAATTACACTCAGTAAGTTAATTTCCACTCTGTCACCCCCATCAATAGGAATGTATCCTCTGAGAGATAAGGTGGTTAATTACAGAGAATAAAGTTATATTTTCAGAGTGTGTAATTCAGCATGGGAGTCAAAATCCATGAACCTGTCTGTTTCAATAATATTCTTAGATCTTCTAACTAAAACCTTCCCTTTCAGCAAATAAGACATTTTGGTAACAACTCAGATAAGTATACCCAGGTTCTGCTCAAAATGATATTATATTTATACTTAATTAATGTACATTTTTTTATCAGAAATAACAGTTACTGGCAATCCATGTATTGCATGAAAATAGCATTAAATTGTTTCTTGAAGAGATCTCTTGGAATAAATTTGAGAAGCAATAACAATCAAGAAAGTTCCTAGGAATATATTTTTGAAAAATCAATATGACTTATTTATCAAAGCTAAGCTGAGCAACCTGCTATGTGTGTTCCTCAAATATTGGCATCCTTTCCAGGCCAAAAGATCCAGTTTACAACCAAAGTTTGAATGCAAACAATTCAAGATATGCTATGTAAAATGAAGGCAAATGTGACAACAAAATCTTCTATAAAAGTCAAGACTTACTCATCAAAGACAATTTTTATGAACTGACAGTTTGTGGGTCCCAGATTTCTTCAGGCAATTTTCCTACTGGCCATTCTTTCTAAGCCAAATGTACAATATGAGCTGATTATCAAGAAAAAGGTGTCTTGAGATGCATTTGTAAAGTAGAGCGTGTATAATTTTGGAATTGTAATGACATACAACAAAGATATTAAATATGTTGTGCTATCTTTTTAAATGTGTGTCCAAGTATAGAAAATTAAGCACTGAAGAAAAGATTTGGGTTAAACATGCATGGTTATATGATTAAGTTTACAGCATTTTCCTTATACAAAAGTTTCCAAACAGTAAACATTTTTTAAATGGAGCCATAAATCTATTTAAAGGGCATCTTCATTGAAGCCTGCACAAATAGCATTGCCTTTGTCATTTTGTGTATAGTCCATTCTGGTAGGTGACATTGTTCTTGAGTACTAATCAATTGATGTCTCTGTGCCATCTGGCATCCTGCTGCTAAGCACAGCTGCAACACTTAAGGTGAAATGTGAGTGGCAAGAAGCAGGATTTATGTTCCTCATGATGCAGTCTCCACTTCAATAGTTCTTTGGTATGCCAGACTGATGCCATGAATTGCTTTATTCTAATAGGTAATGAAATACCCTAGCAAATCTTATTTTCCACAGGAAAAAAATATAATGAAAACAATCAATCCAATGAGATTTTGAAGATCTTCCTTTGTCAGTAGGATGACCTCATAGAGAAGAATATTGTTTTTTTCTTGGATTAAATATATAAGGCATTAGCCACTATATTATTACATAAAAAGAAGTTACTGAAAGCTCTGAGTTAATATTTCTTCTTTACCACTTAGACGTATGTTATCACATTTCTCTAATCAGTAGAGGTGCCTATGTAATTTGCCATTTAATTTCTGAGAATAAAAGTCAGTGCTACTAATAAATATGCAAATAAAACAGATATATACAAGGCGAGTTAAAAAAAAAAAGGCACAGATCTTCATGCCTCATGCTTCCTGTTCTCATTTAAATATTTGAATATGTAAGTAACAAATTCTGATCAGAGTAACCTTTAAACTATTACCAATTATTTGCTTTGTTTTGTTTTTTCCAATCATAAACTACGAGCTGCTGTTTAATTTGGCTGTTGTGAGATTTTACACACACTTTCCCACAACCAAAACAGTAAATGTTAATCAAAGTTATGATTACAAATGCATAAGAGCTATAATCACTGTGTGACTATATATTCCACAGCCTCTTTTGCTATTATATATGTATTTTTCAAGTTTTTATTGTGAATTGAATAAAGGTTTACAGGGCAGATCATCAGTTTTA
>NW_006408561.1:11241389-11256595 GCF_000296735.1 Chrysochloris asiatica | reverse complement strand
CATCTCTGCTACTTTTCTGGCTAAGATCATAATGCTCCTTTATTGCTCTTCCCTCTTGATGGATTTGACTAATTTCACTCAAGGTAGCATAGTATTCTATTGCATGTATGTACCAAACTTTGTTTATCCATTCCTCCATTGATGAGCACTTAGGTTGTCTTAATCTTTTTTCCATTGTGACTAGTGCTGTGATGAACATTGGTGATGGTGGTGGTTACGTGTCGTGGAGTTAATTAAGACTCATTGGAACTCTGTATAGAGTTTCCAAGGTTGTAAATCTTTACAGGAACAGAAAGCCTCATCTTTCTCTCACAGAACCACTGGTAGTTTCGAACTGCTGACCATGAAGTTAGTAGTCTGACTCATAACCACTACGCTACCAGAGCTATTTATGGGATGCATATATCTACTCATGTTCTGGCTAGTATTTCTTGTGAATGTATAACAAATAAAGGACTTTCTGGATCATAAGGTATTTCTATTTTCAACTTTCTAAGCAAGTACCAAACATGATATCCTTCCCCAGTGACTGGTCCCTCCTGACAATATGTCTGAAGTATGAGAGATGAAGTTTGGCCATCTAGGCCTCCAAGGAGCACTCTGGCTGCACTTCTTCCGAAACGATCTTTTGTTTCTTTTGGCAGCCCATGGCACTTTCATTATTCTCCTCCAACACCATAACTCAAAAGCATCAATTCTTCTATGGTCTTCCTTATTCACTGTCCAGCTTTCGTATGCATATGAGGTTATCATGTTTGGTAAGGTGGAGGGTCAGAGAAAAAAAGGAAGACCCCTAATGAGACAGATTGGCCAAGCAGCATTGATGGACTCCAGCGTGGCAACAGTAGTGAGGTTGGCCCAGGATCAGGCAGTGTTTCCTTCTGCTGTGCATAAGGTTGCTATGAGTCGGTACGGACTTGATGGCACCGAACAACAACAAGGAAGTACCATATAATTTTCCAGAGTGGTTGAATCATTTTACAGTACCATCAGCAATGTAGGAAGGTTCCAGTCACTCCACACCCTCCTCAGTATTTGTTATTCATTGTTGTTTTGATTTACATCAGTATTTACATCCTCATTGTTGTTTTGATTTACATCAGTATAAGGGCTAATGGAATCTTTGTGTGGCACAGCTGGTTAATGAGCTGGACTGCAAGGTTGGTTTGAAACACAAGGGTGACTGCTCAAGCTCACCAGCCACTCCTTGGAAACCTTATACAGGGTCACTATGAGTTGGAACAGCACTTAACAACAACAATGTCAATGATTGTGAACATTTCTTCCTTATGTTTGTTGGCTGCCTGAAAATCTTCCTTGGTGAAGTGTCCATGTCCTCTGTCATATTTTTAATTGGGTTATTTGTCTTTTTGTTGTGGAGGTGTTTGTAGTTTCCTATAACTTTTAGAAATTAATCCTTTGTCTGATATGTCATTACAAAAAAAAAAATTTCCCATGCCTGTTTACTCTTTTGTTGGGATGTTTTGATGCACATAAGTTTAAAATTTTTAGTATAGCCCAGTTATCTGTTTTGCCCTCTATTGTTTATGTATTTTTTGCCACGTTTGATAGTCCATATATGCCATGTACTAAAGCTCTTAAGTTTGTCCTTATTTTTTCATTGATGATCTTTACAGTTCTGGAATTTACATTTAGATCTTTAATCCATCTTGAGTTCATTTTCATATATGGTGTGAGATATGGGTCTTGTTTCATTCTTTTGAAAATCAATTTCCAGTTTTGCCAGCACCATTTGTTGAAGAGATTATCTCTTTCCCATTTCATGTATTTTGCCCTTTGTCATACATACGTGGTTGCCTTTATGTGGATGGATTTGATTTACTCTTGGGTTCTCAAATCTGTTCCTTCGATCTACGAATCATTCATTGTACCAATACTAGACTATTTTGACCACTGTGGCCATGTAATAAAATTTGAAATCTGAGAGTGAGGCTTCCAACTTTGTTCTTCTTCTTAAGCAGTTCTTTGCTTATCTGAGGACTCTTTCCCTTACCTATAAATTTCATGATTATTTTTTCCATCTCTTTAAAGAATGCTGTTGGAATCTGGATCAGGATTGTTTTATATCTGTAAATTGCTTTGGGTAGTGTTGGCATTTTTAAAATGTTAAGTCTTTCCATTCATTAGTATGATATATTCTTCCAATTTTGTAAATCTCTTTTGTTGTCCTATAGTGGTGTTTTGTAGTTTTATTTTTATAGGTCTTTTGTTTCTGTGGTTAGCTTTATTCCTAAATATGTCATCCTTTTGGTGGTTATTTTAAATGGTATTGTTTTCCTAATTTCCTTTTCAGAGCTGTCTTTATTGTTGTAGAGGAATCCAGCTGATTTTTGTATATTGATTTTGTACCCTGCCATTTTGGTGAATCTTCCAGTGAATTCCAGTATAATTTTCTTGCTGAGTGTTTGGGATTTCCTATATATAGGACCATACTCTGGTAGCATAGTGGTTATGAATCAGGCTGCGAACCTCAAGGTCAGCAGTTCGAAACTACCAGCTGTTCTGCAGGAGAAAGATGAGGCTTTCTTTCTGCTCTCATAAATATTTACAGCCTTGGAAACCCTGTACAGGGTCGTTATGAGTCAGAACCAACTCCACGGCACATAACAACATCATCTGCAAATAGAGTTTTACTTATTCTTTGCCAACATGGATAATTTAGTCTTCCTTTCTTGCCTTATAGCTCTGACTAAGACATCCAACAAAATATTGGAAAGGATTGGTTATAAAGGGCATCCTTGTCTGGTTCCTGTTCACAAAGGGAATATTTTCAGTTTCTACATGTTGAGAGTGAGTTCACCTCTTGGTTTTGTACTATGTTTTTAATTATGTTAAGGAATTTCTCTTCAATTCCCACTTTCTTGAGTGTTTTTACAGGGAATGGGTGTTTGTTGTTGCTGTTGTGAAGTGTTGTTGAGTCGGATGCAAACCATAGTGACCTTGTATAGGGTTTCCGAGGAGAAGCTGGTGAGCTTGAACCACCGACCTTACAGTTCAAATGTCTTTGCAGTCTGATGCATTAACTCACAAAACAAATCCTAGCCAATGGAATTCAACAACATATCAAAAACACAATATAACATGACCAAACAGGATTCATACCAGGGATGCAAGGTTGGTTCAATATTAGCAAGCAATCAACATAATCTACTATATAAATTTTAAAAAAGGAGAAGAAGCACATGATTATATGGCATGATGAATAAAAGGCATTTGACAAATTCCAACACTGCTGTTTGTGCCTACTCTGTCATCAATCCCAGCCTCTGACCCCTCACCAATATATTTTATATACCACAATCAACATAACTCTTCTTGGGAATGTGTGGAACCAGTTCAAGAACATCTTCCTGAATTTGACGTTCCAGATCTTCTATTACATTCTTTAGACAAAAAAGCATGTCTAACCTGAAAATAAATGAATTCAATAGCTAGAATGAAGCCAGTTCAGGGAAAAAGTTGGAGAAAGGTACTGACAAATCCCTGTAGTACACTGCTACCTATAACAGATGAGTGACTTCAAAAGATATTCCCAGTGATGAGAAATATGTTTTCTAACTGTGTTTTTTCTTTAATAATGAAATTCTTAAATAGAGGCACATTATCTGTTTTAAAAAGTTTAAATAAAAATACTGTATCTATTTTATGAATGTCATACGTTGGACATGTAATCAGGAAGAATGTTAAGGTGAAGGATCAGTGAAAAAGAGGAAACCTTCAAAAAGATGGATTGGCACAGTGACATCAGTAATGGACTCAAGTGTAACGACAATTGTTCAGATGGTCTGAACTGGGCAGTGTTTCATTCTGTTGTGCATAGGGTCACTATGAGTCAGAACTGACTTGATGGCACCTAACAACAACAACAAATTTCATTCAAGCAACTATCAGGATTTTATAGAGTATCTACTATGTACCAGGAAATTTACAATGTGTGATAAATAAAAATATAACTAAAAATCATGTTTCTTCTATAAACTCAAGTATTAGTTTTCTTTGTGGCTCTATATTGCCATGTGATAAGTTTCTGGACAATGAAATGTAAAGAATAATGCCTGATAAGGGTATTCCTGTCTGAATAAAAAGACACAGCCTAGCAAAAGGAAGAATTTATTGCTTCCTCTTTCTTCTACCTTGAAGGCAAATGAATCAGTCCTATCTCTTATAAGAGATAGGACTGGAAAATGGAATAGGTGATAGTCATATTCCTTAAATATACTTTTGAGCAATTGCATATGGTATTACGTATTTAAATTTTTGAAGTGGTAACATATTGTTCTATGCAATGTTGTTTTCACTGAATCTTATGATTTTGATGTTTATCTATCTTTATTCTTAACTGCTATATGCTATTCCATATAGTTGTTGTTGTTGTTAGGTGCCATCGAGTTTGTAGCTACCCATAGCGATCCAGTGCACGGCAGAACAAAACACTGCCCAATCCTTAGCCAACCTCACTACTGTTGCCACACTTGAGTCCATCGATGTTGCTACTTGGCCAATGCATCTCACTGGGGGGTCTTCCTCTTTTTCTCTGACCCTTCACCTTACCAAACATGATATCCTTTTCCAGCAACTGGTCCTTCCTGACAATATGTCTTATTTTCATTAGGATGTCTTCAAAAATCATATAATCAAAAGAGTGGTTTCCAAGGGTATCTGCTTGGCCAGTTACATTCAAGACACAGAGATCATCTCAGAAGTTTATGGTGACTTGTTTTGAGTTTCCAAAGATGCTATCATGATAGATTTTCTTGAAAGACGCAGGATGATCATGGAAAAAATTATTAGGAAAAAAATTTAGAAAATTAAAAACTGAATTGATGAGAAAAATGTCACCAAGGAATTATTTTCCCACTTCAGTACAATACATCTGCTCATACTTTGAGGGCATCAAGGGCTGCTTATGAGAATTTCATTGTCAAACCTTACCCCATCTACCATAGAGCCCTGATCTTACTCCTTCAACCTTCTTTTTGTTTCTAACACTCAAAATATATTGAAAAGGTACATGATTTGGGTTCTTAAATCTTAAATTTGTTGCTTTGATATTCTGTAAATAGATGAGTAAAGAATTCTATGGGGAAGGATTAGAGAAATGAAAATACCACTCTCAGAGTTTATAGACCCAGTTGGATGATATCAAGAAACAATAGCATCACTTTTTTTTTTTTTTTTTAAGTTTTTATTGTTAATTGAACGATAATTTACATGGAAGAAAATCAGTTTTACACCATTGTTTCATTGCAATGATTACAATCTTCTCCATGCATCATCATTCAACAGTATTTGCTTCTATTCCCTCTGGGTTTTGTTTTGTTTTTTTTGTTTTGTTTTGGGGGTTTGGAGGGGATGTACACAAAAACACTCTGGCATATAAAATCACTGAAACAACTGAAGGACACATTCTGCAAGCCTGTCTCCTGGCTACCAGCATTCAGTCTTTCTCTTTCCATGAGTTTAGAGTCTTCAGCTGCTCTCTCTCTCTTTCCATGTCCTCATCTCTCCCTCCATCTATGGTGTCACTGCTTCTCTGGATAGGGCCCCACATTCCGGTCATGCTCTTCTCCTTTGATGGTCCTAGGATCCTCTGCTTCTGGACTGTAAGATGAACCATTCCACTGTTTTTGTTACAAAACTTTTATCTTTACAGTTGTGACAGTTGCAATTAGTCATGATAACAATTACTCACTATTGAATTATAAGAATCTTATCCCCATCTCTTTTTATCAGACCCATCTAGACAAGATGAAACTATTCAGTGGGGACTCTACCTTTCCCTACACACTCTTAAACTAAACTCCCTCTTGAAAACTTGCAAGCCAGTCACTTCATGCCTTTATTGCTTCCTCACTTTAGGTAGCCAATGTCTAATTTGCCAATATTTTATAGTATTTTGATGCAGGAAACACACACACACAAAGAAGGAATGAATACATGGTGTCACTGTACCAAAAAGAATTTGCCAATGTTCAAACATTTCAAGAGATAGCATATGATCGAGAACTGATGGTACTTGGTGAAATACCAATTGAAATGTGTCAGAAATTGATGCAGGCTTTAGGCACTCACTAGTTTATGCCAAGAAATTAGGAAGACAGATTCCTTTCCAACCAACTGGAAGAAATCCATATCTCTGCTCATTCCAAAGATGATCAAAAGGAATGTCAAAATCATGAACAATATCATTAATATCACATTCAAATAAAATTTGGCTGAAGATAATTTAAAAATTATTGCAACAATAAAATTTGGCTGAAGATAATTTTAAAAAATATTGCAACAATACATAGACAGGGAACTGCTGGAAAATAAAATGATTCAAAAGAGGATAGAGAATGAGGTATATAATTTTTGATGTCAGATGGATCTTAGTTGAAAACAAAAAAATACCAGAAAGGTGTTTTTTGTTGTTGTTGTTCTTTATTGACTATGTAAAGGCATTTGACTGTGTAGATCATCACATACTATGAATAGCATGAGGAAGAATGAAAATTCCACAACACTTCATTGTGCTCATCAGGAATTTATGTATAGAACAAAAGAACATTACAATAGAACAAGGGGCTACTGAATGATTCAAATCAAGAAAGGTGTGTGTCAGAGTAGTATCCTTTCACTATATTTGCTCAATCTGTATACTGAACAAATAATCCAAGAAGCTGGATTATGTGAACAAGAATGTGGCTTCAGGATTGAATGAAGGTTCATTAACAACCTGTGATATGCATATGACACAACCTTGCATGCTGGAAGTAAAGTAGACTTGAAATGCTTACTGATGAATAACAAACACTATAACCAATTGTGGATAGCCCCTCGATACTAAAAAAACAAAAACTAAATTCCTCATAAGTAGACCAATAAATAACAACATCATAAATGTAGAAAAGATAGAAGTCAGCAACTGTTGACTTCTTTTTACTTTGATCCACAATCAACTCTCATGGAAGCAGCAGGCAAGAAATCAAATGATCTATTCCATTAGGCAAATATGCTGCAAAATAACTCTTTCAGTGACTCAGGGATAAATATGTCACTTTGAGAACTAAAGTTCCCCTGGTCCAATCCATGGTATTATCCATCTCCACATATGCATAAGAAAGTTGGACACTGAATAAGGAAGAACACAAAAGAATCTATACATTTGAACTTGTTATTGGCAAAGTATATTGAAACTACCATTGACTTCCAGAAGAACAAACAAATATGTCTTGGGAGAAGTACGACCAGAATGCTCTTTAGAAGGGAGGATGCTGAGACTTCAGCACACATACTTTGGACATGTTGTCAGAAAGGACCAGTCCCTAGAGAAGGACATTATTTTACAGTAGTGGTCCTATGCAGTATTTCTCCTTTTGCGACTGACTAATTTCACTCACAATAACATCCTCAAGGTTCAACCACCTTATGTGATAACTTACGGCTTCCTTGTTCTTCAAGGTAGCATAATATTCCATTGTGTGGTTTGGAAAAGAATATGAAAAGTACCATGGACTTCCAGAAGAACAAATGAATCTGAGTTGGACAGAGTACATCCAGAATGCTTCTTACAAGCCAAAATTACCAGACTTTGCCTTTCATTCTTTGGACATATTATCAGGATGTACCAGTACCTGAAAAGGATCTCATGCTTGGTAAGGTGGAAGGACAATCAAAAAACAGGGAGACCCACAATGAGATGGATTGGCACAGTGTCAGCAACAATGGGTTCATTATTGCCGTTAATGATGAAATTGAAGAAGTCTACCAACTTCTTCAGTCTGAAATTGATCAAACATGTAATCAAGATGTAATGATAATTAGAATACAAATGTTGCAATCAAAGAATGCAAATGTTGCAATCAAAGAGGAAGGCTCAGTATTTTGAAAATACGACCTTATTTATAGAAATGATGCTGGAGATCACATAATAGAATTTTGCAAGACCAATGACTTCTTCATTGGAAATACCCTTTTTAAATATCATAAGAAAACTATACATATGGACTTCACAAGAATCCACAAACAGAAATCACATCTGTGGCAAGAGACAGTGGAAAAGCTCCATATCATTAGTCAAAACAAGGCCAGTGGAAGACTTTAGAATACAACAGAAATTGCTCAGATGCAAGTTCCAAATGAAGCTGAAGAAAGCTAAAACAAGTCCACAAGATCCAAAATATGACCTTGAACATATTCTACCTGAATTTAGAGATCATCTGAAGAACAGATTTCATGAATTAAACAATAATGACTGAAGACCAGAAGAGTTGAGGGGTGACAACAAGAAAGTCATACAAGATAAATGAAAAAGGTCATTAGGAAGATAAGAAAGAAGGAAAAGACCAAAATAATGGATGTCAGAAGGTATTCTGAAACTTGTTCTCCATCTTAGAGATGCTAATAAAGCAAATGGAAGAAATGAGGAGGTTAATGGAATATTTCAAAGAGCAGTTTGAGAAAGTAAAGTCAAGTTCTATCATGAAATATTCAAGGACCAGGAGTCAGAAAACCAAAAATGAAGAACATGGTCAGCATTTCTCAAGGTGAAAGAACAAAAGAAAAAATTCAAGTGTCTATTTGCAATCTTGAAGGGTTCTATGGGTAAAATATTGAATAATGCATTAAACATCAAAAGAAGATTGAAGTAATATACAGAGTCATTGTACCAAAAATAAATGATCAACTTCCTTAAACTTAGAAACTTACATGCACCAAAAGATTTCACCAAAAGGGTAAAAAGGGAACACAGAATGGGAAAATATTTTTTCAGTGACATTTCTGAGAAGGGACTAATATAAAAATTTATAGAAATCTACAACACCTCTATAAGAAATAGACAACCTAATTCAAAAATGGGCACAGGACATGAACACACACTTCACCAAGGAAGACATCCAGGGAATTAACATATATATTAAGAAATGTTCATGATCACTAACCATTATTGTTGTTGTTAAGTGGTATAGAGTCAGTTCCAATCTATAGGGTTTCCAATGAGTGGATGGCGATCTTGAACCTCCTACCTTGTGGTTCAAACAGCTTTGTAGTCTGAAGCATTAACCCACAGCGCCACAACAGGACTCCACCCATTAACCATTGTTGCTGTTGTTATGTGCCTTGGAGTCAGTTCTGATTCATAGAGACTCTGTACAGGGTTTCCGAGCCTGTAAATCTTTATGGGAGAGCAGAAAGCCTCATGTTTCTCCCACGGAACAGCTGGTGTTTTCAAACTGCTGACCCTGAGGTTAGCAGCCCGATTCATAACCACTAAGCTACTAGAGCTTGGTAACCTTTAACCATTAGAGAGATGCAAATCAAAACAATGCAAATCTCACACCAACATTAAAAAGAAAGAAATGGTCAATATTAAAAAATTTCAAGAGATACCATATCATCAAGAACCAATGGTACTGACGGAAGAAGTCCAAGGTATACTGAAGCCATTGGTAAATAACAGTGCTCTAAGTTTTGATGAAATGCAGATTGAAATCTTTCAAAACACTAATGCATCACTGGAGGAACCCATTCATCTATGTTAAGAAATGTGGATGACAGCTACCTGGCCAACTGATTGGAAGAGATTGTGTTCATTCCAAAGAGAGGGGACCGGATGGAATGTTGAACTCATCAGACAGTATATTAATATCACACGCAAGTCAAATTTTCCTAAAAATAATTTTTAAAATGGCTTTAACTGTAATTGCCAAAGGTTCAAGCTGGATTCAGATGAGGACATGGTATAAGGAATTATCATTGCTGATGTCAGATGAATATTGGCTAAAAGTAGAGAATTCCAGAAAGATATTTACCTGTAACTTATTGACTATGCAAAGCATTTTGAATGGGTGGATCATGACAAGCTATGAACAACATTGTGTACAGTGAGTATACTCTGTTCATGAGAAACTTGTACATAGACCAAGAGACAGCTGTTACAACAGTACAAGAGGACACTGGATGGTTTAGAATTAGGAAAGGTGTGCACCAAAGTTGTATTCATTCACCATGCTTATTCAATCTGTATGCTGAGCAAAAATGCTGAGAAGCTGAATTTTATGAAAAAAGTCAGACAATAGGATTGTAGGAAGACTTATTAACAGCATGTGATATGCAGATGTTACAACCTTGCTTGCTGAAAGTGAATAGCACTTAAAATACTTGCTGATGAAGATTAAAGACCACTGCCTTCAATATTGGTTTCACCTCAGTGTAATGAAAACAAAATCATTTTGTTTGGATCCACTATCAACACTCATGGAAACAGCAGTCAAGAAATCAAATAAGGTTTTGCATTAGGCAAGCCTGTTTGTTGCACAAGGCCTCTTTAAAGTGTTCAAAAGAAAAGATGTTAGTTTGAGAACTAAATTGCACTTCACCCAAACTGTGGTATTTTCAATAGTTTCATATGCATGTGAAATTTAGAAAGTGAATTGGTAATACCTTAGAAGAATTTATGTTTTACGTTATAATGTTTGAGAAGACTATAAAAAGTACCATGGACTACTAAAAAAGAAGCAAATCTGCTTTGGATAAAGTACAGTCCAAGTGCTCCTTATAATCCAGGATGATGCTGTTGGTCTTTCATAGTACAGGCATATTATCAATCGGGTGCAGTCCTTGGAAAAATGACATCATGCATGGTACAGTGTTGCTGTTATGGTTGTTGTTAAGCGTCATCAAGTCGGTTTTGACCCATAGCAACGCTGTGTAGGGTTTCCAAGGAGCAGTTGCTGAGCTTGAACAGCCAACCTTACAGTTCAAACCGACTTTCCTATCCAGCGCATTAGTTCACAGCATCACGCCAGGACTCCATGGTAAATTGTAGGGTTAGTGAAAAAGAGGAAGACAATAAAACGGATTGTCACAGTGGTAGCACCAATTAAAACAAATATTGCAATTCTGTATAGAGTTTTCCTGCTAATCTATTATTGCTTATGCCTTCTCACTAGAGTTTATAATTTTGCATCAGAAATTAAAATTCTAAGAACCGACTCCACGGCACATAACAATCACTACCACCAAACAATATTCGCTGGATTCAAAAGTCAGCTCAAGCTCTCCAGTAACTCCTCGGAAACCCTATACAGGGTCACTATGGGTCAGAACTGATTCGAAGGCACTTAATAACGACAACAAAAAAAACTGTTTGTGGCGCTGCAATATAATGCGCTGGACCACACATTCGTTTGATCTGCAAGGTGAGAGGTTCCAAACTCAATAGCTAAGACTCCTTGGAAACCCTATACAGGGTCTCTATGTATCAGAATGGACTCTAGGGCATTTAACAAAAACAACCTATATGTAAGAAGCATTGGTTGTTCTGTAGGATAAGCATTGAACTGCTAATTACAAGGTCAGCATTTAAAAGGAACTACCTGCTCCTGGAAAGAAAGGTGAGTCTTTCTACTTTTGTAAATATTTAGTCTCAGAAATCCTAAACAGAGTCACTCTGTGGCAGAAGTGACTCCATGGGACCCAATTTTATTTGTTGGCAGTTGTTAAGTGTTTTGTCGAGTCAGTTCTGATTTAGCGATCGTGTGTAGAATATCCAAGGAGTTGTTGTTGTTGAGTGCCGTCCAATCGGTTCCGACCCATAGCAACTCTCTATAGGGTTTCCAAAGAGCAGCTGGTGAGCTTGAACCGCCGACCTTGCAGTTCAAACAGCTTTGCAGTCTGGCGCCTTAACCCACAGCTCCACACCAGGTCTCCCTGTATCTAGTATAGGAGTTACTTTTTATTGTTTTTAAGTACCCCCAAGTCTGGTCTGACTGATAGCGACCCAGTTTCTGAGGAGCAGCTGTTAGATTTGAACCACCATACCTTGCATTTAACAGTTCAGTTCTTATCTTACAGGGCCACACCAGGACTCTATAAGTGATAGAGATAGATCATGAATGATACTTACCATTTCAGAGATAATTTAAGGTAAGTCTAAAACAAACTTAAAGGTAAATGTCATTATTTATTTTCCCACCCATCCTGAGTATTTTGGTTTCAAGCAATATGTATATATATATATAACTGTAATATTTAGTAAACACTCAAATCAATGGCTTATTTGCATTTTACTATCCCCAACAATAGCTGTTTGGAGCCCTGGTGTGGTACTGTAGTATAAGCACTGGACCACAAGGTCGATTTGAACCTCAAAGCCACCTGTTCAAACTAACCAGCTGCTCTTCAGAAATCCTATAGAGTAGGTATTTAACTGCAAGGTTAGCGGTTCAAACTCACCAGCTGCTCATCTGAAACTCTATACAGATTTGCTATGAATTGAAATTGACTCAACGGCACTTAACAACAAGAACAACACAGTAGCTGTTTAGGATTGTGGGCGGTGGCTCCAAACCACAAGCAGTGGACTGCGAACCACAATGTCTGCATTTGGAGCCCTCCAGTTGCTCCTGGAGAGAAAGATGAAAGATGAGGCTTGCTGTTTACAAGCGTAATTTTTCTTTCTTTTTTACTTGAACTGAAAGCAGGAATGCACAATTTGTAATAATGTTATTTTAAGATTTTATTCTAATAATTTATCTGGGTGTAGAAAGCTACAGTCATGGTAAATGGTTTAAATAAACTATTGCTTTCTTTTTCTTACTGAAGTCCACACTAATTGTTGTCTGGCTTATATAACTTTAAATTTTTATTGTTCTCTTTGAACTTTTAAAAGTTGAATCCTTCTGGAATTCCTCTGGAGTTTATGTAACAACTTTGATTTAGATTCATATTCAAATATTTTTAAATATTCCATTTTGCTCTTTGTTGCTGTATTCTGTTTTTTCTTTATATCCATCTTTACTTCACCAATTCTCTTTTTTCTTTGCATTTAATTTACTGTTTAACTTAACCATTTAGTGTTTCATTTTAATAGAATACTTCTTTGTTACAGATTCTTTGTTTGGTTCCTTAAAATATTTTCATAATCTTTTCCCATTATTATGGTTTATTTTCTTATTTTTATTTCAACACAAATTTTAGGCATACACACTTTTAGTTTATCAAAATCTTCTACTTCTTAAGCTCCTCTTTGTAATTCTAATCCTAAAATGATGGGTCTGCTAGTACTTTAGCATAATGTCTTTCTCCATAAATGAAGGATTTCATCTTCAGTAGTTTATTGATGCTGTCAGTGTTTCAATTTAAATATGATTTCTGTGTACCTAATTAAGAAAATTTCCTTTCTGACCAATTTTGAGTTTTGCAATTTTTTTCCCTATCGTGTGCTTCTAGGATTTCATTGGTCAGGGGCCAATTTTTAAATATTTTAGCTTTAAATTTCAACACATGAGAGATATAAACTCAAATTTCTTATGCACTTGTAGCTTAACTTTGCACTGTTCCTTCTTATTAAAGGACTATCAGTACATTTACGTTGAATAAAAAAATCATACTGTGACTATGATCACCAGATATAAACAGACTGAAAAACAAAGCTAGGATACAGATTGTATTAGGACACAGCAAGACTAATTATTATTTGTCTGATTATATTTAGTAACTCAAGTAATACACTGACAGTCCAGAACTTAGCTAAATGTCAGGCAATTTGCAATTGTATTCTTAATCCTGCTCTACAACACAAATGAATCTATGCTTCACTATTTTTTCATTATGGCTTTCCTTTGTTTTTTCATTCCCCCACCCCTAGAACAGGATTTAAATTTTAGCCTTTGTGAAATCATTTTGAAGTGTAAAAATTAAATTCAAAGCAATAACAGCAAGAGCAGTGTTTGGAAATTTTGCAGAAATGATAAAGGGAAAGAAGACATAGATGATAGAAAATTGTGAAGGAAAAAATAAGTATGGGGCAGATTATCCTAGGACTGAAGTTGAGATCCTGCGGAGGGAAGGGCCTCACATTTTTCATCTCTATCTTTTGTCTCAGTCATTTATTACTTTAAAAAGAGTTCTTGGCATAATCATTGTATTTTATAAGACTTTTATTTTTTCTTTAAACAGTTTATTCTTATAATGGTGGCAGTAGTGGTGGTTGTGTGCTGTCATGTCGGTTCCAGTTCTTAGTAACCCTTTATACAGTTTCTGAGACTGAATTCTTGGAGAGCAGAAAGCCACATCTTTCTACCATGGAGTGGCTGATGAATTCGAACTGCTGTTCTTGTAGTTAGCAGTCCAACACATAACTCAATATGCCACCAGAATGTCTTATCTGCATTAACAGAGAAGTTTTAAAATTATATTTATATAATAACCCCAAATTATGTTATTGTTAGGTAGTATTGAATTGGTTCCAACTCATATTGATGAACAACAAAACAAAAAACTGCCTGGTCCTTCACCGTCTTCACAATCATTGTTACTCTTAAGCCTGTTGCTACTGCCACTATGCCAATTCACCTCGTAGTGGGGGTCTTTCTCTTTTTTGCTGACCCTCTACTTTACCAACCATGTTGTTCTTCTGCAGGGACTGGTTCCTCTTGATAGCATGTCTGAAGTATGAGACATGAAGTCTTGCCATATTGGCTTCTAAGGAGCATTCTGGCTCTATTTCTTCCAATAGATATTTGCTTGAAATTATAGAAATTTCACTTCTGTCTTATATTACATGTTTTAGAGAATAGGGAAGAGATAAAGTTGCCTAATTCAAGTTACAGAAATAGAAAAAGAAAGCAAAGTACTACAGTTTCTTACCTCACTAAGATAACTGTTGTTGCTAGTTGCAGTCCAATCACCCCTAACATGTGTTGGCCCCATGTGCTTTTTTTAGGATAAAAAAGTACCTAATCCAGCACGATCCTTATGATTGGTTGTACATCAGACCTTTGTGATTTTATTTAACTCTTTATGATTTTTTGCCTTCTTTCTTTTGTTTCAGGCCCAGTTCTATTATTTTTGCAGCATTTTTATACTATACATGAGTACACACATATACCTGAGTGCACATAGAAACACTCTTCCTCCCCACTTTCATTCCACAGTCCTTGAAAGTAATGATGCTGTATCCTAAGGAATTTGACAATTATCAAGATGGAGAATATGATGATAACTCAAAAAGTATGACCTCAAATATGATGATAAGTCAAAAAGTATGACTACAGAATCATAGAGGTCTTTATTAAACAAAAATGTCAAAATGCAAAACTATTGTTTCTTGACATAGCCTTCATCTAGATCTAAATACTTATGAAGGCAATGTTTCTGTCTCTCTAATCAAGAAAAGATGGAAGGAATACACAGAGTCA
>NW_006408561.1:11238458-11240199 GCF_000296735.1 Chrysochloris asiatica | reverse complement strand
CTGCCAAAAGAACCAATAGACCTGTTTTGGAAGAAGTGCAGCCAGAGTGCTCCTTGGAGGCCAAGATGGCTAAACTTCGTCTCTCATACTTTGGACATGTTGTCAGGAGGGAACAGTCACTGGAGAAGGATGTCATGCTGGGTAAGATGGAGGGCCAGAGAAAAAGAGGAAGACCCCCAACGAGATGGATCAGCCAGGTGACATCACTGATGGCGTCAAGTGTGGTGGCGGTAGTGAGGTTGGCCCAGGATCGGACATAGTTTTGTTCTGCTGTGCATGGGGTCTCTATGAGTCAGTTCTGACTTGATGGCACCTGACAACAACAACAACAACAATCCTTTCCAGAAGAGTTCTGCACGCTTTAATTTATATTATATCTAAGCAACAGTTTTGGACTCCTCAAGGAAATCAATTTGCATTCCTTTTCAATGTTCTTTGAGTTTGGAGAGTGAAAAGGAGTGTAAACGGGCAAAATCAAGGCTATACAGTAGGAGATATATGGTTTCTAAATGAAATCCTTGTAGAATAGCTCTGGCTAGTCTTTAAAAATGACCAGGTGCATTGTCATACTAGGAAAAAATCATGGTGCAATTTTTCTGGCCTTTTTCTCACCAATGCAGTTTTCAATTTTCTTAGTATTATTTCTCATTGTTGTAATTCTTGTTAAATGTCATCGAGAGTCAGTTCTGACTCATAGCAACACTGTATAGGGTTTCCAAGACTGTGAATCTTTTGTGAGAACAGAAAGCCTCATCTGCCTCCTACCGAGTGGCATTCACAACACCAATCTTGTGGTCTGCAGTCCAGTGTTGATCCTTTTTAAGTGCTGTTTGAGATGAATGGGATTGATTTGGTCCTAAATCCTTTTAGTCAGATTACTCATAATATCTGACCGAGTGACATACTCATGGGAAAATTCAGCCAAAACAGTGTAAAAACAAAGGTGAATTTTGTTGGAACAGCATTCTTCATGGGATTCATGTTTCTGTATACTATATCATCAGTATTGCATGCAGTCTTGCTTCTATATCATCTTTTCAAAAGTAGTTTTATGTAGAAACAGCAGACTTGGAAGTTAGAGATAGTGTCTCACTGTGGAAAATATGACATCGAGTCAAGGGCAAGAGTATACACTACCCACTATAAAATATTTGGGTTCCTTAAACTCAGGGTTTCTTTCCTATAATATAGATTATTTGTAACACTTGTCCTTTTTTATATTGTCTTTCAGCACTGGGGATCAAGGAACTTGTGCAAAAATGTTTATAGAAACTCTAGATACTACCATCACTGTGAGTAACAAAGTCCTTTGTTTTTAAACCAGGTAATGCATGTTTTCTGCTGGCATCCATGAAAGCATCGAAAAGTAACTTGCTAGCCTGCAAGTTGGGTAAAATCTCTTTTACAGTTCTTGACAAATAATACCTTTTTTGTAAGATGTAAGAAGGAATAAGAAAATATGTATATACCTATTTTACTAAGCGAAAAAGAAGAAGAAAAGAAATGGGAAGAGAAGAGAAAAGATAAAAAAAGAAGAATCAGAAGAATGATTGTTGTTGTTAGGTGCCATCGAGTTGGTGCCAACTCATAGAGATCCTATACACAATAAAATGAAACACTGTCTAGTCCTAGGTCAGCCTCACAATTGTTGCCAAGCTTGAGCCCATCGATGTTGTCACTTTGCCAATCCATCTCATTGGGTGTCTTCTTCTTTTTCACTGACCCTCCACCTTACCAAACA
>NW_006408561.1:11227288-11237613 GCF_000296735.1 Chrysochloris asiatica | reverse complement strand
TTCTAGAATACTTACACTTCGCAATGTTGTCTATAGCTTGTCATGATCCACACAATCAAAAGCCTTTGCATAGTCAATAAAGCACAGGTAAGCATCTTTCTGATATTCTCTGCTTTTAGCCAAGATCCATTGGACATCAGCAATGATATCCCTTGTTCCACGGCTTCTTCTGAATCTGGCTTGAACCTCTGGAAGTTCTCTGTCAATGTATGCTTGCAGCTGTTTCAGTATTACCTTTAGTAAAACTTTATTCACATTGGTTATGAAAGAGATTGTCTGATGATTTCTACATTCCATTGGGTTACTTCTCTTTGGAATGGGCACAAATACACATCTCTTCCAGTCAGTCGGCCAGATAGTTGTCTTCCAAATTTCTTGGCAGAGATGAATGAGTGCCTCCTGTGCTGCTTCACTTTCTTGAATGATTTCCATTTTTATCCCATCAATTCCTGGTACCTTGTTCTTTGCCAATTCCTTCAATTCACCTTGGACTTCCTCCTTCAGTATCATTGGTTCTTTTTTTTATTATTATTATTCATTATGTTTTTGAAAGTTTTATTGTGAATTATGTGACAGTTTACATGGGTGAACATCAGTTTTACATTCATCCTATCATATATTGTTTCATTGTCATGGTTACAATCCCCTCCACATATCACACACCAATCTACGAAAGGTTACATCCTATAAGCCTGCTTTCCCCACCCCGCACCCCCGGGTCATCAGCACACAGCCCCTCTTCCTCCCTGGGTCCTGAATTCCCAGCTGCTCCATCTCTCCACATCATCATCTCTGCCTCCATCTCGGGGATTGCTGCCTCTCTGGGTAGGGTTCCGCTCTCCACTCTTCTCCCTTCATGGTTCCAGGGACCTCCGCTCCCAGCCTGCAAAGTTAGTCACTTCCCTCTTTGCCACAAAATGTCTACTTTTGCATTGGCAACCTTCACAATCAGTCCTGGTAACAATTATTCACCCTTGTATCACAAGAGGCCTATCCGCATTTCCTTTAATTAGTCCCGCCTAGACAGATTGGATACTACTCAGTGGAGGAGATTCTACCTTCCTCCAAGCCCTCTGGATCTAGTTTCCCTCTTGCCTTTGTAGTCCCCCCATTTTGGATAGCCAATGTCCAAGTTGCCCATCCCTGTCTACTCTGTGTATGGAAGAGGTGGGAATGATCCGTGCTGCAAAGATTCATTCCCTCTTTTGAGCTACTGCATCCATAGGTGTAGGTCAAGTTCATCAAATTGTATCAGATTCCTCTTTTTTTCCTTTTCTTGCTTCTTCTAGTTGAGCTCTGATCACCCAGTCATTGAGGTTAGGTCAAATGGGTATTATCTGTAAGTGTGGGTGCTCTTGTGGATATGCCCTCTCTTCTTATCCACTGGACACTTCACCCTCCACTTCAGTCCTCCATGGCTATGTCACTGATTCTGGGCCCAAGAGTCCCCAGGACTTGCCACATTGCTGGACAATCAGGTCTCCTCCTGGGTTCACAGGAGTCTATTGACGATTGTAGGGCTTAGCTTGCAGCCTCATAGCTGTTTTTCCCTCATTTCCCCTGGTCGGTGGCAAACGTGGTCACCCATCAGAGTGTGTATTCCCATTGAGTCTTAGTTTGGAAGGGGGTTTACTCTGAGGGGACCTGACCCCTTGCCTTGATGTATTCTGGGCAGGCAACTTTCTTGTTCTTTAGTAATTGGTCAGTCTGCCTCTATTGTTTTGTGTTTTCCTGTCAGTCTTTCTTTCAAGAGGTATCTTCTGTTCTTCTAGCCACTCCAGGCTGGTCTGTCCATCCTCTCAGGGGGAAATTTTCCACCTCTGAAGATTCTGGATGCTGTTCAGGATTCCACCTATAGTCTTATGTAATGCAGAGGCTCCACAGGCAGCATGTTGTATCCCCATTTTAGGTATTCCAATGAGTTATAGGCAGAAGAAGGACTTAGAAGCTTTCTATCGTGATATTTCTGGCTTTTCCTTTCTCTTCCCTTCCAGTGTCTATTTTATAATGTAATGCAAGGAATACCAAGATTCAGTAGACAGCCAAGCATCTTAACATCACTGGCTCTTGATCATATGTTACCTCTTGAAATGTCTGAACATCAACCATTTCCTTTTAGTACAGTGTCTCTGTGTATTCCTTCCATCTTCTTTTCATGCTTTCTGCAGCATTCCATAATTTGCCCAGAGACTCTTTCACTAACTAAAGTTGAAGACTGAATTTTTCTTCAGTTCCCCCAGCTTGATAAATACTGAGTATGTTCTTCCTTTTTGGTTTATTGACTCCAGATCTTTGCATATTTTGTTATAAATATTTGACTTTGTCTTCTTGAGCTAACCTTTGAAATTTTCTCTTCAGTTCCTGTACCTCTTCATTTCTTCCATTTTCTTTAGCATCTCTATGCTGGAGAGCATGTTTCAGTGTCTCTACTGACATCCATTTTGATGTTTTCGTTTTTTCTTGTCTTCTTAATGACTTTTTATTTCTTCCTGTATGATGTTCTTGATGTCATCCCACAACTCTTCTGGTCTTCAGTCTTTAGTGTTTAATGTATCAAATCTCTTCTTCAGATGATCTCTAAATTTACGAGGTATATATTCAAGGTTATATTATGGCTCTCACTGACTTGTTTTCATTTTCTTCAGCTTCAGTTTGACTTTGCATATGAGCAACTGATGGTCTGTTCCACAGTCTGCCTCTGGCCTTGTTTTGACTGATGATATAGAGCTTTTCCATTGTCTCTTTCTGCAGATGTAGTCAATTTGATTTTTGTGTATTCCATCTGGGGTGGTCCTTGTGTATAGTCATCTCTTATGCTGTCTAAAGAAGGTATTTGAAATGAACAAATCATTGTTTTTGGAGAGTTCTATCATGCGATCTCCATAAGAATGCTAAGTTAGGTAATTTGGGTACCTAGGATGATATAGCGGGAGAGGTGATTGTCTTTTATCATAAAGATTTACAATCTTGGAAATCCAATGGGTCAATTCTATCCTTTTCTCCAGGTAGCTATGAGTCTTAATCAACTCAATGTCACAATGACATGTTTCTTCTGTTTTGTTTGTTTGTTTATTATTATTATGGGGCTGTTTCTAAATGAATTAATTAGAATAGAGTTATATTTCTCCAGAATGATTTCCCCCTAAGTTTTTACTTTTTGAAATATATTAATGTATTATATATTAAATATTGAATAAAAACAAAGAAATATGGGATGGGAGAGTCTGAAGATGGAGTACAAACAAAAACAAATAAATTTACCTGTATTGGTGCTGTGGGTTTAAGTGTCGGACTTGAAAGCCATTTGAACTGCAAGATGGGTTGCTTCTCTGAAATGCTATGCAGGGTCGCAATTGGTCGCAACCCACAAAACAGCACTTAACAACAACAACATTCAAGAAAATAATGCAATCGTATTCCGGAGGCTTTAAATTAGCTAATTTATCAAAAATGTTTATCATATTGTTATCATAAAACAATGATCAAATGTTGCAACAAACTATAGTATAACCATATAATCAAATGTCACTTTTGTTGAAATAATTTAATAGAAATTTAATATTATAAGATAAACAAAATGGTAGGAAGCAAAGTTATGATAAGAAAGCATTTTATAACTCCTGTAAGTATTTCTATCAATATGCATTTTGTTTAAAAGACAAAACTGTAATAAATAAAATGATTTTTCCTTTCACTGTGGTGTGCAAAATGTAGAAATATACATTTCCTTACATTCCATATTTTATTAATGATAATGCATTGGTCTTATAATTAAACCCAAAACATTAATTAAAGAAAATTTGGGGAACTTACATTGCTCCAGGATGCATAAGAAATGCTGATGTTTAATAAGAGACTAATGTTATCTAAATAGTCTCAAAATTCCTTCACTATTGATATCTAGAATACAACAAGCCCACTAGTAAGTGACAAAAGAAAACATTAAAAGCAGAAAGCCACCATGACTGAATAAATAGCAAAGAGTCAAGACAAGAATGGTTGTCCTGCCACAAAAAAATCTGAACACATTTCTAATACCATGTCAAGTATCCTGTGGTATTTCATCAGTGTCACTTTCAAGGCACACTGAACATTTAATGGCATGATTATTAAACATGACTATGAGGTAATGGAATACCATTTGCCAACAACCCTGAAACCTTGCTCCTGTGTGTGACCTACATCTCTCACTGGGTACATGTGAGAAAGTGATAGTACAGAAACTAAGCAGCTGTTGTATGCTGTATGCTGAAGAGCACAGGAAGGAATTCAAATAAAACAGGAAGTAGAAATACTTTAACAATGTGCCAAAGTGTATCAAGTGATATAGTATAACTTGGAAATCATAGGAGAAAATGAAGTAAGGGGACAGAAAATAACAATGGTGCACAGAGGCAAAAACATTGAGCACGGGAAAAAGTGTCAAGTGTTTTAAATAGTTGATGATAGTGCTAAAACATCTGTTTAAAAAACATGTACTATAAAGAAAAAATCTGCTTGCTACAGATTATTTCATGGCTTAGTATCATTTATAAATGTAACAAGAAAATCTGTGTGTGTATATGTATATATATATATATACATATACACACACACACATGAGAGTGAATACATGATATATTTTAAATGTATACTTATACATTTACATATACAAGGGTGAGTCAGAAAGTATTGCTACTATGATTCTAGTTCATAAATGCACAGGTTTACTCTAAACAAAACATGCTTAAACTTGTCTCTGTAATTAGTGGATGGCTGCAGAGAAATTCTCTCAGTAAAACACATTTATCTCCATCTTGTTAGGACATGTTCAGAATTAAAAAAAAAAAAACCAACAACAAAAAAAAACAAAGGTCATATCAAAACAGTAGCTTCTGAGGGATTTGATGAGCCAGTTAAATTCAAGGCATAGAGGACAGTTTAGAAGGTTTGGGCTACTAATTTTGGGGATTCTTAAAGTGTAATCTTAAAATATTTTCTCAAAAGACACAGAGAGATCATGGGAGCTCATTTGGAAAAAGTTTTAGGAAAACAGAAAATTGCATTGATCAGGACAATACAATTGTAGCAAGGGCTGTGCTATGAGGATTTTGCTGGGAAACCTTATTCCTGATCATCCCACTTCAGACTTCTTTCTGCTCCCCAAATTCAAAGAACATTGAAAAGGAACACAATTTGATTCCCTCCAGGATAAACAAGCAGCTATTTTGATGTGATGTCAATACAAGAGTGCAGAATTCTTCCATCCAAGGTTGTTGTTGCTGTTATGTGCCGTCGAGTCGGTTCCCACCCATAGCGACCATGTATAGGGTTTCCAAGGAACAGCTGGTGAGCTTGAACCGCCAACCTTGCAGTTCAAACGGCTTTGCAGTCTGGCGCATTAACACACAGCGCCACACCAGGACTCCTTAACTAGGCTATGTTGTTGCTGCTGTTGTTATGTGCTGTGGAGACAGTTCCCACTCAAAGCGAGACCCTTTGTACAGGGTTTCCGAGGCTGTAAATCTTTACCACAGCAGAAAGCCTCGTTGTTTTCTGGCGGAACAGCTGGTAGTTTTAAATTGCTGACCCTGAGGTTAGCAGCCCAATTCGTAACCACTACGCTACCAGAGCTCTGGTAGCGTAGTGGTTACGAATTGGGCTGTGAACCTTAAGGTCAGCAGTTTGAAACTACCAGCCGCTCCACGGGAGAAAGATGAGGCTTTCTACTCCCGTAAAGATTTACACCCTCGGAAACCCTGTACAGGGTCGCTATGGGTCGGACCCGACTCGATGGCACTTAACAACAACAACAACAACAACACTACCAGAGCTCCTTTCCATCCAAGGTTAGAGAGTCAAAAACACTACCTTGAGAAGTGCATAGGCCTGGATGGAGGATTGCTGAGAAATTATGACTTTCCATTTTGATTTATTTAATAAAGGTTTCTAGGATTCTCTAAGGAGCTCTGGTAGCATTGTGGTTACTAGTTGGGCTGCCAATCACAATGTCAGCAGTTTGAAACTACCAGCTGTTCCACAAAAGTTTTGACTTACCATTGTTTATATATATATATATATATATATGCTATGTGTATATGCTATGTGTATATACAAGTATGTGTATGTAAGTATATGGCACAACTGATAATGGTGAACTGATATCAGGAAACTGAAAAACTCTATCAAAATTACTAACATCTAAAAAATTTGAGAATAACATCAACTAGATGTAAACATACAACACATGCACACACAACAAATTGGAGAGTCATTTGGCATTTGGAAATCACAATTTAAACAATGTACTTTCATGTGGGCCACCAAAATGCTACACTCTAAAAGAAACTCAATCACTTTATAAGCTATTGTATCAATGCTAGTGTGCCCTTTCAAAAACATTCTCCTTGGAGCCTCTTAATTAGACAGATAGACCATGAAATCCCTTAATCTTGTTTTAAACTAGATTGCCATTATGAAAACTATATTTTAATTTCATAGCAAATACTTATGATTGTTAGATTTATTAGCTAATCTATAGCTGTTAAAACAGCACATGTCACAGAAAAAAAAAAAAAATTTAAAGACCAAAATCGCTATTATCTTAGAGACTGTTTACATGACTAGGTGAATATTCTGATTACAACAACCACTAATTGTAGAATAGATACTCAGTATCTATTTATAAGTCTTACATACATCATCTGCATATTATGGTTAATGCTCATATATATATTGCAATAAAATGAAAGAATTTATTTAAATTTCCATTTTAATTATTAGCATAAGGTAGAATCACAACAAATGAGATGTCTTCTATCTGTGTGTTTGATATCTTAAGTCACTGTTGTTATTGTTAAGATCTGTTAAGTCAGTTCTGACTCATAGCGAGCCTATTTCTAAGGAACAGCTGGTGAATTTGAACTGCCAATCTTGAGGTTCAAACTGACCTTGAGGTCACCTGCTTATCCTAAAGTGCTACTCCTTTAACATAGTAAAATGACAAAAAAAAAAAAAAAAAAAAAAAAAAAAAAAAAAAAAATTTATTAACAACTCATGCCTACTGGAAAGTCTGTTTATGAGCCCAAATTAAGACACTTGAAAGTGAAATTATGATATAGAGAAGAGATTAAAAATGAAACTTCATTGAGAATTAGACATTTATCAGTTCATCTTTTTTTTTTTCTCTCCAAATAAGTATTTCAAAGAAGATACACCCCCCCACCCCCCAAACATAAATACTTTCTGGAATGCCCTCACCTTTCTGGCTGGTTCATTTACACAGAGTTTGGCAAAGGTTGTTCAGGTATTTTCCTTTTCTTGACCACAAATGTGTGGTTTATTACACTTTATTGCTTCCAGGCCCCTTAAAAAGGAAATTACTCATGCTGGCATTTATGTTTCTTAAATTAACTGTTGAGAAGGGATATGTATCAGAGGCTTATTACTTATTATAACTAATCTTTTTTGATTTATTGACATTATCTACAGAGCAATTCTTTTCTATTTTTGTCTCACTATGCGTTATAACTTGTGGTTGTTAGAATCCGGCTGCTAATCTCACGGTCAGCAGTTCGAAACTACCAGCTGTTCTGTGGGAGAAAGACGACGCTTTCTGCTCCCATAAAGATTTACAGCCTACAGAAACCCTGTACAGGTACCGACTCCACGGCACATAACAACAACATCCTTTATAACTATATGATTGGCAGATTGGCACAGATAACAAAGGATGCAAATTACAACACTGCTTTAGAACAATATGTACATCTTTAAATCTTAAAATGTGTAATATAAAAATACATTCTAAAAGAGATAAAAAGTTCCCATAAAAGACAAAGTGTTCTAATGTTTTTTAAAACTTGTATTTTTCTGTAAAAATTTAGCTTCTTCTAGTCAAAGAAACTTCTTTATCTTATTCCTTCCACTTCAGGAAAGTGCCTGAAATCCTAAAGCATGAATCCGGTAATACTTTTGTAAATGAATCTCTGTTGAATTCATACCATTAGCCTCCGAACAGATGTCAGAAAGTAAAGATTGGCCGCCTCCAGATCAAGTTGCTGCTGCCAACTCTCGCGAGCTTTGTCAGTAACAGTTGATTGTAATGTCAATGCAGTCCAATTTACAGACTAGAGCAGCGGCTTTACTCTGAATTTCCCTGAAGTATTACATGATTTCAACTCCTTGCAAACTTTATCATCTTTGTTGCACCGAATCGGGTAAGTTGCCCTAATTTAAATCTTCTTGTAGCTCAAGTTACTGTGAAGCTTGTTCTGTAGAATTGTGATCCCTTCACGGGTTTGCTGTGTCTCTGTGGTGCTCTGTGGGGGACAGCCGCTGAAGCTTGCAAATGGGACAAATGAAGCAAGCGAGTAGGCACATGTATCAAATCTTCCTATTATTTGGGGAACACAGACTGAATCAATTTAACTGCGGAAGAAAAGATGCAAAACTGCAACACTTTAGAATCCCTGAGATGCGTGTATCTTCTTTTGGAGCTCTTTAAAAATGCATTTTTTTTTTTGCTGAGATTTAACCATAAATGTAATGTTAGTGAATCTCTCGCTAGAAGAATAACGAGAAAACTGTTTGACTTGTCTTGTGTCTTTTTTGTTTATTTGTTTTCTATTTTAAATGGCATGAAATAAATAGTCTCGCTTAACAGGATACTTTTCTTAATATACTGTCATTTGAAACTTTAACAGTATCTATTGGCATAGAAAGGTCTGAATTTCTTTTATTTAAAATGAAAACCTGTTACTACAAACTTCTGTCCCTTTTGCCTTTATTTTATTCTTTGTTTTCATATGTAAAGCATACAAAATTGTATGTTAAATCTTAAATTGTAGCAACATTTGGTATTATATGATTATTATGTATATATATGTATATATATGTTTACTAAGCAAATACAGATTTTTTGCTTATCTATCATCTCATATCTACCTTAATTTATTTTAATGTAAAGGATTAAGCATTAAGAGTATACAAAATGTATAAGTGGAATCCAGGTGTTGCACTGTAGCATAAGTACTGAAACACAAGGTTGGTTTGAACTACAAGTTTGGTGGTTCAAAACTCATCAGCCGCTCCTCAAAAACCCTGTAAAGGATCTCTATGAGTGCAAAGTTCTATTCTATTCTCTTAGTAAGTTTTTGTCTTTTGTCTTTTTAGTGTCCTACTTCTTTGCTTATTAGAAATTTTATTGAGAATTTCAGGACTACAACTTTTACCATTATAAAATGTAAGCAAATACTACCTTCTACATCTCATTTAAGAAATATCCCTAGTTCAGATAACAAAGTGATAATACATATTTGAATTAAATATTCTGTTCATTTTGATGCTTTCATGACATCTGCTTGTTCTTATCAAAACTTGTTGAAATATTAGAGAAAAACTTTGTACATGTCAACTTAAAACTAGTTAAAACTTCCAAGGAAGATTCAAGAAACCTCTAATAATTATATGTTCAAGGGATTCAGTTACTCTCCGACTGAAATGTTTATGAGGTTTATTCTTGATTGAAGGCAGGGACAGACTTCATGCCTCTCAACACCTAATGCATTGTATTCTATCTGTACACACCCTTTAAGTGTCTACTGGACATTGAAAAAATGCCTGAAAGATAGTGGTATAGTCTATTTATAAACACATTTCCTCAATTCTACCCTTCACTTAGCCTGTAACAAAACAGCTTTTTCGTTTGGGTATAAAGGCTTAGTTGTTTTAATTTGACCAAACATATTTTAGTGGTGATTGCACGCGATCATATTAGACTTACTTTGATGACTCTTTTTCTGCCATTTTAAGGATCTTATTTTCATATATGATTGTATATATTATTATATTTTTCAATAGATGGGAAAAATCATTAAAAAAAATCACCAAGAAAAAAAGAAAAATCTCTAAGCTTAGAAGATAGTATTATAAACATTTGGCCATTCTCTAAAAAATTGCTGACCAATTATTATTATTTTATTTTATTTTTTAATGTTTTATTGTGAATTATGTGATAGTTTATATGGGAGAACACTGATTTTACATTCATCCTATCGTATATTGTTTCATTGCCATGGTTACAATCCCCTCCATGCATCATCAACCAACCAAAGGGTAAACACTACAAGCCTGCACGCCGGTTGTCTGCACACAGTCCCTCTCCCTCTCTGGGTCTAAAGTCCCCAGCCTCTCCATCTCTCCACATCATCGCCTCTGTATCTATCTCTGGTATCACTGCTTCTCTAGGTAGCATCCCTCTTTCCTATCTTCTCCCTTGATGGTTCCAGGGTCCTCCGCTCCTAGACCGCAAAGTTAATCACTCCCCTCCTTGCTACAAAATGTCT
>NW_006408561.1:11223955-11226069 GCF_000296735.1 Chrysochloris asiatica | reverse complement strand
ATTTTTTTTTTAAGTTTAAATTGTTTTCCTAATCGTCAGGAGATTTTGATTTTCTAGAATATTGGGTAAACTTGGGACATGTTAAGTTTTATGCTTCTTAGCCCCTATAATTCATTTTCTTTTGCAATTTCAAGTAAAAGCTCTCTTCTTCCTTTAAAACAATAAACATTATCCCAATATGTTCTGCCACATCAGAACTCCTTTATGATAAGCATGTATTATCAGAATATAAATATTTTATTAATGGTGACAGTACAAAAATTGCAATACAATTTATAGGAGGAAAATCAATGAAAAAATTTGAACATTTTAATTATCAATAACGATTTTAAAATAATAATGTAACAATTTTTTGTTAATCTCCACCTATTTAGTTACTACACTTTTAGTTGTGTGACATTTTAGAAAATGTGATAATTGTACTATACAATTGTCTTACTAGAAAAATAACAAAGTAACATTAGAATAATACTAGATTATGAAAATAGGTGTTCTTGTGTGCCGTTGAGTCAGTTCCAACTCACAGCAACCCTGTATAGGGTTTCCAAGAAGCAGTTGGTGAGTTTGAAATATTGCCAATATTTCAGTTCAAACCAACCTTGCAGTCCAGCACATTAACCCGCAGCTCCACATCAGGACTCCATGAAAATGATAGTGATGGTTATTTAAACAATGATATTTAACTACATATAAAAATATTTAGATTATGTCAATAATAAGTATATGCCCATTTGTGCACCTAATATTAAAGTATAGATATAATTATACTGTATAGAACACTCCCCAGCAATTAGCATGAATATGAGTTAAAATTATGTTGGCATTTTTGAAATGAACTCACAATTTAAAAGATTACCTTGAATGTTATTTAATTACATTATTTATAAAATAAAAACTCACAGATATCCTTGTTGAAAAAAATTCACATAAGTTATAATCAGTGTAAAAATGTAAATAAAAGCTTTCTGGAAGTGTTTGTATAGATAAAAACTAAGTGACATTAAAATTACATGGCAGACTTTTTAGATGTTATAGAACTATTTTTGACCAAAAAAAATCATGTTTTCATTAAATATAAACCTAAATATATTTTGGTAATTATGCTTATTTTGCAAAAAATGAAACTATTTGTAGAATTGAAGTTTGAAAATTATGAGAGATCAAACATTTCAGTATTTTGGTTTATGAAAAACAAAATAATATTTAAATAGAACCAAGGGAAGAGAAAAAAAAAAAAAAAACTGATGAAATTACATTAAACATTAACCCATCTACCCAGTTAGTCCACTCAAACCACCCTTTAGAGCAGGGTTGGAGAACGTTTGGCCCACAAATTGTCCGTTATTATTGGTGTTGTTAACTGTTGTCGAGTGGGTTCTGACCCATAGTGACCCTGTATAGGGTTTCCGAGGAGCGACTGGTTCAAACTGACTTTGCAATGTTGCACATTAATACACAGTTCCACATGCAGGTTATATAAGATCCTCGAAAGGATCTTATGAGTGGACCTGCCAAGATAACCTCAGTTCCAGCCATCACATTTTTTTTATTGTTGTTGTTACGTGCCATCGAGTCGATTCCGACCCATAGCGACCCTGTATAGGGTTTCCAAGGAGTGGCTGGTGAGCTTGAACCACCTAAGTCTAGCGCGCCACACCAGTTATCACATTGTATGCCATGGAGTTGGTTTCGACTCATTACCGGAGCAGAAAGCCTCATCTTTCTCCAGTGGAACAGCTGGTAGTTTCGAACTGCTAACCTTGAGGTTAGCAGCCCAACTCGTCCACGCTACCAGAGCTCCTTAGTCATCACATTGTTGTTGTTAAGTGCCATCGAGTCAATTCCGACCCATAGCGACCCTGTATAGGGTTTTCGAGGAGCAGCTGGTGAACTTGAACCACAGACCTTGCAGTTCAAACGGCTTTGCAGTCTGGCACATTAACCCACAGCGCCACACCAGTCATCACATTTGTTGTTGTTGTTAAGTGCCGTCGAGTCGGTTCCGACCCATAGCGACCCTGTACAGGGGTTTCCGAGGGTGTAAATCTTTACGGGAGTAGAAAGCCTCATCTTTCTCCCGCGGAGCAGCTGGTAGTTTCGAACCGCTGACCTTA
>NW_006408561.1:11203632-11223855 GCF_000296735.1 Chrysochloris asiatica | reverse complement strand
GGGAGTAGAAAGCCTCATCTTTCTCCCGCGGAGCAGCTGGTAGTTTCGAACCGTTGACCTTAAGGTTCGCAGCCCGATTCGTAACCACTACGCTACCAGAGCTCCTTTTAGTCATCACATTAGGGGTGAGTTAATTACACATTTCACTAAGTAAGCAAGCTAGTTTTTAATTTGATAATTTTGTATGGCCAGTGGATGATGTTATAAATTGTAGCAAAGTTCCCCACCCCTAATTTTCAGTAGTTTGAAACTACTTTCAACGGGAGACTGATGAGACTTTCTGCTCCTGTAAAGATTCACAGCCTCAGAAACCCTATGCAGGGTCGCTACGAGTCGGAACCAACTCTAGTGCACACTGCCACCACCCCTGATTCAGAATAAGAAGGGTTTGTGTCTTATTTTTTCTTTTCAGATATATGTTTTTTATTATGTGTTGCTGACTTGGTTCTGACTCACAGCAACCCTGTATAAAGTTTTCAAGGAGCAACTAAGTGGGCTTGAGCTACTGACGTTATGGTTAACCATCCAGTACTTATCCTATAGCACCACACCAGGACTTTTATCCTTTTCTAATAGATTTACTCAGGGAAAAAGTCCTTATTAAGAGCTATAACAGTGTCTCTAAAACTCCTATGCTGTGCGAAATATAATGTTCCATTAGCAAGTATCAAGTTTACAGGCAACTTTGCATTACTATTGCTTTTTATTGAATTATTATTCATAACATAACATACATTTATTGTAATTATAATATATAAATGTTATAATAATGTGGAGCCCAGATGTGCCACTGTAGGATAAACAGTGGACCACAAGGTTGGTTTGAACTGTGAGGTTGGTGATTCACACTCAGTAGTCGCCCCTCAGAAATCCTGTACAGGGTTGCTATGTGTCTGAAATGACTAGACAACACTTAACTACAAGAACAACATAGAACTACAGTATAAATAGTACATATTTCAATAATCTACTTTACTGGTCTTATTGTCATTCGGTTCTGACCCATAGCAACCCTTTATAGGGTTTCTGAGGAGCGGCTGGTGAACTTGAATCATTAACTTTGTGGTTCAAACTCACTTTGCAGTTCAGCCCATTAACCAACAGGTCTTAGCTCAAATCAAATTTTATCACACTAAGGGAAAAAAAAAACCCTTTATTTTAATTTCATGGTTTGAGAAAAAAATACTATTATAATAATCACCTTACATCTTTGCCTCTATTTCTATAATTATATCTATTAGTGTAAGTATAGAAAGTGAATAAAATACTGTAAACCATTCATTGATTTACTCAGACATTTGTTGGGTTAAAAAATTACTTGTTGAGCACTAGCTGTACTATGAACATTGGGGAATTTTGGTAACTTAAAATGTGATGTGTGTATCTTAATTCTGGGCCATATTTATAGAGATATTGCCTATTCTTTTACTTCTAAAACAATTGAAATGCTGTTACAAATGCCCAATATTCACAGAATTTTGTCCTTGGGAACACAGATTGAATTTACAATTACAATATCAGAAATAAATAAAGGAAAGAATATGGATGAATCTTTGTAAATGTTACATGAAAGAGAATCATTATTTTAATTGATTATTCTAATCAGCTTTTTTTCAGTTATATAAAGGTGTTAGTTGTTTAAACTACATTTGCATTATTATCTTGTCTTTTTGTTATGGGAAATTTGCAAAGAGTGATTATTAATATTTGTTTATTTAACATAAACTCTGGTATACATAATAAAAACCAGACTTTGATTTCTTCCAATAGCCTCTTATATGAGAAATAAATAACATTACATCTGTTTAATAACATATCAAATAATTAAGCTTTTGGTGATCTTAAAGATTACTTTGAGTAAAAATTCTCACTCTTCCAATGTATTTAACTATTTGCACATACTTTAGCCATAAATCAACAAATTAACAGATGTTCTTTGAGATATCTCTGAGTATGAAATTCCTGAACTAGTAGTTTTCCTCACATGTCATACTGCAAACTACTGGGCCACTGGTGCAAAAACGATTCATGATTACAACATTTCAGAAAACACTGTAAATACAAAGCAGAATTTGTCTCACGAAATGACTAAATATATCCACAACACTTTTTTATTATAGTATGGTAGTGGGTTCAGTGTTGAGTGACTAAACATAAGGTCAACTGTTCAGAACCATCAGCTTCTTCATGGGAGAAAGATGAGACTTTCTGCTCCCTTAAAGATTTGCAGGCTTGGAAACCCTATAGAGGATCACTACCAACAGCATAAGCTTTTAAAGTGGTAACATATTTGTTTGTTTTCCTAACCTGTAGAATAAACAAGAACGAATCAACTCCATGACACATAACCACCTACTACCATGTTTTTGTTACTTAAAATTCTATGAATTGCTGTTATTAAGTGCTGTTATCGAGTTGGTTTTGCCTCAACAATCCCATATAGGGTTTCCAAGGAGCAGCTGGTGGGTTGAAACTTTTGACCTTGTGGTTCATAGTCCAATGCTGATCCTACAGTGTCAAACCTGTAGTCCACTCTATGAATAGAATACCCATATTCTCTCCGGAGCATAACTAACATCATAGAAATAAATAGTTAAGTAAAAAGAGATTCTCTTAAGCATACTTACCCAGGAAAGGAAAATTATAGGAGGCTATGGAACTTTTAAGGCTATTGACTTCATTTACAGTTGTCCCAGCCAGACATGACTAAAATCATACACATCTCAGAGAATATGTGTGCTATTATTTCCTCCTTTAATCAAAGTTTTAAGTAGAGTATACCTATAACATCAGTTTAGATGGGATTGTCCATAGTAATATTGCATACGCCTGGGACAAGGTTCCTCTTCTGAATCAAGCTATTACTCTGACTTTTAATTTTCATGAAAGGCATTTCTACCTGGATTTCAGTATTTAGAATTTGGCTTTAGGTTTCTTTCTGACTTTCTGTTCTGTCTTATTACACTGCAGCTTCACAGCACTCTCTTTTATCTCTATGATATAACATATTTCGATTAAATGTTTCTCTTTATTCAATCCTTAAAATATGTAAATCTTGCTCCTAAAACACTACTACTTGCTACTTCAAAATAATTTGGTAAGAATTTTTCTAAAGTGAAATAATTACTATTTTGCCATTCTCCTTATTTGTTTTCTAAATTGAAAACTAAAATATCTATAACACTTTTCTATTTTTTCTACGTAGATGTATATTATGGTAGTAGAAGTTTTCATTTTCACAATTTGTAGGACCAATAAGAAATATGATACTGGTTGTTAAGTTGTTAAGTGCTGTTGAGTTAGTTCTGGATCATAGCAACCCTATATAAGGTTTGTGAGGAACAGCTTGTGAGCTTGAACTTCTGACCTTGTGGTTCAAACTGACCTTGGAGTCCAGTGCATTAACCCACAGCACCATACCAGGATTCCATAATACTTACATAACATCAATAAATGATTATATGTGTGAGGCTACTAAAATTCTCTCCTTATCTTTCTTCCAGAAATCAGAATGCAGAGCAAGGATACAATCATATGCATCAGATTTCTTTTGTGGTTCCTTCTTTTCTGTGTGTTTATCAAGAAATCACACACTGAAGAAGACATCATAATTACAACAAAGAATGGAAGAGTCCGAGGAATGAACTTGCCAGTTCTTGGTGGCACAGTAACAGCCTTTCTTGGAATTCCCTATGCACAGCCACCTCTTGGTAGACTTCGATTCAAAAAGCCACAGCCCTTAACAAAGTGGTCTGATATTTGGAATGCCACAAAATATGCAAACTCCTGTTATCAAAACTTAGATCAAAGTTTTCCAGGTTTCCATGGATCAGAGATGTGGAACCCAAACACGGACCTTAGTGAAGACTGCCTATATCTAAATATATGGAGTCCAGCACCTCAACCCAAAAATGCCACTGTCATGGTGTGGATCTATGGTGGTGGTTTTCAAACTGGAACGTCATCTTTACATGTTTATGATGGCAAGTTTCTGGCTCGTGTGGAAAGAGTTATTGTAGTTTCAATGAACTATAGGGTGGGTGCCCTAGGATTCTTAGCTTTGCCAGGAAATCCCGAGGCACCAGGGAACATGGGTTTATATGATCAACAATTTGCACTTCAGTGGGTCCAAAAAAATATAGCAGCCTTCGGTGGAAATCCTAAAAGTGTAACTCTTTTTGGAGAAAGTGCAGGAGCAGCCTCTGTTAGCCTTCATTTACTGTCTCCTGGAAGTCACCCATTATTCACCAGAGCCATTCTGCAAAGTGGATCCTCTAATGCCCCTTGGGCAGTAATGTCTGTCTATGAAGCCAGAAACAGAACGCTGACTTTAGCTAAATTTCTTGGTTGCTCAAGAGAAAATGAAACTGAGATAATCAAATGTCTTCAAAAAAAAGATCCCCAGGAAATTCTTCTGCATGAAGTATTTGTTGTCCCCTATGAGTCTCTATTGTTAGTAAACTTTGGCCCAACAGTGGATGGTGATTTTCTCACTGACATGCCAGACACACTGCTCCAGCTTGGGCAATTAAAAAAAACCCAGATTTTGGTGGGCGTTAATAAAGATGAAGGGACAGCATTTTTGGTATATGGTGCTCCTGGGTTTAGCAAAGATAACAACAGCATCATAACTAGAAAACAATTTCAAGAAAGTTTAAAAATATTTTTCCCAGGAGTGAGTGACTTTGGAAAGGAATCAATTCTTTTCCACTATACAGATTGGTTAGATGACCAGAGACCAGAACATTACCGGGAAGCCTTAGATGATGTTATTGGAGATTATAATTTCATATGCCCTGTATTGGAATTTGCCAGAAAATTCTCAGACTTGGGACACAATACCTTTTTATACTACTTTGAACATCAATCCTCCAAGCTTCCTTGGCCAGAATGGATGGGAGTGATGCATGGCTATGAAATTGAGTTTGTCTTTGGTTTACCTCTGGAAAGAAGAGTTAATTACACAAAAGCTGAGGAAATTTTGAGTAGATCCATAATGAAACGCTGGGCAAATTTTGCAAAATATGGGTAAGTACTGGTTTTATAATTGTTCTTTAGGGTTTTTGGTTTTTTTTTTTTTGCTTAGTTTTGTTTGGTCTCCAGTGCAGACTTCATTAAAAATGCCCAAAACAAAACAAAACCCACTGTTATTGAGTTAATTCTGATTCATAACATCCCCACATAGTGGTTCTGAGACTTTAAATCTTTATGGTAGCCCACAGCTTCATCTTTCTCTGTGGAACAGCTGATGGATTTGAACCACTGACCTTGTGGTTTGCAGCACAATGCTTATCTTACAGCATCAACAAGACTCCTACTAAAAGCAAAGTACTAATGACTTAATCTGTTTTCACCTAGACTGGTTTTGCTGTTGATATGTAATAATTTTCAGGTGCTTGAAGTGCTTAATAAATCATCATAGAACCTCTCTGATTTCACCTCCAAAATACTGCAAGTTATCCGTGTTAGCCTGACATCCTATATAAATCTATGTTTACCTAGACAACTAAAATTATTGTGACCATGATTTTTAACCTCTAAATTTACAATGTTCACAGGTTTAGAATAGAATAGGAATAATCTTCTTTTTGTGCTTTTATGCATTGGAATAGTGGTGCTGTAGGATCAGCACTAGGCTTCTAACCACAAAGTTTGTGGTTCAAACTCACAAACCACTCCTTGCAAACCCTATACAGGGTTTGATTTTGACTTGTTATGAGTCAAAACTGACTCAGAAGCACATAACAACAATATAGTGGTACCAAAGAACCCCTGGTAGCATAGTGGTTTACACATTGGGTTGCTAATCACAAGGTCAGGAGTTCAAAAATACCAGCCTCTCTGTGGAAGAAAGATGAGGTTTTCTGTTTTTCTTTTAAAGATTATAGCCAATGAAATCCTACAGAAAGTCACTATGAATCAGCACACAACCACTACAGCCACCATGATAGTGATACTAGGCGTCCTGGTGTGGCTCTGTATGATAAGCACTGGACTGCTAACCACAGTTAGGCAGTTCACACCCCCCAGCATCATACAGAAAATCCTATATACGCTCGCTATGAGTAGTAATTGATTTGATGGTACTTAAGAACAACAACATCAATAATAGTATGTCATACTCAAGGAAACACATATTTGCTCAGAAAAATGAAAGGGCAAGAGCAAGATGGTGATGAAGTTGGACTTTATATTACTAAAAATGCAGTTTTCCATTTTTATAATGTTATTTTTCTAATAGTTTTTTTCAGAGCTAATGTTATTCAAAGGACCTCAGGTAGTGTAGAGGTTAGGAGTCTGGCTGCTAACCTCACGGTCAATAGTTCAAAATTTCTAGCTGTTCTGTGGGAGAAAGATGAGGCTTTCTGCCCCTGTAAAGATTTACAGCCTTGGAAACCCTATGCAGAGTCTCTATGAGTCGGAACTGACTCCCAGGCACACCACCACCACCACCACCAAGGTTACTCGGCTACCTAGGAGGTATGAGGGCTCTTATGTTTGACTACATTGTTCTCTATTTAAGCAGTGATATGAATGACATTAAGGAGCTGGGTTGCTAAATACAAGGTCAGTAATTTGAGTCTACCAGTCACTATGAGGGAGGAAGATGAAGCCTTCTGCTCCCGTAAAGATTTACAGCCTCAGAAATCCTACCAGGTCGCTATGAGTTGGAACTGACTTGGTACACACAACTACCACCTGAAACATGAATGCTATTGGATAATTGTAGACATTCTGAAAAGATATATTTTCCCTTATTTGTTATATATAGGGATTTGTTTTTAAATGTATCTGTGTATATGTGTAGAAAGCAATGTTTGTTTTTTAATTTTGTTTTGCTTTAATTTCCACTATACTTGTCAATCAAACAACTAATCTTATATATTATAGTAATTTGTAGCAATGTGAATAATAAAAAATGAATAAATAAATGTTTGGGCATATATTTTTTAAAGGACTGATTACAGAAGCTCACAATTTGATTGGTGAATTAATCAAATTTCTCATACATACTTTAATAATTAAAAATATGTTGACAGTGCTATTATTGTTTTGGTGGTTTTCTTTCCACTCCCTACTCCTAATTCACTGTATGTTATTATATATGTTTACTTACAGTATAATTTATAAGATATGATTTTCCTCAAAATCTTTTAATATTTATCAACTGTTTTAATATTTATAACTAAAATTAACATTCTTCCACCTAGCATTAAAACTCTTCTACAATCTTGGTGCAACTCATATTTTCCAGCCATACCCACCTACACAGAAGAATAGTTTCATCATAAAAGCCAAAAATACCATGGTGGTGGTTATGTGCAGTGGAATTGACTCATAGTGACCCTGTACAGGGTTTCTGAGACTGTAAATCTTTACAGGAGCAGAAAGCCTCATCTTTCTCCAGTGGAACGCAGCCCAATACGTAATCACTATGCTACCAGAACTCTTAGCTGAAATCTAGAGCTTTGTTCTTGATATGGCTCCTGCCTACAATACCTATCCTGCTCTTCTTTCATGACATACATGCTGTTTTGTTTTTAAGGTCCTGAACAACTACATGTCTCATCCAGAATTTCAAGAAATTCTTAGTTGTACTTGCTTCTGCCATCTTACATATTTCCATAGAAATTATTGATAGTATTTGGTCTATATGTTATCTTCTATTTTATGCCAGTCTCCTAAACTAGACATCAGACTTCTCGAAAGATCAGCTGTCATTTTATTGTGTTATTATTGATTCAGTTATGGACTGAATTATACCCACTCCCATGTTGTATTGCTTTCTTTTTAAGTGTTGTTGAGTCAGTTTGGACTCATAGAGATCTGGTATAGGAAGTCCTGGTGAGACTATGTAGAATAAGCACTGGACTCTAACATTACTTTGAATTGCAAGGTCGGTGGTTCAACCTCACCAACTGCTCCTCAGATACCCTATATAGAGTCCCTATGAGTCAGACTCAACTTGATGGTACTTAACAACAACAACAACATAGAGTTTCTGAGGATTGGCTGATGAGTTTAAACCAATGACCTAAATTCTATTGTCTTTGCATTGTGTATATTCCAACTGGGAATAGGTTGTTTTTGTTATGTTAGTGAGGCAGGATTAGTGTTCTGTGTATCTTGAGTCAAACACACTTCAGACATAAAAGAGATTAATTATTAATCAGAGGAGTGATGTGGTAGGGACTGATGCCAAGATATATAGAAATCTCCAAGGAAACAGGAAGCAGAAGATGAAGAGACAAGGACGTTTCTCCAGAGCTAAAAGAGACAGAAAACCCACAGGAAACACTGCTCTGAATTCAGTCTAATAGCTACCTAAATTGTGAGAAAATAAAAGCCATCCACCTGTGACATTTCTGCTATACCTACACTAGATGACTGAGATAGACTTTAGAGCCGTGAGTAGTTGTTGTTGTTAGGTGCCATCGAGTTGGTACCGACTCATAGAGACCTTATGTACAACAGAACGAAACACTGCCCCGTCCTGCGCTAACCTCACAGTTGTTGCCACCTTTAGCCATTGATGCTGCCATTTTGCAAATCCATCTCGCTGGAGGTCTTCCTCTTTCTCTGACCCTCTACCTTACAAAACATGATATCCCCCTCCAGTGACTGATCCCTACAGACAATATATCCGTGGTATGAGAGATGAAGTCTGGCCATCCTGGCCTCCAAGGAGCACTCTGGCTGTAGTTCTTCCAACACATATCTGTTTGTTCTTTTGGCAGCCCATGGTACTTTCAATATTCTCCCCAAACACCATAACTCAAATGCATCAATTCTTTTATGATCTTCTTTATTCATTATCCAACTTTTGTGTGCATATGATGTTATTGAAAATACCATGACTTGGGTCCAACGTACCTTAATCCTCAAGCTGATATCTTTGCTCTTCAACACTTTAAAAAGGTCTTGTGCAGCAGATTTGCCTAATGCAATACGTCGTTTGATTTCTTGACTACTGCTTCCATGAGTGTTGATAGTTGATCCAAGAAGAATGAAGTACTTGGCAACTTCAATCTATTCTCCATTGATAAGAATGTTGTTTATTGGTCTAGTGGTGAGGATTTTTGTTTTCTTTACATACCGAAGGCTATGGTCTTTGATCTTCATCAGTAAATATTTTTAAGTCCTCTTCACTTTCAGCAAGCAAGTTTGTATTATCTGCATGTCGCAGGTTCTTTATGCATCTTCCTCTAATTCCAATGCCATGTTTTTCATCATATAACCCAGTTTCTCAGATTTTTGCTTAGCATACAGGTTGAATAAGTATGGTGAAATAATACAACCCTGTCACACACCTTTCTAATTTTAAACTAGTGTTCCCATGTTCTGTTCAAATAACAGCTTTTCCATCATCTCTTTCCACAGATGTAGTCAATTTGATTTCTTTGTATTCCATCTAGTGAGGTCCATGTGTATAGTCATCTCTTACGCTGTCTAGAGATGGTATTTGAAATTAACAAATCATTTATTTTTTTCAGAATTCTATCATGTGATCTCCAGCATCATCTATCACTAAGGCCATCCTTTTCAACTACTGATCCTTCCTCTTTGCTCCCAACCTTTGTATTCCAATCACCAATAATGATCAATACATCTTGATTGCATGTTTGATCAATTTCAGATTAAAGAAGTTGGTAGACTTCTTCTATTTCATCCCTGCTGGTTTTAGTTGTTGACGCTCTAATAGATAACTAAAATGTGAAAGTAGTTTTGGAATTGGATAATAGATAGAAACTCAAGAGTTTTAGGTACCTACTATTAAAAGCCTAGATTGTCTTGAAGAGACTGTTGGTAGACTTTTGGACATCAAAGTCAATTTTGGTGATAACGCAGAAAGAAATGTGAAGAGCTATTGAGAAAGTCTCTGTCATCTTAGAGGATATATAGAGAACTATCAACTCTATGTGCTAGAAATGTGTCCATTAAACATACTTCTGGTAATGCTTTAAAAGAAAATGGCAATGGAGGAGGGTAAACCTTTTTATGCAATAGTAAAGACCGTGTCTGAATTGACTTTAAATGTTTGGTGGAAGGTAGAACTTGTAAGTGATGAGCTTGAATATCTAGCTGATCAGATTTCTATGCAAGATCTTAAAGAGGCTGCATGTTTTCTCTGTGGTACTTACAGTAAAATGTGAGAAGAGATAGATTTAAAAATGAATGGAGTAAAATGAAAACAGAACTTAAAGATCTGGATAACTCAGTTGTATAAACTAAAAAAATACACATGTCCTAGCATTCTCACCAAGGATATAGCTCTGCAATCTTTTGTAAAAGAGATAAACCTTATGACAGATGGATATAACCAACTACCAAAGCAATAATCTCATCAGATATGATTGTGGAGAACAAAGAAAGAATGAAAGGAAAGAATACTTTCTGACTTTTGCAATTTTATAGGCAGGATACAGGCCAAGCAGTGTGCTATGAATTGGGCTGCTAACTTCACGGTCAGCAGTTCGAAACTACCAGCAGTTCCATGGGCGAAAGATGAGGTTTTCTGCCCCCATAAAGATTTACAGCGTTGGAAACCCTATGGAGGGTCACTATTAGTTGGAACCGACTCCATGGCACACCACCATCACCTGGAGAAGCTCTGAGATCAGCAGAATTGTTGGAAGGAGCATGGAAATCAGGGCCTTTTCACTTACAAAGGGTTGGGCTACAGCATCCTGGATCTCAAAGGCACTGTGGGGCTGTCATTAAGGTGTGCAGGCTGCTTCCCAAAGATGAGAGGCCAGGCTTCCATGACCTACAGGAAGAAGGGCAGGAGAGGCCTACCTGGGTCCAGAATGGGGTGCCACTTGGATAGACTTGGAGAATGTGCTCACCAAAAGGTGAGGGAGCAGAGCTGCTGTCCTAGTGGACCTTTAAGGCAGAGCAGAAGTGTAGGGCAGAGTACACCCAAAACCTAGTTGAGTGTGACTATTACCTAGAATCTGGAAGGTGGGGCCATTGCCAGATGGTCTGAGAGAAGAAAGAATTACTTCTAAGCCTCGAGAACTAATATAATTTGTTATGCTGGATATTGGACTTGCTTGGTGCTGTTGTTGTTGTTAGGTGCCACCAAGTTGGTTCCTATACAGACACAACAGAATAAAAAACTGCCCAGTACTGCACCCTCCTCACAATTGTTGTTATGTTTAAGCCCATTGTTGCAGCCACTGTGTCAGTTCATCTTGTAGGGGATCTTCGTATTTTTTGTTGACCCTCAGGTTTACCAAACATGATGTCCTACTCCAGGGACTGATCCCTCCTGACAATGTGTCTAGGGTATGAGAGATGAAGTCTTACCACATTCGCTTGCAAGGAATATTCTGGGTGTACTTCTAAGACAGATTTGTTGGTGCTTCATTTCCAAATGCATCAATTCTACAAACTTCCTTATTCATTGTCCACATTTTACATGCAGATGACATAATTGAAAATACCATGGTTGGACTTGGTGTGTGTTATACCTTTTTCCCTCCAATTTCTCCAATTTGTAATGGAAATGTCTATCTTGTGCCTGATCCACCAGGAAACAAATAACTTGCTTTCCAGATTTCACAGATTCACAGATGAAAACGAATCCCCAGGAAGGAATATTTGCCTAACATCTCACCCATATTTGATTTAGATGATTCTGAAGATGAACTTTTGAACTTGAGATTGATTTAAGACTTGAGATGATGAGATGGGATGACTGTGTTGTGCATATAGGGAAGGCATGACTTCGGGCATGGAAAAGTGTGGGTTGCTATGAATTGAATTATGTCCCCCAAAATATATTGTGTAAATCCTAATGTCTATGCCTGTGTTATAGAGTCCTGGTTTTGCATTGTAGGATAAGCACTGGATCAAAAACTTGGTTTGAACTACAAGGTTGTTGGTTCCAATTTACCAGCCACTTCTTTTGAAAACTCTATAAAGAGTTGCTGGAGTTAGAACTGACTCAAATGCACTTTATAATAGCAACAATGCTTGTGTTTTATAAACCCATTTTGGAATGTGATGTCTTTATTATTTTATGAGGTAGAATTATTGTAGGGGATACCTTGAGTTACTCTCTTGAGTTATACAAGAGATTAAGCAATAAACATAGGACAAATGGGGTAAGATAGATGCCAAGATATATGGAGATATTCAAAGAAGCAGGAAGCAGATCCTAAAGAGACAAGGACCGTCCTACAGAACTGATAGAGAAAGATAGCTTTCCCCTAGCTCCAGTGCTCCGAATTACACTTTAGTCTTCTAAACTGGGAGAAAATAAAGCCATCCCTGTTATAGCAGTACTAGATGGCAAACGATTTGTTGTTGCTATTTACAGTCCTGATTTGGACAGTTTAATAAAGATAATAAAAATAAGTAATATGTGTTGAGAGTGACTTGATGGTAAATTGTAGTGAGAAGCTACTGGTGTGCATTATCTTTCCTTCACAGTATTATCTTTTTTTCCACAGTATATCTATGAATACCAGAACTCCATTCATGTCACTCTGACCACATGCAATATGTACTAACCCTGTTCTAAAAGGGATGATTTTGTCACATACACCCCTCCCTCAACACAGGGACCATTTAACAATGCAGGGCAAGGCTCAAAAATGCTGCTCAGCTTCCTAAAACACACAACACACCTCTCCCAACAAATTCTTATTCAGTCAAAGATGTTAATATGTCAATGTTGAGAAACCCTGCTAATTTTTACTTCCACCCAACCTCAAAGTAATAAATTAAGAAAATAAAAACTACAACATGGAGTTATAATTAACATCCAGGAAAATGAGTTTCAAGTGCTTGATTCATAAAATGCTTTAATACTTTTTTTTTCTTCTTTAAAGCCATGTGTGTTATGAATTTTGTTGGAATATAAATTACATACATAAAAATGCAAACACTTTAAGCAAGTATACTAGTAAGTTTTGACAAATGAATACAACCTAAATATGTTGCTGTGGTTAAGTGCTGTTGAGTTGATTCCAACTTACTAAGACCCTGTATAGGTAGTAGAAAGCCTCATTTTTTCCCTGATGTTGTTTCTGTTAAGTGGTGTCAAGGCGATTTTGAGTTAAAGCGACTCTAGAGAAGATTTCTAAGAAGTGACTGGAGAGTTTGAACCACTGACTTATGGTTCAAATTGACTTTTCAGTCCAGTTCTTTATCCTGCAGCACCACATCAGGACATTTTTATTAGGTGCTTTCAAATCAGCTCTGACCCATTGAGTCCCTAGATGTGTAACAGAACATAGAACAAAATACTTTCCTGCCTAGTCCTGTGTCATCCTTAAAATCATTCCTATGTTTGAGCCTAGTTTTGCAACCACTGTGTTAATACATCTCTATATTCTTTGCTGACATCGTCAAGCATGATGTCTTCCAGGGACTGGTTTTTCCTGATAGCATATTCAAAGTATTTGAGAAGTCTTGCCATCCTCACTTTGTTGCAGATCAGCTAGTTAGAAATTCTAACACTCTTTAATTTGTAAATGACTTTATTTTTCTCTAGTTTTGAAGAATATTAATTTAAGAATATAGAATTTTGAGATAGCTTTTATGCCTCTTTTTATCAGTTTAATGAAAGATGTTCTTTATGATCTTTTTGTCTCTACTATTCTGACATGAAAGGAGCTCTGGTAGTGTAGTGATTACGAATCGGGCTGCTAACCTCAAGGTCGGCAATTTGAAACTACCAGCTGTTCCGCGGGAGAAAGATGAGGCTTTCTGCTCCGGTAAAGATTTACAGCCTCAGAAACCCTGTACTGGGTCGCTATGAGTCGGAACTGACTCCACAGTACTTAATGTGAGGAGTCCTGGTGTGGCGTTATTGGCTAAAGCGTCAGACAGCAAAGTCGTTTGAACTCCAAGGTCGGTGGTTCAAGCTTACCAGCTGCTCCTTGGAAACCCTGTGCAGGGTCACTAAGAGACGGAATTGACTCAACGGCACTTCACAACAACAACATTCTGATGTGAATTCAGCATTTATTTGTATGTTCCTCTGTCCTAAGTGTATATAAATATTTATTTTTTTACTTCTGGTTGAATTCAAGACAATGTATTTATTTTGGTTTTCAACACACTATCATTTTAAAGATATGCGTGTTTTGTTTTGTTTGTATCTTATTTGTAATTTTTTAGGTTTTACTGAGATTCTTACCTCTGTAAACTGATACTTTATGTCAAATATTTTCTGAACGTTGTGGCAAGTATTTATTCAATATTTTTTTCTTCTCCAGCTATTCACACTTAACTCCTATCTACTGCTGTTGTTGATTACAGGTCTATTCTCCATAGCTGATAGGTTTGAACTGACTTTTTGGTGTTGTGCCACCATGCTAGACTGTTTAATATTATTTCACAAGTAAAGGAGCTCTGGTAGCGTAGTGGTTACGAATCGGGCTGCGAACCTTAAGGTCAGCGGTTCGAAACTACCAGCCGCTCCGCGGGAGAAAGATGAGGCTTTCTACTCCCGTAAGGATTTACACCCTCGGAAGCCCTGTACAGGGTCGCTATGGGTCAGAACTGACTCAATGGCACTTAACAACAACAACAACAATCGTGATTCTGTTTCTTTTATTTCCATTGCATTCCTATTTCTCAAGTTAGATTTTTTTTTTTATTTGTGCTAAGTTTCACTGACCCTTTTTTGTAATTTTTCCAGTTTCTAATTAAACTTATCCAGTGAATTTTAAAATTTATGTATGTTTCAGAATCTAATTTTCCTTTTTTTTGGTAATAGTTTGCACAAATATTTGTCTGTTAGGAGACCTTTTTAGCCTTGCAGCATTCTCTCTCTGGGCATAGTCTCATTCTATGTATATGCAGCCCAACCTAGCCAAAATTCTACAGGGAATTCTAGTCCACACTATTTATCTAGCTTCCTCATCTATGGGGTTGTGCCTAGCAAATTCCAGTTTCTCTAGTCATCCAGAATTTCGATTCCTGTCTCAGAAGTTCAGTGGGGCTAATGTTCTCTTCTTAGGCCTGGGCACATCATACTTAAAACAAGAAATTGTTCCCAAGTAAGGAATCACGGTAAGCATGTGACTCAATTTGGAGTTTCTCTTCTCTAACAGTTTAGAGGTTTCTGCTTTCTGTTATCCAGTGCCTGAAATTCATTCTCTTGTCTATTTTGCCCATTTCTGCAATAGTTTGGTGGTTGGGAGGTGGTGAGCATTAGTCCAGTGTCACTCTCCCCATGTTGGACAGAAAGGTGAAGGCCCATCCCCTCAGTTGTATTAAAGGACATGTTAATTCTTAGATTTCTTATTCAATAACACTGAACTCAGTTATCATCAGTTTTTCAAAATGGTTTGTCAATTCCCAAGATATCTGAAAACTCTTTAAAGTGGCTTTCTTATATAAGTTAAAAAAAAAAATCTGTGACAGTCCTAAGTGATATTAAAATATGGAATCTTAAACTGAAGTGTTTGTGATTCCTCACACAATAGAATCCATGATAAAAGGTAGGTCTTTACTGATTGGAGTTTCTATCGCTATATATTTCACCTGCTCCTGTCATGATCCCAATCCCATCTGTAAACAGGAACCTAAAAATTACCCACATTACCCACATATCCCTAAGTGAATTGCATCTAATATTCTATAATAATTGAATTATCATTGCAATAAATATATACAATAAATACTTATCCAAGCCAGAATCTGAAGGTCAACAACTTAAAGTAAACTACATTTATGACATGTGCTCATCACTATGCCAATGATATCGGAAATCGTGAAAACAACTTAATTAGTTTATCAGAGACCAGAAAAGCTAAAGAAGGAAAATAAGCCAAAACACAATTAACATCATATAGAATAGAGGAGGAACATTTATCCAAGATTCCTCAAGTTGTTCTTTACTGTTGCAGAGCATCTTTGCTTTATTTTACCTTCTTTGAGCACTGTTTGCAAATTTCTCCATGTACAACTTCAAAGAGTCAGTCATTCAACATTGCAGTGAAACAGTCTTCCACATGGTGTATTACATAATGTGTAACCAGATTGTGTCTAGTGTTTTCACAGATCCTTTGTGTAAGTAAACTTAAGCAAATTGATTAAATTTCCCCCACAATTTTTTTTCTGATCTATAACATGGTGAATATAATGACATCTACTTCATAGGATTGCAGTGAAGACTAACCTGCTAATGCTAGCTTTGTTTATTATTCTAGTCAGTTCATTTTCATATACATATCATTGACAAGTCATTTTATCCCTCCTTTCTACTAAAAATGTAGCCTTTCCCCTTTTTGTTAAGTGTCATCGAGTTGGTTCTAATCCATTGTGATCCTATATAGGGTTTCCGAGGCTGTAAATCTTTATGGGAGCAGACTTATCTTTCTCCTGCTGAATTACTGTCAGTTTCTAACTGTTGACCTTGATGTTAGCAGCCCAATTCATAACCACTATGCTACCAGAGCTCCTTTTTCCCCTTGTTGTTGTTGTTAGGTGCCATCGAATTGGTACCGACTCATAATCACCTTATGCACAGCAGAATGAAACACTGCCTGATCCTAGGCCAGCCTCTCTATTGTTGCCACACTTGAGCCCATTGATACTGCCACTGAGCCAAATCTATCTCGTGGGAAATCTTCCTCTTTTTCTCTGACCCTCCACCCCACCAAACATGATATCCATCTCCAGTCACTTGTCCCTTCTGAAAATATGTCCAAAGTATGAGAGACAAAGTTTGGCCATCCTGGCCTCCAGGGAGTACTCTGGCTGCACTTCTTCCAACACAGATCTGTTGGTTCTTTTGGTAGCCCATGGCGCTTTCAATATTCCCCTCAAACACTGTAACTCAAAAGCATCAATTCTTCTACGGTCTTCCTTATTTACTGTCCAGCTTTTGCATGCATATTATGAGGTTATTGAAAATACCATGGCTTGGGTCAGGCACAACTTAGTCCTCAAGCTGACATCTTTGCTCTTCAGCACTTTAAAAAGGTCTTGTGCAGCAGATTTGCCTAATGCAATGAATGCATCGTTTGATTTCTTGACTGCTGCTTCCATGAGTGTTGATAGTTGATCCAAGAAGAATGAAGTCCTTGACAACTTCAATCTTTTCTTTGTTAATAAGAATGTTGTTTATTGGTCCAGTAGTGAGGCTTTTTGTTTTCTTGACATTGAGATGTAATCCATACCAAAGGCTGTGCTCTTTGATCTTCATCAGTAAATTTTTTAAGTCTTCTCCACTTTCAGCAAGCAGGATTGTATCATCTGCATATCGTAGGTTGCTAATGAGTCTTCCTCCAATCCTGATGCCACAGTTTTCTTCCTAGGTGTAAACTACTTCATTTTAACCCAAAATTAAACTTGGTTTTCCCATATTAATGTATACTAGTTCAAGGTCCTTGCTCAAAATTAATCAATTACGTACATTTTAAAACAAATTAAGCTTAACAATGCAATTAATTTGCTTATGCTTGGTGCTTTTATTTATTTATTTTTTAATTCACAGTTTCTCCAAAGTGAATACTGATATTGTTGTTAAGTGCTTTCAAATCAGTTCTGACTCATAGTGACCCTGAATAGGGTTTCCGAAGAGCAACTGGTGGGTTTGAACCAACCATGTGATACAGTGCATTATACTGTAACACCACACCAGGACTCTCAAGTGAATATTGCCTAATGCTTTCTGTTAGAGATAAGTGTTATGAGACAAGTCACTTTGATTTTTCCTCTATTTTGATGTCATCCAACTAAAAAGTTACTTAACAAAGTTTTTGTATAAAAGAATCTCACAGCAGGCATGTTGCTGTTCTCATGTATTTTCTTTTACTTATTATTTCCTTGTACTTTAAGAAGCTTTATCACAAGGGAACAATTGATTAATTTGGCACAAAAAAATATATTTCTATACTTTTCATTTCTATGGTTCAATGATCTGGAAAAAATAAGTAAGAAAAGCTCTTGACTTTCATACTGGTGAGTAGATGAGATTAAATTAAATGCTAAGTCATATTTCCTCAGTGCACAAGACTTTTTTGAAATACTTGGGACAATGAAAATATGCATGCTTTTGTATACCAATGTGTAACTATAATAATTACAAATTACAGTTTTCTAAGACAATGCACTTTGTTTCTGATTTAGAAATATACAAATATATATAAAGATTACAAGATGGCTATTTCATGTAGCCATAAATTTAGTTTTTGTATTTAAGGAATGTACTCATAGTAATACATTTTAACATTATTAATGTAAAAATTGAATGATACTTTATATTTAGTGGATATGTGTCTACCTTGTTTTAATATATGTGATACAAAAAGTAAAGTAATTGAAATAACAATATTTCAATCCTACATATTTTCAAATGAGTATCTTTCCCTTGCCTACTCTTTCTTTTCTTCTTTGGAAATCATTTTGTTCACAAATGTAATAGAGAAGCCATTTGAAAAGTCAAAGAGATTATGAGTGGAGAACCAATGCTGCTGCATCTTAAATTTCTGTATACATTTGTATGTATCTGTACTCATTATATAGCATTTATTGTTGTTATTGTTGTTAAGTACCGTCGAGTTGATTCTGACCCATAGCGACCCTGTATAGGGTTTCCAAGGAGCAGCTGGTGAGCTTGAACCGCCGACCTTTCAATTCTAACGACTTTGCAGTCTGGTGCTTTAACCCACAGCACCACACCAGGACTCCACATTTATAGATATACAGAAATAAATGCATTTATACAAATCCCTTCATGAGAAATTAATGATCAAATTATTCTTGAACTTATTTTGTATTATATTAATCATGGTTGGTAAAGAGGTTCAGTAAAAAAGAAAAAGAACATCCCATAGAGATAGATTAACACAGTGGTACTAGCAATGGGCTCAAACCTAACAATCATGAGGATGGTGCAGAACTATTCAGGAATGTTTTGTATAGGATTGTTATGAGTCAGAATTGATGCAATGGGACCCCACAACAGGAACAACATATTCATTAGCTTCATAAAATAAATATTCCAGAACTCCACTATGACACATTTCTTAATAAGAGATGTTTTTAGTATACCAAAGGGAAATTAATTAATGATATTAACCAAAACAGTACTATTCCAACGACAATAGATGAAGTATACAGATTCTATTATTAGGATGAGAAAATACTGAAGTTATGAAGCTATATAACATTTTTATATGAGAAAACTGTGGCCCATTGGGACCAAAAAAGTGAATACAGCTAAAAGGTGACAGAGCAAAAGATTAACTATGACTCAAGATTATTAACTTTCATTTCATGGTATTAAATATTCTGCAGACTGCCTTCACCATCTCTTATTGAAAGCACTCATTAAGCATGATTAGGAAATGCACTTGGTCGCAAACTTGAAATTTTAACGTGTTAGCATACTGATACCCACTTAGTTAATGTTACAGAGGTAAGGGCAGAGAACACACTAAAATTAGACATCACTGCATATAGAGACAAGTTCAAGTTTGTGAAAGACTGTCATCTGGCCATCCAGTCCAATTATGATCAGTTTTATAATTAGATTTTCTGACATGTGGTTTGCAGAGTGAAGAGAAAACTTCTTATACTCTGATTCTATAATTATTTGTGGAACATTATCATAATTAACCCAAATAGAACATTTTGATTAGTTTGCAGAAGGGTTGGGATACAAATCCCCATGGATTTATTTTATTGATGTCATAACAGCATCAATGTTCTATCACTTCAAACCTTTTTCTCCCATGGGAAGTAAATGAGAAGTTATAAGCAATGAATAAAACAAAGAATGCCTACCTATTGTTGTTAAGTGCAATCATGTCACTTCTGACTCATAGCAACCCTGCATAGGATTTCTGAGGACCAGCTGATTGGGTTGAATGGACGACCTTGTGGTTCACAGTCCAGAGCTGATCCTACAGTGACACACCAGAAATCCTATTGCTTACCTTAAGTTCAACAAATTGGATGTAAATTAAATGTAAATGAATGACAAAATCAGTCTGATATGTATTGATGCAACACAAACCAAAAGGGACAATTTGGAGTGTATATAAGAAAACTTGGAAAACCATCTCAGAATGCAACAATGTTTTACTATCAATGACAGTGGAGTTAGAGAGAAATCAGATCTTCCAAAGGGAGATATCTATGAAAAGAGCTTATAAAACTTGCTTTATCAAATATTCCAGAATATCAAGTATAGTTGTTGTTAAGTGCCTTCGAGTCGGTTCTGACCCGTAGCGACCCTGTACAGGGTTTCCG
>NW_006408561.1:11200351-11203247 GCF_000296735.1 Chrysochloris asiatica | reverse complement strand
GAAAATTGTATTTATAGAATGCATTAAATTGCAGATGACTTTGTTGATTTGTTCGCTATAGGGTTTTCTGAATATTTTCTGTATTTGGGAAAACATAGTATTCAGTTCCTCTCCTATTTTAAATTCAAAAAGAAGTAATAAATTAGTTTTAAATTATTTTTAATGATGACTTCAAGCATACACATATAACTGTGATGTTTCCAAAAAGAACTGTTAGACATATAATAATAATTTCAAATATCATAAAATAACAAAATGAAGTAACCAAATGTGACTTTGAGTAATTCACTACAAGAACTGAAAGCAAAAAAATGTTATATTTTTCTGACTGTGCCATAATCAGACATGATTAAAATGTATATTTGATCAGATTGATGAATTCTAGATAATTATACATGCTGATATTTTTCCTTTACAGTCAGTAACTAAAAGGCATTAGTCCACCCCTTTTCATTTCAGAATGTATCATTTTACTAGGATTTATTTACATTAACATGAAAGGATCTATTAACCTGATGAGATGACCTGTAAGTTTATTATAAATGAAATGTCAATATCAACTTTTCCAAAAGCCTCAACTTGGCAAAAGCAAGAGAGTCTCTATCTTATATTGAATTAGTTTTGATATTTTATACTTTTGCTTAGTTACTCTGTATGCATTGAAATCAAAATAATATTTGTTTCATGACTAGAATTTTTTAAAAATGGGGAAAGTTTATTTTGTGTAATAAACAATTACAAAGCAAAATGATAACCCAATGATATCACGATGTTAGAATTTTAGTTTTGCTTAAATGCCATGATAACAGTCATGACTTTTCTGGTTTGGTCAAGTTTCTGGAAGCATGACAATTGTACCTTTTGTCAAAGGCCTTGACATAAAAATTTACATTTGTTACAGAGATCAGTGGTTTGAAGTCACCAACCGCTCATTAGAAACCATACACAAGGTCGCTATGAGTCAGAACTGACTCAATAGTACTCAACAGCAACAACATAGATGTCTTGCTATGTATAAGTAAAAGTTTTTGTATGTTTTGCTAGCTGTTATGGGGATTTGCTTATTCATTCATCCATGAATTTGTTCAGTAAATAATTTTTCAAGGCTTTATCACCAAGCTTGGTGATAAAGGTATATATGGGTACATGTTGTTGTTGTTATGTGCTGTGAAGTTGGTTCCGACTCATAGAGTCCCTGCACAGGGTTTCTGAGGCTGTAAATCTTTACGGGAGCAGAAAGCCTCTGCTTTCTCCCGCAGAACAGCTGGTAGTTTTGAACTGCTGTGAGATTAGCAGCCCGATTCGTAACCACCAGCAGTGAACAAAACAGGAAAAAGGAAAGGAGGGTGAAAATTATCTCCCTAACTGATGAATGAAAATCAGAGAAAAGGGATGGAAGCAAAAAAAAAAAAGCACTAAGAGGCTATTGCAGCTATCTTGGTGAGGAATGATTATGATGTCTTGGATTAGATGTGAGAGAATTGAAATATTTAATTCCCAGATCTATGTGGGGGTTTCAAAAAGTTTATGGATAAATGGAATTGAAAAATAGTGAGATTTTCTTACAAAATCTTGAAACCTTTTTGTAAGATCTAACAGGGTCTGTTGGTAAAATGGATGTGGGATATAAGAATAAATGAAGAGAAGGACACCATGAGTTTGTTGACTTGATCCCCCAGAGAAATTGTTGTTGTTGTTAAATGATGTGTGGACCTTTTTGTTGTTGTGGTAGTATCAAGTGGCACCAAATCATAGCGACTTTATACACAACCAAACACTTCCTAGTCGTGTGCCAAACTCACAATTGTTGTTACCATTCAGTCCATTGTTGCTTTCACTGTGCCAGTCCATCTTGTTTGGCATCTACTTCTTTTTTGCTCACCCCCCTACTTTACCATGACATACTTCTCCAGGGACTAGTCCCTCTTGATAATATGTCTGAGACATGAAGTCTGGCCATCCCAGCTTCTAAGGAGCATTCTGGCTATACCTCTTCCAATACAGATTTATATATTCTTCTGGCAATCCAATTTTAATATTCTTCTCAACACCATAACTCAAATGCATCAATTCTTCTATGGTATTCCTTATTTAATGTCCAACATTTGCATGCATATGAGGCTGTTGAAAATACTTGGTTTGGGCCAGGTTCACTTTAGTCCTTAAACTGACTTCTTTTCTTTTGAACCCTTTAAAAAGGTCTTATGCAACAGATATGCCTAATGCAGTACTTCATTTAATTTCTTACCTGTTGCTTCCATGAGTTGATGGTTGATCCAAGCAAAATGAAGTCTTTGACAACTTCAATCTTTTATCCATTTATCTTGATGTTATTTATTAATCTAGTGGGGAGGAATTTTGTTTTCTTTGCATTGACGTGCAACCCATACTGAAACGTGTAGTGTTTGATTTTCATCAGTAAGTATTTTAAATCCCCTTTGCTTTCAGCAAACAACGTTGTATCATATGTATATATAAGGTTGTTAATGAGTCTTCCTCCAATCCTGATGCCACATACTTCTTTATTTAATCCAGTTTCTTGTATGTTTTGCTCAGGATACAGATTGAATAAATATGTGAAATAATATAACCCTGGTGTACAACTTTCCTAATAGTAAACCATTCACTGTCTCCTCATTCTGTTCAAACAACTGCCTCTTGGTCTATGTACAGGTTCCTCATGAACACAATGAGTGTTCTGGAACACTCATTCTCTGAATTGGTGTCTATAGCTTGTCATGATCCACACACTCGAAAGCCTATACATTGTCTATAAAGCACAGGCAAATATTTTCTGGTAAGAGACACATGGCATCAGCAATGATATCCCTCATTGTGTGTCCTCCTCTAAATCCAATCCATCCTGAATCTCTGGCAGTACCCTGTCAATATACTG
>NW_006408561.1:11198530-11199456 GCF_000296735.1 Chrysochloris asiatica | reverse complement strand
GCAGTCTTCCCTTGGCTTTGCTTTGACTGATAATGTGGTATTTTCCACCACCTCTTTTCATAAATATACTGTTTAATTATTTTCTCTGTATTCTACCCATTGAATTCCATGTATGCAGTCATATTTTGTGTTGTTTAAAAAAGATATTATGGTGAAAAAGTTTTTGGTCTTGTAAAATTCTATCATGCAATCACCAGTATCATTTCTATCACCAAGGCCTTATTTCCACCTAGTGACCCTTATATTACCTTCAGCAGTAATTCTCAGTGCATCTTTATTGCATGTTTGATCAATTTCAGACTGCAGAAGTTAATAGCATTAGTCAGTTGCATCCACACTGGCTTTAGAGGTTGGTACATACATTTGAATAATAGTGGTATTAACTGGTCTTCCTTGTTATCCTGTCACTATTACCCTATCAGAACCAGAGTTGTACTTCAAAACAGATTCATGTCATCATGGTCAACTCTACTTTAAGGAGGTAACTCTTCCCTACTTGTATTTTGTGCGCTTTCCAATCTGAGGGGATCATCTTCTGTTTTGCAGCTATGTGTGGAAGGAAAATAGTTATTGACACACAGAGTTCTGGAATTCAAGAGAAAGATGTGTGTTAAACATATTAATTTGGAACCAAACAGCATGAGGATCTCATTTAAAGTCATATGACAGGATTATAGCATTTATGGAGATTTTACATAGAAAAAGTATTTAAGCACTTAAAGGTTCAAGGTCAGCAAGAGGTAGAGGAACCATGAAAAGAGGATGCTTAACCATTGAGGTAGAAAAACAACTGTGAAAGAGATGTATCCATCCCCCAAGGCCAAATGAAGGAAAAAATGAAGCTCTGTATCAGATATAGAATTAGTACAGTGAAAAGTATATGATACTGAATATAATATATAATTATATTATATAATATAATAAAA
>NW_006408561.1:11190827-11198346 GCF_000296735.1 Chrysochloris asiatica | reverse complement strand
CTCATCTTTCTCCCGTGGAACCGCTGGTAGTTTCGAACTGCTGACCTTATGGTTCGCAGCCCGATTCGTAACCACTACGCTACCAGAGCTCCTTTTAAAAGAGTAGAGGGTTAGACATTTCAATTTAAGATAACTTTTTCAAATAGCTTTCCTAAAGTAGAAGCTGTAAATCAAGTCAGGGGATGTGGTACTAGAGAGGAAGAAAAATTGTTCTTTGTTTATTTTTAGTTTTAGTTTTTGGCCTGCTTTGTGTTTTTATGGTGAATGTTCAATGTGTTTGTATGCCAGTGAGAATTGTACAGTGATTAATCATGATTAATTTTGTTTTGTCTTGGCAACATAATTATCTAATTTTATGTAGTTATATTTTATTTAGAAACAATGATTCTAAATACAATGCAACCCACTTGATTGAAAATTATGCCATTTGTGACTTGGATTATGCAGAGTCCAAACAAGGAGAAATGGAAGCCTGGATGCAAAGGCAAGATAAACAATCTATATATTCTCAACATCAGAACAAAGATATTACAGAAATAATCTTTGGTATTTATACACAAAGTGAATTTTATATCATCATTTAGAATTTACTGACTAGCAATGTGCCCAAAATTCTGAAAGAATTACTCTTACATATTTTAAGATGACAGACAAATCAAAAGCAAGAGTTTCCTGAGAAGGCTAAGTCAAGAGGTAAGCAACATTACTATAGAACTGTAAGACCACAGACTAACAGTAATAAAACAAGAAGCTGGGAAGAAAAATAATCTGGTATGCAAGATAATGTAAGTATTATATTAAAATAATCTGGTATGTAAGCTAATAAGAAAATACTGATCCTGTAGTGCCCTCTATGTGTCCTTGAACAATCATAAAAGCACTATGTAATTTCCATTTGAAAACATAATGTCAAAATAATATAAATATGATGATGATAAAAATAATCTGAGTCCCTAAGGAATATACTTTCCATGCAATATATAAACAATAATTAAGCTTATTGCATGTTAAATTGTTAAATGCCATTGAGTCAGTTCTGACTCATAGTAACCCTGTATAAAGTTTCCAAGGAACAGCTGGTGGATTTGAATTGTAGACCTTGTGGTTCAACATCCAGTGCTTATCCTACAGTGCCACAACTACTAACCAAGAAAAGTTTGGATTAAAAATTTTAAGTTTATGCTATTATTTGTATTAATAACAATATGAATTACAATTTAAATACTTATATGTGCTAACTTCCTGCTAAGGACTTCATTTTCATTAATTTAACACACTTGTCATTAAGTGCTGTTGAGTAGTCTCTGACTCATAGTGATCCTATTTAGGGTGTAGAAGGACAGCTGGTGGTTTTGAACTACCAACCTTGTGGGTAGCAGTCCAGCTACACTTCATCCTACAGTACCACACCAGGACTCGACACAAGGAAGTATTATTTTTATCAACATATTGTGATCAGAATATTGTTGTATAAAGACACCATCCTTCTCAAAATTACACTGCTATTCATAAAAATCAGAGCTTCAAATTGAACCCTGAGGACTGATGATAGAAGTAGGTATAACTTTCTCAAACTTTTCTCCATCTCCATTAGGATTTTTGTATGCCAGAAGGGAAAGGGGATAACAAATTATTAAAACCTCCTCACCCTGAACTTCCTTAGATTTAAACTGTTGTTGTTGTTGTTAAATGCTGTGAAGTTGATTCCAGCCCATAGCAACCCTGTATAGGGTTTTCAAGGAGCAGTCAGTGAGTTTCAACCACTGACCTTGCAGTTCAAACGACTTTATAGTCTTACACGTTAGCCCACAGTGTCACACCAGGACTCTATATCTAAACTGGGAGTATGTAAAAAGGTTGTTGAGGCAGTGTCTAACCTCCTCTTAACTTCACAAGGAGGAAGGAGGCGAATCACCATCAGCATCCGCCCTTGGCTTAATTCTATGAAGCTGAGGTCAGACATGCTTCCACCCTTCAATCTTTCTTACCAATTCTAACATCAACCATCCCTGCAAGATGTGGTAGTCTATTTTTGTAAAGATTCATGGGCTTGGAAACCCTACAGCACAATTCTACTCTGACCTACAGGGTCAGATTAGCAAAAAACTCAAATGAATGGTGATTGGAATCTATTTACCAACTTTGATTTATTAGAAAATAATCAAACCTTGTAACATAGGTGAGCTACTTACATTTATTACAAAGTTACCATGTTATTGTTGGTGTTATTTACCATCAAGCTGATTCCAACACATAGCATCAGCATGTGACAGAGTAGAACTGCGCACATGAAATTCTCTCTTTGCTGTAATTTTCATTGGAACAGATTAAACTGAGCACTTAACGTGGTTCCTTAGAGTAACCATGGTGGACGTTAAGGAAATCTAAACATTATAAAAAGGGTTAAAACTCAAGAATATGATGAGACCTAATCTTGTCTTTCCAATGCACTCATAGTTTTGTTGTTGTTAAGTGTTATTTAGTCAGTTTTGACTCATGGCAACCCAATATAGTGTTTCCAAGGAGTAGCTAGTGAGTTTGAACAATCTGCCTTGTGGTTCAAATTGACCTTGTGGTCCTTGTAGTACCACACTGCTGTTTATTCAGGTTTAGTTGTAAATTGACAGTTTTTTGTTTTGTTTTTTTAATCTTATCATTTAAGCATAAGATAGAGACACAAAAGTTTTCTATCTTTCTCTATTTTATTACTTTGTATTTCTACCCTTAATACAATGGAGATCATTCAGGTATAATGAATACATAATATAAAAGCTAGAACAAGTATTAACTTTTAAATACGACATGAAACATCTTTACAATTACCCTTCTACTTGAAATCTATACAGAAAATTTACTACAAACTCTTAAATGTATTTTTATTCTGTTTATTTTTTTCTAAGTCATAAAATATTTTGTGTAAACAAAATATTGGTAAGGTCAATCAGTTTAAACAAAATATGGCCTCAAGCAACATTTTAAAATATGATTATTTTATAGACTAGGATATACACTAAAGAACCCTGGTAGCATAGTGTTTATGATCTGGGCTGCTAATCCCAAGGTCAGCAGTTTGAATTTTCCAGGAGCTCTGTGGGAGAAAGAAGAGACTCTCTGCTCCCATTAAGATTTACAGCCTCAGAAACCCTGTATGGAGATGTTATGTGTCGGAACCAACTCAACAGCACACAATCACCATAATATCATTATAAGTAGATAGCTTTTTTTCCACTGTGTACCTACTCTACATATAAACATATAATGAAGTTGTAAAATGGAAAACCATGAGATTATAAAAACACAAAATTTATCTTAAATCTTTAGTGATTTGAGTGTTAAAAATTATTCTTTCAATGAGAATGAAAAATAGTAAAAGGAAAATATGTGATTGTATCAACTATATGTGTCCAAAATATGATTGTATCAATATGATTGATCATTTAAATCTTAGAAAGAAAGAGAGAGAAATGAGAAAATTTACATATAGATATTCAAAGACATTTACAATATATTGATAAGAAGGTAGGGTACGTTATTTCTCATTCACCAGCACACAAAGAATCCCAGTTTATTTTAACTCTGAAACTTGCACTGTAACATAATTGATGTGAAAATCGAGGATATATTTAAGTCACCTTAAACAATGTCTATTACATAAAGAGTAAACACACCAATCATGATAACTAATGCCAATAATAACATATTCTTAGTTATAAAAATAACAATCACTTCTAGAAATATGTAAAACTTTCTACCACTACTTTAAAATACCAAAGAAATAGGAATATTTTCCATTTAGACATAATAGCAAAATAGCTTCATAACACATGCTTTAAAAGTTTGACAGTTAATTAAATTTAACCTCCACTCTTCTGTTATTTTGTCATATTGTGGTGGCTTGTATGTTGCTGTGATTTGAGGAGCTACACCACTAGTATTTTAAATGCTAGCAAGGTCATCCATGATTGACAGGTTTCAGTTGAGCTTCCAGAATAAGACAGACTAGGAAGAGAGATGGACTATTTCAGAATATTTAGTCACTGAAAATCTTACGAATAACAGTGAAACACTGTCAGATAGCCCCAGAACATTGAATATTGAAACATGATGATGAGCACCAGAATATTGTCAGATATAGTACCAGAATATGAGCCCCTCAGTTTGGAAGGCACTCAAAATACAGCTGAGGAAGAGCTACTTCCTCCGAGTAGAGTTGACTGTGATGACACATTTTGTTTAGCTAACTTCTGGTCTTTGCACACTGCATTATAATATTTGAAAGTATCTTCTAGATCTGCCTTTTGAAATTTTTCCGTTCAGCTCTTTACCTTCTCATTTCTTGTATTTGCTTTAGCATCTCTACACTGGAAAGCAAGTTTCAGAGTCTCTTCTGACATCCACTTTGGTCTTTTCCTTCTTTCTTGTCTTCTTAATGACCTTTATCTTTCTTCCTGTATAATATTCTTGATGTCATCACACAACTCTTCTGATCTTTGATGTTTGATGGGTTTTCATAGCTGTTTCTCTTCACTTTGAGTTGTGCTTCATCAGCAAATGAAGTTCAAGAAAGCTTTACTCCATTTGTGTCATCACAGTCAATTTGAAGAGGCAGCTCTTCCCCAGTTGTATTTTGAGTGCCTTCCAACCTGAAGGGCTCATTTTCTGGCACTATATCTTACGATATTCAGGTGTTCATTGTCACTTTTCAATATTCAATTTTCTGATGCTGTCTGACTGTGTTTCACTGTTATTCATAAGGTTTTCAGTCACTAAATTTTATAATTAACCCATCTCTCCTTTTTAACCTGTCTTCAGTCTGGAAGCTCATTTGAAACCTGTCCACCATGGGTGATTCTGCTGGTATTTAACATACCAGTTGCATAGCTCCCAGAATCACAGCAACTCACAAGCCACCACAGTATGACAAACTGACAGATGAGTGGTGGATTTTCAAGATTACAATAGTATAATATCTTCATTTTGTTATTAATCATTTTAAAATTAGTGTTCCCATATTCTGTGAAGCTGATGATTACTGAGTCTTAGAAACAACTATAACTGTTTTAAGTGTATTAAAGTATTAGTATGTTCCAGATAGAAAGAACTTTAACTAAATTCCTTAAGGAAGCTTATTGCATTAATAAGTTCCTAAAAACAAAGCATTTCTTGACATTCTAAATGACCTTTATCATAACAGGTTTCATTAGGAATAACAATAATAATGATTAAAAACTTACAAAATTACAGAAAACTTACAAAGGTGACAACATTATGATTCAACTGTGATTTATTTGAATTTGCAAATATATTCCTGAAATTTATATATATAAAATACTTGATGCAGAATTATTTTTAATGTTTGTGTTTTGAAACTAGTAAAATTCTAGTATTTTCTTCCATAGTCAATTAACTCAAAATATAAGAGAAATACTAAGCTATATACAATTTGAGTTTTCTTCTGCACTTCCCACACCCTCAGGAAAAAAAAGCAAGCAAGCAAGAAAGGAATTTGTAAGGCAAATGTGATCAATCATGGTTGCTTAATTTAAAAAAAAGTTTGATTTTATTTATCTAAGATCTCCTCCCCAAGGCATGGCTTCATCATTTATATTTACTTCTATAAGGTTGCACAATTTTCACCAAGCTATTTTTTCCCTCTCTATTTTAACAACTAAAGTTTGCATAATCAATCAGCTCAGTCATGAAAAGCACCTAATTTGGTTATTAAAACAATCAGAACAATATGTCATCTTAAAAAAAAAAAAAACAACTGTTATTCAGACAGAGGAAAATAAACAATGTAATTATTATAAAGATGTGATTAAACTATTATTTGGGCATCTAGTTCTAGTTCCTTTTTGTTTTATCTGATATTACAACATAAATGATGATTATAAAATATCTCAAATGTTTTATATTAAATTTAACCTAACAACAATATAATATTTTGTAATCTCATTCAGTTAACAAATATTTACTGAGTGAGAATATGATCTAGGCACAATGCTAAACATTGTGGAATCAGCAGGAATATCCGTCAGAGTCAGAGGCAAACCTACAGTCAAGGAGACTACTGTTCACAAATAAGTTGCCACACAGCATAGTAAGTATTAAAGCTTGTTCAAATGCAGAAACCCATGAAATAAACGGTAGGAGAGTTTCTAATATAGTACTACTGGTGGTGGTGGTTGTGTGCCACGGAGTCAGTTCCGACTCATAGAGACCCTGTGTAGGGTTTTGGAAGCTATACACTATCAGAGCTCCCTGGTAGTGGTGGTAGTGTGCTGTGAAATTGGTACCAACTCACAGCGACCTTGCATAGGGTTTCCGAGGCTATAAATTTTTACGGGAGAAAAAGCCTCATCTTTCTCCCACAGAATGGCTAACCTTGAGGTTAGCAGGCAGATTCGTAACCTCTATGCTACCAGAGCTACTTCCAGAGCTCTGGTGGTGGTTGTTGTGTGCTGTGGAGTTGGTTCCGACTCATAGCAACTCTGTACAGGGTTTCCAAGGCTGTAAAATCTTTATGGGAGCAGAACACCTTATCTTTCTCCCACGGAACAGCTGGCAGTTTCGAACTGCTGATCTCGCGGTTTGCAGCCCAATTCGTAACTACTACGCTACCAGAGCTCCTTCCAGAGCTCCCTAGGAGTTTATAAAATCTTTTCTCAAGGAGACAAAATGAGTTTTGGCAAAATAAAACGATGCACACAAAGACTCAGAGGTGAGCATGAGGGTAAGAGCACGTGCAAGATGAGAAAGCAGATGTAGGGAGACATAATTCTGGAGAAGTTTCAGAAATAAAGAAATAAACACATGAATACATAATCCATGTTGGTTTTGGGTTGCACCTCTGATTCTTTGAGTCAGGGGAGATTTATATGACATTTGAATTTTAATGATGTGTCCCATCTGCAAAATAAAGGATGGCCAAGAAGGGAACAAGAATGATGACAGGGAGGATTTGAAGACAAGTTGCAATGACCCAGAGCAGTGGCAACAGTGGTCTAGATTGGGAGGTATAAAGGAATCTGCCATAAAGTGTTAATTATTTTGAGTTAAGAGGAAAGAATACTTTTTTTGGAGATGTTAATGAGACTCCAGATAGACATATATGCAATGGTCACCACTTGAAAAGACTGAAATTGCAATAGTGTCTTCAGGAAAATAGAGATATCAATGAAAACCAATAAATTGAATGAACAGATAAGACTGAGTATGGATTTGAGATGTTCAGAAGATATGTTAAGGTTTAGTGATTACTTAAATAGATATGAAGAATATATAAGAAGAAATGGTATATCAATGAATGTTGCTCAATTTTTTGACTTAAACTATGGGCATCTACTGAATTAGAGAAATGAGTCAAGCCACAAGTTTATGAATTTAATTTGATGAGTGCAATACTGGATAAAAGTTTTGAGGTGGTTACTCAACCCCCAAACCACACATTGAGTGGAATTTAAACCATAGTAAGGCTATATTGCCACCAATCGTCTGTCAGTTTGTCATACTGTGGTGG
>NW_006408561.1:11188681-11189687 GCF_000296735.1 Chrysochloris asiatica | reverse complement strand
CACATAAGGACGAAGACGAAGAGGGCTATATATTGAAATTAAAATTCAAGAGATAGCGGTCAAGGAACAGTACCTTTAAATTCACAAGTTATTAAATAACACTCTTCAATGTGAAATAATGACTTTTGTTGCTTTTATTGTAGCTTGACTGTTTTAGGCTTAAGTAAAATCCTGTTGCTTAGCTATAATTAGCAAGTCATTAAGAAGTCATATTCATCACCATTCCTAGAGAAGAGTCTGGAAGAAATTGCTTGAGCTGTATTTAGCATCAGTCAGAACTGTAAAGCCCAGAGTATTCATACTTCTCAGGTTTCTTTCTCTAGGTAAAGGACAGGAAGTTTTAACTAAAAAGCAGTGCAGGAAAGAAGGTTTGCTTTCAATAACTCCTTACCATGACTCAATAACCTGCTATAAAATAACATCAACCCCAGAGTGTGGATTTACATGGTTTAAATACAGGTCTGTTTTATAAACTAGAGCAATAATGGAAAAAGTTATCAGTGGCTGGATATATGGTTCATTATGGAAAGTTAGTCAGCAGAACCTAAAAGAGGTTTATCAAGTTATTCTAAAAAGAATAAAATATTGAATAAGAAATGGGACAATAGTAATTCAATTAGAAAACCAAAAAGGAAGAAGAGAGGTGACCAAACGGAATGTGAGAATCCTCAGACAATTTCATTAATCTCACATATAAGTAAAATTTTGCTAAAGATAATTTAAAAATGATTACAACAGTATATTGGCAGAGAACTTCTAGAGGTGCAAATTGGATTCAGAAGAGGATGTGGTGCAAGGGATATCATTGCTGATATCAGATGGATCTTGATCGAAAGCATAGAATTCCGGAAAGATGTTTACTATGTTGTTGTTAGGTGCTGTTGAGTTGATTACAAATTATATCAACACTGTATTTGGTTTCTGAAAGCAAATGGTGTATTTGAACTGTCAACATTGCAGTTATTTGTCCAGTGCTAATCCTACAGCACCACACCAGGGGATATAC
>NW_006408561.1:11186384-11188288 GCF_000296735.1 Chrysochloris asiatica | reverse complement strand
ACTAAATAAGCATGGCAGAGTTATTCCGATGATAAAATGGGATCTGTGCCATTTGGAAAGCACCACAAACTACATAAAAAGAATACATCTCAAATTTGATTGGAATTTTGTAAAGACTCCAAATAAAATATAGAGAAAAAGATATAGCATTTCAAGTTAAAATAACAAAACAAAAAAATGTTTGTTTACCTAAATTTTCTATAAGAAAATATAGGTATATCCTTTAAATAAGGAATACAGAAATAGATAAATTAGTCACAGGTACAAACATTATATTAAAAAGTGTTTTATAGTAGATTCCATCATTGAAAATAATAAACCTTTTTAAAAACAAACTAACAACTTTTTATTGTGAATTGAGTAAAGATTTACAGAGATGAATTTTTCATGCAACACTTCCTAAAAATATGGTTTCATGTCATTGATTGCAATCATCTCAGTGTAGCATCACTTTCCCCACTTTCCCCATGTGATTCCTATTTTGGTTTCCCCTTATTTCTTAAGCCTTTTGAACTATTTTCCTTGAGTAACTTTTTTTCCTTTGAGTTTCTAAAGTGTGTGCTTCACTAATGGTCCAATATTGGAATGTGGAATGAAAAAGTAGGAATCTAAGAAAATTATAAATCATCAAAAATGAAATGAGGTGTTTTTCAGATTTACCTCATAACTTGGATGAACCTGGAGGACACTATGCTGAGTGAAATAGGTCAATAACAAAAGGAAAAATATTGTAGAGACCATTTCTGTAACAGCTTGAGAAAAGGTTTCCAGGCTAAAAGAAACATTCTTTAATGTTTCCTAGTGGGGGGAGGGAGGGAAGAGTAGACACATGTTATCTCAGGTAACAGGGAGGGCTATACATAAGAATGAAGAGGGAAATATACAAGAGAAAGGGTGGCCAAAAAATAATGAAGATGGATGAAGACACCAGGAAGTATGCATGGGCTAAAGGGAATAGATCTCAAAAGTGATATATGCACAAACTTGGAACAACAATGTTCTGTGTGTAGATACATGGATGGAGACTTAGGCTGAACAGATAAGGAAGGAACAGTGATATACGTATGTATCCCACAATGATATGAGTTTGAAAGAGAAAAGAGAAACATTCTTTGATGGTTGCCAGGGGAAGGAAGGGAGCATAGTTCATTGGCTAGAGGGTAGACACATGTTAACTCGGGTGACAGGGAGGGCAATATTCCAGAAGGTGAAGGGCAATATACAAGAAGAGGGAAGTTGGCAGAAGAATGATAAAGACAGGGGAAGACACAGGGAGGTACACAAGGGTTAAAGAGGTTAGAGATAAATAGTTATATATATGTATATATATGTGTGTGTGTGTGTGTGTGTGTGTATACATTTTCAGCCATTTCAAGTTGTAACATAAGCTCAAGAGCCAATCATACTGAAGGAAGAAGTCCAAGGTGCAGTGAAGGCATTGGCAAAGAACAAGGCTCCAGGAATTAACAGAATACAAATTAAAATCTTTCAACTAACTGAGGCTGCAATGGAGATATTTGTATGACAAGGCATTTGGAAAACAACTATCTGCACAAACTGATTGGAAGAGACTCATATTTGTACCCATTCCAAAGACAGGTGACCAATAGAACACAGAAATCATTGGCCAATATCATTAATATTGCATATCACATGCAGGTATAATTTTAGTAAAGGTAAATCTAAATCTGCTACAGTACTATGTTAACAGGGATTAATTATCAGAGTTTCAAGCCAGATTCAGATGAGGGAGTGGAACAAATGATACCATTGCTGACATCAGAAGGATCTTGGCTGAATGCAGAGAATACCAAAAAGATTTTTATCAGTGCTTTACTGACTAGGGAAAGGCTTTTGCTTGTGTGGATCATGACAAACAATGGACATTGTGGAGAATGAGTGTT
>NW_006408561.1:11177370-11179479 GCF_000296735.1 Chrysochloris asiatica | reverse complement strand
AATCCTTTCAAAGAACCAGCTTCTTGTCCTGTTGATTCTTTCAATTGTTTTTCTGTTTTCGATCTCATTTATTTCTTCTTTAATCTTTATTATTTCTTTTCTTTTGATGGCTGTAGGTTTCCTCTGTTGATCTGTTTCTAATTGTTGTAGATGATGTGTTAATGTGTTAATTTTAGTTCTTTCTTCTTTTTGGATGTATGCATTTATTGCAATAAATTGTCCTGTCAGCACTGCTTTTGCCATGTCTCAAAGATTTTGGTATGTTGTGTTTTCATTCTTTCTTGGTGGTTTTGATATTCTCCATTACTGCTTTTGAGAAGGCTCATATTATACCAAGAATAGTAAAACCCACCAATCTCCACAATATAGGCCCATACATCCTATTTGCATGGTCCCAGCTAACTATTTGGGGGGAGTTACAAAGACTATGGATTGAAATGCCTTATTAAGTAAATTTGCTGCAGCACAATGGGTATACAATCACTCTTCCTTTCAAGTTGTGTGTCTATTTGTAGATCATTGTTATTTTATGACTATGCCTATAACAACAGTTACCTCTGTTGATTGTAACTCTTGCACTTTTTTCAGTATCTTACGCTTGCTCCATCATTTTTATTGACCTGTCTCTTATTGTATATTGCCTTCCCCTTCACACAAGTTAACAAGTACCATTGCGCTAGTCAACAATATTTCCTCCTTTCCATTCCCACCTCTTGTGTGAGTCAAAGAATAGTCTTTTTTGTGAAAATTGTTTCATGACTTATTACAATAGTAATTATTTTTCATTTGTAGTATCTATCCACATCAACTGCAGCTCCCATATTGGATAACCATCACCACTATCTGTTTCCAATTTTTCCTTCACTCTACTGTGTTTTTATTTATCCTTCTTTCTTTTCCTTTTATTCATTTGTGAGAAAAATCTCAACAATTTATACTAATAGGAATATGAGTATACAATGTTTCCCTTCCAGTATATGAAAAAAAAAAAAAAATTGTCTTTTTTTCCCCTTCCTTTTCAATTACCTTCCCCATCACCCCAGTTAACACATCTTTACAGTCCACACAGTGAATAATTTCCCCTCTTTCCCAACTCTGTTAACCATCATAGTTGTTATTGTGAACAATGCAGAAATGTACAGGGTTGTGCATATATCTGTACATGTCAAAGTTCTTATTTCTTCAGGATATGTACTAGGTAGAGATATTACTGGGTAATATGATATTTCTATTTCCAAATTCTTGCAAATTCATAATTGTTTTTTAATTTCCTGAAGCATTCCACGTAAGCATGTACCATAGTCTGGTTACTTATTCTTGCTTAAATGGGCATTTAGTATGCATTACTCTTTACATCTTTTCACTTGCATGTGACTATATGTGACCACCACTCGTCTGTTAGTTTGTTGTACTGTGGTGGGTTGTGAGTTGCTGTGATTCTGGAAGCTATGCCACAGGTATTTTAAATACCAGCATGGTCAACCATGATGGACAGATCTCAGATGAGCTTACAGATAAAGACACACTAGGAAAAAGGAGTGATGAACTAGTTCCAAATATTTAGTCACTAAAACATTATGAATAGCAGAGAAACACTGTTCAGATAATAATGCCAGATAATGAGCCCCTCAGATTGGAAGACACTCAAAATTTGACTGGGGAAGTTCTGCCTCCACAAAGTCGAGTTGACAATGATGATGCAAATGGAGTAAAGCCCATGGGAGTAAAGGCCTCAAGACCTTCATTTGCTGATGGGGCACAACTCAAAATGAAGAGAGACATCTGTAAACATCCATTAAAAATTGGAACATGGAATGTACAGAGTATGAATCTGGAAAAACTGGAAGTTGTCAAAAATCAAATGAAGCACATAAAGATAGATAACTTAGGCATTAGGGAGTTGAAATGGACTGGTATTGGCCATTTTGAATCTGACAACCACATGGTTTACTGTGCCGGGAATGACAAATCGAAGAGGAATGGTGTTGCACTCATTGTCAAAAAGAACATGTCCAGATCAGTCACGAGGTACAACGCTGTCTGTAATAGGATAATATCCATGTGCCTATAGGGAAGACCAGTTAATATCACTATTATTCAAATTTACAC
>NW_006408561.1:11135450-11176365 GCF_000296735.1 Chrysochloris asiatica | reverse complement strand
GAAGAAGTCCAAGGTGCATTGAAGGAATTGGCAAAGAACAAGGCACCAGGAATTGGTGGAATAAATATTGAAATCTTTCAAGAAAGTGAGAGAGCACAGGAAGCATTCACTCTGGAGTGTCAGAGAAAAAGAGGAAGACCCCAATGAGATGTATTGGTCAAGTGGTAGTATTGATGGACTCAAGTGTGGCAACAGTAGTGAGTTTGGCTGAGGATCGGACATTGTTTCGTTCTGCTGTGCATAGGGTCGCTATGAGTCAGTGCCGACTTGATGGCACCTAACAACAACAACAATGCAAGTAAAAGTTTTGCAAAACAATGAAAAAAAATTGTTGCAATAGTACATTGGCTGGGATCTCCCATATGTCCAGGCCACATTTTGACAAGGACGTGGAACAAGCAACATTGTTGTTGAGTCAGATGGGTCTTTAGTACCAGAAAGATGTTAACTTGTGCTTCATTGACTACACAAAGGCTTTTCATTGTGTGGACCATGTTAAACTGTGAATAACGTTGTGGAGAATGAGTATGTTGAAACACTTATTTGTGCTCATGAGTAATTTGTACATAGACCAAGGGGCAGTTGCTCAAAAACAAACACAAAAACAAGGGAACACTGAATGGTTTAAAATTAGAAAATGTGTTTGTCATGGTTGCATTATTTTACCATACTTATTAAATCAGTGTGATGAAAGAGTAATTCAAGAAGCTGGATTATGTGAAAAAAAAAAAAATGTGGCTTCAGGACAGGAAGAAGACTCATTAACAGCCTGTAATATTCAGATGATACAACCTCACTTGCTGAAAACAAAGAGGAGTTAAAATACTTACTGATGAAAATCAAAGACAATAGCCTCCAGGATGGGTTGCACCTCAATGTAAAAAAAACAAATATCCTTACCACTGGACCAATAAGTAACATCCAGACAAATAGAGAAAAGATTGAAGTTATCAAAGACTTCATTTTGCTTTGCTCAATCATTAGCACTCTGGATGCAACAGTCAGCTGCTCAAGACTCTTTAAAGCGTTGAAGAGCAAAGATGCCTGTGTGTGTCCTACCCATGCCGTGGCATCTCCAGTAACTTCATATACATGTGAAAATTGGATAATGAATAAATAAGACTGTGGAAGAATTGATGCATTTGAATTATGGTGCTGGAGGGGAACAATAAAAACATCATGGATTACTGAAAGAGCATACAAGTCTGTTTTAGAAGAAGTACAGTCAGAAAGTTCCTTAAAAGCCAGGCTATCTCATCCTCGGACATATAATTAGGAAGGACCATTCCCTGGAGAAGGACATTATGCTTGGTAAGTGGATGGTCAGCGAAACAGAGGAAGAGTCCAAAAAAGATGGCTTGGCACAGTGGCAGCAGCAATGGACACAAGTGTAGCAACAATTATGAGGTTGGTGTAGGACCAGGCAGTGTTTCATTTTGTTTTGCATAGCGTCATTATAAGTCAGTACCAACTAGACAGCAGTTTACAACAACAACATTGTAGTTATGTTATATTATAACTTGTTATTGTTTGTTACTAGTACTGACAGCTCATTCCATATTCTGCATGCCTCCAGTTACTCTAGTCAGTAATTATTCTTCAGATTAGAAGATGGTTTGCAACTAAATATATCTGATCTTCATATTAATTTGCCTGAAATCTAATTTGTTTCTTTAATTTGTTGTTGCTAAGTGGCCTTGAGCAGGTTCCAACTCATAGCACAGGGTTTCTAGAAGTGGCTGGTGAATTTGAACTGCTGACCTTGCAGATCAAACCAACCTTGAGATCAAATGCTTATCTTACAGTGCCACACCAGGACTACTCCTGTTTATTAATATTGAGTAAAAATAAATATTTATCCTCCCCTTCTCTTTAGAATTTTGTGTCCTTTCATGTGTTTGTTTTTGATGAAATTAGGTACAGGTTACATATTTTCTTGTTGAACCTATTTCTCTTACTGCCTGTGTCTGTCTCTCTCTCTGTTTCCCCTCACTCCTTCTGTCCTTTTCTGGTCTCACAAAAGTCTGTGTTCCTTATGAAATCTATTTTTCTGTGACGTTGATAATGTATACTTCTCTATATTAGTTATCCACTGCCATGGAGTCAGTCAATCATTACTCACTAGTTAGGGATGATGAAATCATAAAATGTTAATCATAAATTTGACCAGGTGCTCTATTTGTACAATATATTTCAATCCAGGAAATCATCACTAGTAAATTTCTAAATGACAGAAAGTTTCTAAGATACATTAATACTATTACATTATAGTTAAGTAAACATAAACTAAATGATCTAATTATGAAAAATTACCTGTGCAAAGCTGCATTATTTTACACTCCTTATTTATTGCTTCAGTAACTAATTTTATTGTTCTTCTTATAGCCAGAAGGAATACAATCTTTCAAATCATCCTAAGAAGCTAAAATGAGTCTAGTTGGAGAGTGCAGTTAGCCTTAGATAAGAGCTAAGTTTGAATTTGTGAGTTCATTTAAAAGAAACATATACAGAATGTTACTCTCCATCAGCTGATGTAGAAAACTGAGGTCAATATATATCACTTGTTCAGGGCATTTGCTTTCCTCTTCAAACAATCAGTTTGATTTGTCAAGTCTTGAGGTCACACAATAACAACAATTTTAGAAAAGTAGTAATGTTAAGACTTTTTTTTTTTTAATTTTAGGATATGTGAATAAAGTGGAATTTTCTCCTGAATACTATGAAAATGCATATTTTACAATGATATTTAATTCACTAAATCATATCCACAGTTTAAGGCTATTTACTCATTTCAGTAAGCATTTATTGAACATATACTTTCTGACCAGGCTTATGATAAGTATTGAGTATGCAAAAATAAACAAGGTATGGCTTGTTCTAAAACTTAGAAAATGATTATTTGCATAATTTGATGTTTTGTGATATAAATTAGATTTTATAAAATGATATCTAATTGTTTATATACTAATATTCCAGTTGTTAACATATTGGCATATGACACAATTGAAAAATATCATTTATTAAGTTTATACCATAATAGCACACTTGCATTACAATGAAAAAGTCAAATTATGAAAATAATTGTTTCAGTTATGGTGTTGAAGAAGAATGTTATAAGTACCATAGACTACCAAAAGAAGAAATACATCTGTTTTGGAAGATGTACAATGAGAATGCTCCTTAGAAGCCAGGATAGCCAGACTTAGTCTCTCATACACTGAACATATAATCAGAAGCAGCCAGGCCTTGTGGAAGGACATCATGCTTGGTAAAGTGAAGAGTCAGTGAAGAAAGAGGAAGACCCCCACTGAGATGGATTGACACAGTGACATCAGCAATAAGGTCAAAAGTAACAATGATTGTGAGGTTGGCACAGGACTGGACAATGTTTTGTTCTGTTGTGCCTAACGTTGCTATGTGTTGGAACCGACTGGATGGCACATAACAAGAACAAGAACAGCAACAACATTACAGTTTTAGAATGCAAATATATATCTTATATACAGGAATCAGAAAAGCCGTAATATGTGTATTTATAAGTGCTATGGAAAATTATATGAATTATTGTATTTGTTCTTAAAAATTCTTGTAAGTTCAGTATAAAAACTATCTTAATAACTTATCAATCAATATAGGACATTGTGTTGTAGATTAAATTGGAAGCAGTTTGCCTGAATTATTGCTAATGTATTAATGAATGAATACCAAGTTGCCTTAATGGAATTGAATAAGTATTAAACTCACTTAGTTGGCTACATAATTAAGAATAAATGTTGCAGTTAATTTATTAAACTTAAGAAAGCTATCATTGGGTCAGAGTTAAAGATTGCACAGATTTTAGAACACTTAATTAAATGAAATCAGTAATGGAAATAGGTCATATTTAGAAATCCAGTATATTACACTCATAGAAAAATGTTCTAGATGGGATAAAACATGAATATAAAATGTATTTAATGCTTATATGTAAGCTAGGAAGCCTGGTGTGGTGTTGTAGTATAAGCACATTGCTGCCACTCTACCAGCCTGCTTTGTTGGTGTACTTCCTTTTTTTCAATGACCTTCTACTTTACCAAGCATGATGTTCCCTAGAGACTGGTTCCTCCAGAAAATATGTCAGAAGTATGAAAGCCTAAGTCTCACTGTCCTGGAATCCTAGTAGCATTCTGGCTCTGCTTTTTCCAACACATAGCAAAAGTATGAGGTAGTAAAATTAGAGCATGCATGCCCCGGTTTCATTGAAAATTTTAGACACTGCCACTTTAAAGTCTTTATTTTGCAACAAGAAAAAAAATGTTTTTGAGGCATAGCAAAGTCAAGATGTTTGCATTTATCTTGTAATTTAGAATATAATTTTATAGTGTTTCTGAATTGTGTAACTGGGAAATGTGTTATAATCTACAAAGTTTTTAATTGAAACAGATAGGAAGAGAATTATATTTCTTGTTAAGTTTTAAATTCTATGGAGATTTCCTCAAATTATAGAGTAAAATGCTCCATCACTTTAATAGCTACTTCAATAACTTTTTTGAAAACTATACTTGCATCCATAGACAAAGGAATTTTGTTCTCTGAGTTATAATTTGCAATGTCATGAGTTATTTCATAGGACAAAGTTTGTTAAATGAACACTGGAAGTGGCATTAGTTCTTCTCTCTTGAACTCAAGTAAAAGTCAGCTCTGTTTAAGTCAACGTTTTCAAGTCAGAAATGAATGTACAGTTAAAATGGTGCCATAAGTTAATTAGAGTGGAATTAGAAGAAAAGTGGGCAATTTAAGAACATTAAGAATTGTTGTGTCAAATCAGACCCGTGGTTCTCCTAGTTTAATCAGCTTCCAGCAGATGGATACTTGTTAGTTTCTGAAGCTTTAAAAGAAAAGAAAACAAAACAAAACATAATTCACCTAGACAAGAGTACCATCTGTGATCTAGAGAAATTTTCGTCATGACCTCTCTCAAATAATATCCTCAAGCATGAGGTTTCAATCCTGTTAAGACATTGGTTCAGCTTAAATGACTCTAGTTATTAATAACTCTTATTAAATCATCCAATTCCTATATAAAACTAACTAGTCCATCAGGAAGCTATTTATTTCTAAAGCTTTTGAATTCATGGTTGCGTATATCGGCTTCTTGATAAAGTATGGCTTCATGATGCTTATTAGGTACAAGTTCTTCATGACAAAATCTGTCCTTAGATAACCATGCTAGATGTATGTCTGTTTCTCTTCTAAAACTCTTCTAAAGAGTTCACAGCTTCTGGCACAAAATAAAAAATAAATAGAAGTTTTATATCCATTAATACTATTACCAAATGTTTACCTAGTAGTAATCTGCTAAAATTATTTGGGTGATAAAGATATTTGTGTGATGGACCTGAGAAAGAATCAACTGTAGTTTTTCTTGTATGATTTTACACATCGAATGACTCTAACAGAAAGGAATCACTTTCTTAACTTTAACACGTCTAGTCTTTTGTTCTTTATAGATTAGTCCATTAGTCAAAAATCATTTAAGAATAGGCTATAAGCTAAAATTGTAACTATTTTCCTAGACTGTCTTGTCCTAATGTACTAGCAATGATATCCAAAAGCAGTGACTTTAATAATATCTCCTCCTCTCATCGAATCAAAGAAAATTTGAACAAAGATTATACTCATTATGCTTGTGGTAATTATATTCCCTTTTCCTAGCTTTTTCAACTTTCCTTTCTGGCTCAGTTTCTTATTTCTTCTGCTTACTTCAACTGGAATCCCACTCTTTCAGATAATTCAAGCTTGAAGTGATTACTGATTGCACCTTCATCTCAATTTGTGTCCTTTTCTTTAAGTTTAATTTGTTCTCATTTTTCTTAAGTGGAGTCCAGTCAGTTCTAAGACATAGGAATCCTGTCTTAGGTTTCCAAGGAGCAGCTGGGTCTTAGGTTTCCAAGGAGCAGCTGGTGGGTTTGAACTGCTGATCTTGTGGTTAGCATTCAAGTGCTTATCCTGCAGTGCCACACCAGGCCCCCCCCCCTTTTTTTTAATGTTTTATTGTGAATTATGTGAGAGTTTACCTGGGAGAACATTAGCTTTACATTTATCCTATCACATATCATTTCATTGCCATGGTTACAATCCCCTCCATGCATCATCAACCAACAAAAGGGTATACCCTGCAAAACTGCTCCCCACCCCTCCGGATCATCAGCACACAGCCCCTCTCCCTCTCTAGGTCTAGAATCCCCAGCCGCTCCATCTCTCCATGTCATCATCTCTGCCTCCACCACTGGCATCACTGTTTCTCTGGGTAGGGTACCATACTCCGCTCTTCTCCCTTGATGGTTCCAGAGACCTTGGCTCCTGGACTGCATAGTCAATCACTCCCTTCCTTTTGCTACAAAATATCCACCTTTACATTTCCAACTCTCAAAGTAAGTCCAGATAACAATTATTCACCACTGTACTAGAAGGGACCTATTCCCATCTCCTTTCACTAGGCCTGCTCAGACAGATTGGATACTAGTCAGTGGAGACTCTACCTTCCTCTGTGCCCTCTGGATCTAGGCTCCCTCTTGAAAACTTGTAAGCCAGTAGGTTTGTTCACTCTTTGAGCTACTGCATCCATAGGTGTAGGTCAAGTTCATCAAATTGTATAAAATTACTCCTTTTTTCCCTCTTTCTCCTTCTAGTTGAGCTCTGATCATCCAGTCATTGAAGCCAGGTTGAGTGGGTATTATCGGCAAGTGTGAATGTTCTTATGCATGTTCCCTCTCTTCTTATCAGCTGGATATTTCACTCTCCACTTTAGCCCTCTGTGGCTATGTCACTGACTCTGGGCCCAAGAGTCCCCAGGTCTTGTCACACTGCTGGCCAGTCAGTTCTCCACCTGGGTTCACAAGAGTCTATTGAACATTGTAAGGCTTAGCTCACAGCTTCATTGTTGTTTTTCCCTCACTTCCCCTTTTCAGTGATGAACATGATCACCAATCAGAGTCCTTGTCTGTTCGTGTATTCCCAATGAGTCTCAGTCTTAGAAGAGGCTTTGCCCTGAGGGGACCAGGCCACTTGCCTTGATGTCTCCTGGGCAAGCAACTTGCTTGTTCTTGTAGTAATCAGTCAGACTGCCTTTATTGTTTTGTATTTTTCCTGTTGGTCTCTAGGCTGGTCTGCTTGTCCTTTCAAGTGGAAATTTCCCACTGTAGAAGATTCTGGATGACATTCAGGATTCCACCTACAGTCTTTTGCAGTGTAGAGGCTCCACAGGAAGCCGCCTTCACTGGGCAAGTTGTAGCCCTCTTCTAGGTATTCCAATCAGTTATAAGCAGTTATATACAAGCTTTATATGGTGATATTTTTGGCTATTCCTTTCTCTTCCCCTCATATGTCTATTTTATAATGATAAGCAAGGGAAACCAAGATTCAAAAGACAGCCAAGAATGTTAACATTATTTCCCCCCTTTTGCCCATTCCAACCATGTCTCAATCCCTGTATCCCAGAGCCCAGTTTTTTCCAAGGTTGTGCATACATCATTTTTTACCTTTGTCTTGCTTAGCCTATGGAAACCTGCCTAATTGTTTTCCCATCTACCTTGTTCTTCCATTTCCTTTCCCCTTCCTGTGCATTGCTCCCCTCCCTAGCATCCAAAGTATCCTGTGTCTATTCTCTACCATATGCTCCACCTTCCCCTCCCTCCTTTTTCCCCACCCCCCACATCCCGGTAACCAGCAAAGAACACCCCCCCGCCTTTAATATGGGTTATTTTTCTTTGTCTTTTACAGTAGTGGTGCCATGCAGTATTTTTCATTTTGTAACTGACTCAACAAAATGTCTTCAATGTACATTCAATTTCACTCAACAAAATGTCTTCAATGTACATTCATGTTATGTGATAACTTACAGCTTCCTTATTGTTCTTCAAGGTAGCATAATATTCCATTGTGTGGATGTACCAAAGTTTGTTTATCCATTCTTCCTTTGATGGGCACCAGAATGGAGGTGTGCAAACAGTGGGGTGGGGGGAAATGAACAGATACCAAAAAGAAAAAAATCAGAACAAAGCAAAACTGACAAAATGTATTGTCTACCTTTGCTCTGAGGTTCCCATGGCGTTCTTCCATGGTGGGTCTGTTCTCTTGCTTGGTCTTGCCATTTGATCTTACCCAAGTTGTTGGCTCCGGGCCACTGAGCCTGGCAGATTAAAAAATACATGATTTCTTACTCCCGCTACAAGTTCCACTAACTATAAGCCTCCAAACTTTCAAAATATTCCTAGATATGTGGTTCAGAGTTTTGGAGCTCTGCCCTGAACCCTCTTCACCTGGTATTCTGTGGTATGGCTGACAGCTAACTTCACTGCACCTCTACCTTATCTGCCATCAAGCCCGCCCTCCCCAATTTGGTGTAAGTTGTAAGGTTGGTGAGATTTTTGTCACTCATACTTTGGACATATTATCAGCAGAAACCAGTCCCTGAAGAAGGACATCATGCTTTGAAAAAAAGAAGGGTCAGTGGAAAAGAGAAAGACCCCCAACAAGATGGATAGACATAGTGACAGCAACAATCGGCTTAACCATAGCAACAATTGTGATGATGGCATAGGATGGGGCAGTGTGTGTTATGATGAGCGTAGTGAGCTACGATGAGGAACCCACTCTGTGGCACCTAAGGACAACAAAAACCTACTGTCATGGAAACCTGGTGGTTGGCAGTTTGATCACAGATAACAGCTCCGTGGGAGAGAATTCTAGTGACTCGCTTCTGTAAAGATTATCGTCAAGAAAATCCTATGGGGTAGTTCTACTCTACCATTCAGGGTCACTATGAGTTGAAAATCAACTTGACAGCACTTAGTAACAAACTTATATTATTAGTTCTTTGTTTTCATGAATGTTCTTGCTTATAAATTCTTTGTAGGAAGCTATGGTTTTCTATATTTATTTTTATTTCTATGGCCCAGTATGATTCACATTAATAATATAAAAAAATGCATTTAAGAATATATATACAGAATAACTAGTGACCTGAGCCACTTTTTGAAATATTTACTTGAGTTTCTGTTTGCCTGACCTAGGTAATGATAAATTATTCAGTTCTGTAGTATGAAAATGAACTCTAAACTAAGCATTTTTAGAACATATAATCAATGGTTACAGATTTAAAACTCATAATTAGAGATATGGGAAAAATAAAATGTTTTTAAAGATTTTGAAAGTTTTGAATAGGTTCAGGTTCATGAAGCTAGACAGTAAAGGAATTGGAAGCAGAAGTAATAATTGGAACAAAAGCAAGGAAGAAAAAGGAGGGACTTACTGAGGTTTTTTCACTAATTCCTACTGAGTAGAATGAATAGAATATCTAAAAACAAACTTGTGGCTTCCAGGCAAGATGGCAGAATAGTAAGATGCTCTGAGCAGTCTCTCTGCATCAAGGACATGTAAGACCAAGTAAAATAGATACATATGGTGGGTGATCCTGGGTCCCTGAGCTTCAGAGGAGATAAGTCAGAGAAGTGGGTTGAGTACTGATTTGAAGCTGAAGCTGAACAGGAGAAGTGAGAAAGAGGACTTCATAAGATTTTGGAGATGAGTATGAATAGATTGTGCTACTGGCAAAAGACGCAGCTGGATGTTGGCAGCAAGGAAGATGCAATCCTTTCTTGTTCCTCATGCCTTCTTGGTAGCAAGGGGCATCAGAAGTCCCACCTGCTGTGCAGCCACCGCTCTGACTGGCATTAGGATCTTAGTATCCAATCTTTGTACCTAAAGATGTGTAAACCTACCCCCAAATTATGCTACACAAAAAATGAACAGAGAACTGCATTCACACTTCCATCTTCTGTTACATTCACTAGGAGACAGGTAATGAGTTAAGGGGAAACACATCAACATACAATGATCAATTAAATATACATATAAGGACACTACAATGTGTTAGAAACAACAGTTTCAAATGACACAAAGAAACAATGCAGAGTGCCTCAAACAAGTAATCAAATATATAGAGAAAAACATAAAAATAGTATCAGAGAAACTTGATGTTGTTGTTGTGAAGTGCTGTTGAGTTGGTTCAGACCCATAGCGACCCTGTATAGGGTTTCTGAGGAGCAGCTAATGAACTTGAACTGCTGACCTTGACAGCTTTGCAGTCTGGCGCATTAATACACAGCGCCACACCAAGGAACTTAAAAAAGTGAAATTTTGATACTTTTAGCTAATTGAGAAAACTATAGATGAAATCAAGAAAATCACAGACAAAACTCAAAAAGAGTTCAGGAAAACATTATAAGAGCATGCTAACCAAATAAATGAAAAATTGTAAACCATACAAATCAGAATTTACAAAATAAGAAGGTTAATGCAAGGACTTCAGATAGATAATACATTGAAAGGAAAAAGAAGTAGACTTGAATCAATAAAAGGCAGGATTAGTGAATTTGAACAAATATTTCTCAATACTCATCTGCTAGAGGAACAAAAAGAAATGTACAAAAAAGAAATGATTGATGCTGAAACAATTCAAGAGGTAGCATTTAATAAAAAGCCAATGGTACTCTAGGATGAGGTCTAAAGTATACTAATTTTATTGGCAAAGGACAAGACACCAGTATTGATGAAATACAAATTGAAATCTTTCAACATGGAAGTCACTTGCTCATTTGTGCCAAGAAATTTGGAAGGCAGAAACCTAGCCAACTGATTGGAAGAGATCCATATTTGTGTTAGTTCCCAATGGAAAAATGAACTCATCAGACACTATCACTAATATCACATGCAAATAAAGTTTTGCTGAAGATAATTCAGAAATGACTATAACAGTATATTGACAACTGCAAGAGGCTCAAGCTGCATTCAGAGGGGGAGGTAGGACCATGACCATCTATGGATAACATTTCAAAGAATGTGTATTCAAGAACAATTGTGCTCATGTGGAACCTGTACATAGGGCATGAGGCAGTCATTCAAACAGAACAAGGGGACATTGAATGCTTTACATTCAGAAAAGGTTGTTTTATGTTTTTCACCATATTTACTCAATCTGTATGTTGAACAAATTATCTGAGAAACTAGATTATATGAAGAAGAACATGGCATCAGGAATATTCTCATTAGCAAACTGCAATATGCAGATGATACAACCTGGCTTACTGAAAGAGAAGAGGACTTAAAATTCTTGTTGTTGTTGTTGTTGTCAGGTGCCATCGAGTTGGAACCGACTCATAGCAACCCCAAGAACAGCAGAACAAAACAATGTCCGATCCTGGGCCAACCTCACTAACACTGCCACACTTGAGTCCATCAATGATGTCACCTGGCCAATCCATCTCGTTGGGGGTCTTCCTCTTTTTCTCTGACACTCCACCTTACCCAGCATGACATCCTTCTCCAGCGACTGTTCTCTCCAGACAATGTGTCCAAATTGGGATAGACGAAGCTTAGCCATCTTGGCCTCCAAGGAGCACTCTGGTTGTACTTCTTCCAAAATAGATCTATTGGTTCTTTTGGCAGTCCATGGCACTTTCAGTATTCTCCTCCAACACCACAACTCAAAGGCATCAATTCTACGATCTTACTTATTCACTGTCCAGCTTTCGCATCCATATGAGGTTATTGAAAATACCATGGCTTGGGTCAGGCGCACCTTAGTCCTCAAGATGACATCTCTGCTCTTCAGTACTTTAAAAAGTTCCTGTGCAGTAGATTTGCCCAATGAAATACGTCCTCTGATCTGTTGACTGTTGCTTGCGCGAGTATTGACAGTTGATCCAAGAAGAATGAAGTCCTTGACAACTTCAATCTCTTCTCCATTGATAAGAATGCTGTTTGTTGGTCCAGTGGTGAGGACCAAGCCTTTCTCCCAGTCCTAGTCTAGTCCCTACCCCTAACACTAGCCCTAGTCCTAGTCATAATCCTAACACTAAACAAAATCCTAGGCCTAGCCTAGAACTATCCATAATCCTAACTCTTATTACTTATTCTCACTCCTCCCCCCAAACTAACTAACTAACTAACTAACTAACTAACTAACTAACTAACTAGCTAACTAGCTATAAACTAGAAAATGTGGTGGCATCTTGCTGTTCATTAACCTTAATTTGAGTCTAATGGAAGTTATTAAAGGATTTTTAAGCCGTATATGGAAATAATGTAGGATGAACTTAAACATGAGACACAAGGTGCCTTTTAGAGTAATAAGGTTATTACTCTAATGGCATGGTGCTGTGGGATAAAGCACTGGATCACAAAGTCAGTTTGAACCACAAGGTTGGTGTTTCAAGATCACCAGCCGCTCTTCAGAAACCCTATACAGGATCTCTATGAATCAGAACTGACTTGAGGGTCTTAACAAAAACAACAGCAAGATGATTTGTAATTAATCTCATAATCAGGTAGCAATAAAAAAAATAGAAGTAAACAAATGTAAGTGATATTAAGTGGTTGCAAGGAATATTCATTGTGAAGATTGAATCTGGATTAAGGTAAAAGGATTAAACAAAGCAAAAGTGCCTCTTTGGGCATACCAGGGTTTAAAGAAAACATTAATGTTATTGAAATAGAAAATATTTTTCTTTCTCTATGTTGAACAGCAATGTTTGTAATAATATATATATATATATATATTTGTTTTTAGCTAACCAACTCTTCTAAGATACGAATCCAATTTTCTTATGTTCAGTATCATCAAAACAAATCAGCATTTTTTTTTCCTCACTTAAAAAAAAAATGTTGGTAAAAGCATTAGACAATAATTCTCTTTTTATCTAGCCAGAATTCTTAGATGAATTGCAATGCTTCTCATTATTTAGAAACCCAAATGGGATCCAGAACAATGGAACAAGATGGCCAGTCTTCAAAAGCACTGAACAAAAATATTTATCCTTGAATACTGACTCATCAAGAATATATACTAAACTGCGAGCTCAACAATGTCGATTCTGGACACTATTTTTTCCAAAAGTCTTGGAAATGACAGGTGTGTGTTTTCTAATTGTTTGATTTATTCATAAAGAGGGGAAAGTTATGCAATTCAAGGCTGGTCAATGGTGTTAATTAGTAGATGTTTCTGTGAGTTTACAGTTACTTATTTCCAATGAGTACATGATTCCTAGTAACTTTTTAAAATGATTGTAGTTATATTTGGGGGCCTTTGTCTATGAATGTAACTCCAAGACCAGTCAATAATTGACAAATATCTTCCTAGGTTAATGACTATTCATTCCTTTAATTAGAAAATAATTTACCGTACTAATTTTTCCAGACCAGAATAAGTCTTTAAAAGTAAGCCTCAAGATTCAAATCACATATTAGTACAGACTCTTTAAGCCTCCATAGGTTTGAAATCAAAGTTAGGGACTGTATTGACATCTGACCTTTTTCTCTAGATATTTCCTTGAAGAATGCAAAGGTGTTGGTGAGAGCCAATTTCTGGTGATGATTATTGAAATCTGGTCTAGAAAGCTTCTGTAACTCCTTTGAAAGTTTCTTAGAATAATTTTTCTCTTACAGAAACAAGAAATTTTAAATTTTAATTTAAATCTGTGAAAGTGATCCACTGAAGGTCAAAATTTGGGGGCATACTTGGAAAATGTTCTTAACTTTGGTGCTATATAACTTTATGAATCTATTGCACTAATATCATAAAATTTATATCATTCATCTATCAGTTTGTCATATCGTGGCAACATGTACATTGCTGTGATGTTGTAGGTTTTCCCATTGGTGTTTTAAATACCAACAGGGCATCCATAGTGGACAGATTTCTGCAGAGCTTCCAGATTAAGACAGACTAGAAAGAAGAGGCAGACTGTTTCTGAAAGCTTAGCCCCTGAAAAAGTTATGCATAGCAGTAGAATATTGTCTGATAGAGTGCCAGTAGATGAACTTCTCATGTCAACAGGTACTCCAAATATGACTGGGAAGAACTATTTCTTGACAGTAGAGTGGAACTTAATGATGTGGATAGAGCAAGGCTTTCAGGACCTACATTTGCTGATGAGGTACAACTCAAAATAAGATTAAACAGCAATAAACATCCATCAGTAATTAGAACATGGAATGTATGAAATATGGTTCTAAAAAAATTGGAAGTTAAAAATGAAATGGATTGCATAAAGATGGATATCCAAAGGATTAATGAGTTGAAATTAATGGTATTGACCATTTTGAATCAGACAATTTGATGGTTTATTACACCAAGAACAACAGATTGAAGAGGAATGGCGTCCCATTCATTGTCAAAAAGAGTACTTCAACATCTATATTGGAGTAAAGTGCTGTCAGTGATATGACAATACCCATATGCCTATATGGAAGACAAGGAACTCTGGTACATAGTAGTTATGAATCGGGCTGCTAACCTCCAGGTCGGCAGTTCAAAACTACCAGCGGTTCCATGGGAGAAAGGTGAGGCGTTCTGCTCCTGTAAGGATTTATAGCCTTAGAAACCCTGTACAAGGTCACTGTGAGTTGGAACCGACTCCACAGTACTCAACAACAACAACATATGGAAGACAAATTAATACCACTATTTTTAAGTTTATGCACCAACCACTATAGCAAATTTGATGAAACTGAAGAATTCTATCAACTTCTGTAAGAAACTGATCAAACATGCAGTCAAGATGCATTTATAATTACTCCTGATTGGGATGCAAAAATTGAAAACAAAAAGCAAGGATAGTTAGTTAGAAAATATGGCATTGTATATGATATGATGCTTCAAATTGCATGATAGAATTTTTCAAGATGAAAATTTGTTCATTGCAATTGCCTTTTTTCAACAACACAAATGGTGACTACACATGGTCCTTACAAGAAGGACTACACAGGAATCAAGTTGACTACATATGTGGGAAGAGCCATGGAGAAGCTCAATATCATCAGCTAAAACTAGTCTAGGGGCAGATTATGGGCCAGACCATCAATTGTTCATATTCAAGTTCAGGCTGAAGTGGAAGTCCACAAGAGCTGAAATATGAGCTTGAGTATGTCCCACCTGAATTTAGATACCATCTCAAGATAAGATTTAATGCACTTGCCATGAATAAGAGAATGGCATCAAGAACATAAAACATGAAGAAAGAAAGATGTCATTGAGAAGAAAAGACACAGAGAAAAGACCAAACTAGATGTCAGAAGAGACTCAGAAACTTGCCTTTGACTGGAGAGAAGCAAAAGTGACTGGAAGAAATGATGAAGTAAAAGAGCTCATCAGAATATTTCAAAAGGCATCTCGAGAAGACAAATGATTATAATGAAATGTGCAAAGACCCTGAGTTAAAAAAACAAAAGCATTTCTCAAGCTGAAAGATCTGTAGGAAAACTTCAGGCCTCAGGTTGCAATATTGAATGATTCTATGGGAAAAATGTTGAATGACAAAGAAAGCATAAAAAGAAGATGGAAAGAATACACAGAATCACTGTTCAAGCTGCACTAAAAGCATTGACAAAAAATGTTTTCAGAAATATACAGAATGTGAATAGAAAGGCTTCAACAAACTGATACAGCACTGGAAGCATTCACTCATCAATGCCAAGCAATTTGGAAGACAGCTACCTGGCCAACTGATTGGAAGAGATCCATAGTTTGCCCATTTAAAGAAAGGTGACCCAATGGGATTCAGAAATCATTTAATAATATCATAGTATCACAGGCAAGTAAATTTTTTTCTGCAGATAATTTAAATACTGTTGGGGCATTATATCCAAAAGGAGTTGCTTGGAATCCAAGCCTGATTCAGAAGAGAAATGGAAATGCATATTGCTGACATTAAATGGATCTTGGCTGAAAGCAGAGAATATCAGAGATGATTTAGTGTTGTTGTCAGTGTTACATACCAAGTATTTTCTGATTCATAGCAACCCAGTGTAGTTTCTGAGTAGTGACTGCTGGGTTTTCACCTCCAACTTTGTAGTTAGAAGTTGAGTACTAGCCTAAAGTGCCACAACAGGACTCCAGAAACATGTTTATTTGTGCTTTATTGATTATGCAAAGATATCTACATGGATCATAATAAACCATGTACAATACACACAAGACTGCGAATCACAAGGTCCACAGTTCAAGCTTGCCAGTTGCTCCTCTTAAGAAAGATGGGGCTTTCTGCTCCTGTGAAGATTTAATGCATCAGAAACACTACTCAGGGTCATTATGAATTGGAACCCACTCAACGGTGTTTTAACAACAACATTTCGAAAAATGGATATCCCAGAATACTTAATTGTGCTTATGAGGAATCTGTACACAGACCAAGGTGCATTTGTTAGAACAGAACAAGGAGATACTTAATGGTTCAAAATCAGGAAATGAGTGTATCAGGGTTGTATAATTTCACCACACTTATTCAAGTTGTATACTGAACATATAATCTGATAAACTGGACTACATGAAGAAGAATTTAACAACAGGATTGGAAGAAAAATCATTAGCAAGCTATGATATGCAGATGGCACAACCTTGCTTGCTGAAAGCCAAAAGGATGAGGATCAAAGACTACAGCTCTCAATATGAATTGCAACTCAATGTAAACAAAATGAAAACCATCACAACTGGACTGATAAATAACATCATGATAAACTGAGAAAAGATTGAAGTTGTCAAATATTCCATTTTGCTTGAATCCATAATTAATGCTCATGGAAGAAGCAGTCAAGAACTCAAATAACATATAACATTAGGCAAATCTATTGCAAAAGACCTCTTTCCAGTGTTCAAGAGCAAAAAGTGACTTTGAGGACTAATGTGGGCCTTCACCAAGTCATGATATTTTCAACTGGCTCATATACATATGAAAGTTCAACAATGAATGAGTACTACAGAAGACAGAGTCTTTGTATGGCAATGTAAAATAAGCACTGGACTGCTCACTGTAAGGTTGGCAGTTCAAACCCAGTAGCTGCTCCTTGGAAACAGTATATAGGGTCACTATGAGTCAGAACTGACTTGACAGCACTTAACAGCAACAGCTGTAGAAGAATGGCTGCATTTGAATTATTATATTAGCAAAGAATATTAAAAGAACCATGGACAGCTAGAAGAACAAACAAATTTGTCTTGGAAGAAGTGTAGACAGAATGCTTTTTAAAAGTGAGGACTTTGTCTCTGGTACTTTTGGACATGTGTCAGAAAGGACCAATCCCTGGAGAAAGACATTGTTCCTGAAAACATGGAGGTTCACTGAAAAAGAGGAAGACCCTTAAGGAGATAGATAGACACAGTGATAGCCACAATAAGCTCAAACATAACTCAGGACCTGTCAGTGTCTTGTTCCATGTGTATATGGTCACAATGTGTCGCAATGGACTGTATGGCACCTAAAAACAGCAACAACTGTTAAACTTGGACCTTGGGGATATTTGTCCCTAAATAATGTTTCACAACTTTTATGCTACTATAGACAATAGCACCCTTATAGCATATGTTTTTATTTTAAATTTTCATATGAAAATTACCTTAATTTTACATCTGTGCCTATATTTCTAAATATTATGAGCTTTGAAATAGTTATCTAAGAACACTTACTTATGTAATATATTAAACATATATAATTTAGTTAATGGATTCCTTGACATGTGATTGTTAAGAAATGTATATGTAAGTATTAGGAAATTTGGTTTAGATTGTCAGATTCTTTCAAAATTCATAAGTAAGAAAGTGTTTTTACCTACTTGAGTAATGAAACATATAAAATCTTATTTTGATCTTTTCTGACAAAAAAGGAATAATTTCTAAATACTTGCCTTATTCTAAAATAACAACAATTTCTAACCCATGCTACACCCTCAAGACTATATTTTTAAATTTTATTTTTCAAAATAAATTAATCAACTTTAAACCATCAGACATATTGCTGGCCATTTATTTTAAGGCATTTGTCTATCATAACACTCTGGTAAATTTCACACTGTGCATTAGATATCACAATATAGTGTTTCTTATTGAGAGACGTGGAGGTAAGGCAGATATGTGCTTTCCAGATCTATATTTAATTGTTTAAAATCTCTTTCTCCCCAATTGTACTTATATCCTCTATATGAGAGAGGTTTCTGATATCCCAGTGATGTGTATTAGGAAATATTCTGTGACATAAGATATATCCAGCCACAGACTTCTGCCTCCTTGGCAGAGCAACAGTGTTGCCCTTGTGTCTTCCCGGTGTAAATAACAATGAGGTAATACACTTCATCTGCCAAGAACCCTGGAGAGTTACCATTTAACAAATCACAGACCACACATTCTAAATATTTATTTAAAATATTCATAAACTATGGGTTCATAATCAGAGGAAAACTAAGCTGAGTGTGTGTGTGTCCTGGTTATCCAGTGATGTTATAAAAGAAATACCAAAAGAGGATGACTTTAACAAACAGAAATTTATTTTCTCACAGTTTGGAAGGCTAAAATCCTACATTCAAAACACTGGCTCTAATGGAAGGCTTTCTCTCTATATTGGTAATGGAAGAAGGTCCTGGTCTCTGCAGCTTCTGCTCCTAGTGAATAGTCATGTGGCTTTGCATTGCTCATTTCCTATCTCTGTTTCTCTTTCTTGCTTGTTTAATGTCTTACATGAGGGTAGATAAAAAAGTACTGCTGAAAAATTACAGAAACCTGTATTAAGCAAAAATATCAAAATTAGAAGCTATTATTCTTCAATATATTGTCCATCTGGGTCTATGTACTTCTGAAGTCAGTGTTTCCATCTATCTAACAATTCCCCAAAGAATTCTGTACTACTCAACTTGCACCACATCAACACTGTAGTTTTGGAATCTTCAAAAGACTCAAATAGTCTTCCTTTTAAATGTTTAGAATGTAGGAAACAAAAAGAAATTTGAAGGTATCAGATCAGGGTGTAGGGTGGACGGGGCAAGATTTCCTCTTGGATTTCTCATAGGACAGACCTTACTACCCTCAAAGAATAAACAGGTGCATTGTAGGGATAGGAGAGAAAGAAAAAAAAAAAGAAATTCCTGGCAAAAGTTTCCTGGCCTTTACTCATCAGTGATGTTTTCAATTTTCTTAAAACTTTTTCCTAATAAACCTCTGTGATCATACTGTGTCCTTTGCAAAAAATCTATCAAACTTATCCCTTTGGAATCCCCAAAAAGCAGTCTCTATAGTCTTCTGAGTTGATATGTTTATCTTGACTTTAACTGGTAAAGCACAGTCCCTTGGAAGCCACTGTTTTGATTAGACTGTTTAGAAGACACCCTAATGAGACTATACAAGTCTAAGTTGTCTGCTGCCCTCCAATTATCAGAGACTTGCTTAAACATACTTGGTTTGTAATAAACTTATGTATGTCTGAACTGGAACCCTAGTAGCAATACTTTTGATTTATCCTGTTGTTGTTGTTAAGTACTATTGAATTGGTTCCAACCCATAGTGACCATGTACAGGGCTTCTGAGGAGTTGCTGGTGAGCTTCAACATGGATCTTGCAGATCAAATGGACTTTGCAGTCCAGTGCATTAATCCACAGCACCACACCAGGACTCCTTTGACTTACCCTAGTATATCACAAAATGAGCCCTGGTAGCATGAGTCGGGCTATTCGCCTTAAGACCAGCAATTGGAAACTAGTAGCTATCCAGTGGAAGAAATATGAGGCTTTCTGTTCCCGTAAAAATTTACAGCCTCAGGAAGCCTGTGAGTTGGAACCAACTCCAGGACACATAACCACCACCCCAGGTATATCTAAAAATCCTTTGTCATTAACATAACAGAAACAATTCATTCTCAAATGGTTTTATAACCACAGGCAAGTTGTTGTTGTTAAGTGCTGTCCAATCAGTTCTGACTCATAGTGACCCTGCATTGCGGTTCAAAGCGATCTTGCAGTTCAGTGCTTATCTTACAGTGCCACACCATGACTCACCAGAGGCGTAGAAGTTAGGATTTACAACACATGTTTTTAAGGAGATAATTCAGTCCATAATAGGGGAGAGAATTTTAAAAGACTAATTTATTATAGGAGTCTTTATGCTGTGCTGTGGGATAAGCACTGGACAACTAACTCTGAGGTCATAGGTTCAAACCCACCAGCCACTCCTTGGAAACCCTATACGGGGTTGCTATAAGTCAGAACCTATCAGTGGCACTTAACAACAACAATGACAATTTATTATAGAATCCTTGTGTGGTTCTATAGGATCAGTACTTTACAACAAGGTCAGCAGTTCAAATCAATCAATTGCTCCTTGGAAACCCTATACAGAGTCACTATAAATCAGAACAAATTCAACTCCACTTAACAATAATAGTTTATAATTAGACAAATACTTTCAGTGACTGATTTATTGTAAATCATTTTGGATTACACATGTGTGATGACTTGCAATTTAAACCTTGGTAAAAGAAAGTTTGAATACCAGGAATTGTTGAAAACATACTTTCAAAGTTTTATGTCTAGATACTCAAGTGCCCTAGAAGAGGTTAAGAAAACAAACTCTTAGGTTTGGGGCCCGTTAGTTCAGAATAACTTCCTAATTTGAATAACACTAGTTATTGTTGTTGATAGGTGCTATCAAGTCAATTTTCCATTCATAGAGACTCAGGTGATGGAGTAGGATTGACTCATGGGATTTTTCTAGAGTTGGTTTAAAGAAACCCTGGTGGTGTGTCGCATAACCATTGGACTGCTAACTGCAAGGTCAACAGCTGCTCTTAGGGAGAAAGATGGTGCTGTCTGCCACTATAAAGGTTTACAGTCTCAGAAGTCCTATACAGGGTCACTATGAGTTGAAATCAATTCAATGACAGTGAGTTCTGTTTGGGTTTTTTTGGTTATCTTTAAGGGAGCAAAAGATCAGTTATTTCTCCTTCAGAGCTTCAAGGTGGGTTTGAACTGTCAAAGTTTCTGACAGAAGGTGACTTTGTCCTATAGAAATAATATATTATTATTAAGTGCTGTCAAGCTGGTTCCTACTCGTAGTGACTCCATATAGGGTTTTTGAGGAATGGTTGGTGAGTTTGAACTGCCAAGCTTTATGTTCAAATACATTTGTGGTTCACTGTTTATCCTACAGTGCCATACCAGGACTCCACAGCATATTCAGGTTTAATACCATCTTCCAGAGTAGATCAATTGTGCCTTGAAAACATGATTTTATATGTTAGTCCCATTTTTTCAAGCTAGTTCTCCCTGCAAATGTTATCATATTAAATATACTTTATAAATTCTAAAGGAGATGCATATGCTTGTTGTAACATTAGTAATGTTACACTAATACTTCACTGGAGAGGGGTGGCTGGCTATGATAAGAACTGTGAACCATCAGGTTGTCAGTTCAAATGCTACAGGAGAAAGATGAGACTTTCTGACCCTGCAAAGAAACCCTACGTAGGGTTGTTATGAGTCAAAACTGACTCAGTGGCACTTAGCAACAGCAACACTTTAGTAATAATTAAATTTAAACAAACAAACCCAGTTTGATACTATATGTTTTGTATTTTAAAAATAAGCAATATAAAATGATTAAAAAATATTAACAGCACAGTTTCTTGCCATATCTTAAATTCCTTTTGTCTAGAAACTTCAGATATTTTAATATTTAATTTTATAAAATTGCACATATTTATATGATTTAAATAAAATTTTATAAAAATAATATTCATTTTTAAAAAGAAGCTTTCAAGTAAAGGAAAATTGCAAAGAAAATCTTCCAGCTGACTTTCTGAAAATGAGAAATGTTTACCCCACTCAAGGTGGAAGTCCAGTAATCTTTACAAGTACCATTTCAGCAGGGGTTTACATTTGATCAATGAATGTTCTCAAAAAAATGGTACTTGAAGCTTGTTTAAGCACACAGATTCTAGCACTTCACTTTCATACTATACTTTGCTGTTATTGCATGCACCTGCAAAAAATAAAGTGTAAAATACTTGTTTCCGATGTTGCCAACTACAGATTTTTAGTAGGAGTGTAACTATGCAATAACTCATAATTATTTGAAAAAGCAAGAAAAGTATAGAAATGAGTCATTCAATATCAATACCAATATTTTTACAATAATACTAGCAGCATATGATTAAATAAACAATCAAAATGTGTTTGACTTTCACATCTACTCAATATGAATAAAAAATAGAAACAGTATGTGGTACCCTGAATTTACCTGATATGGCTTTTACATCCAAAGTCTTTTTACCTCCTACCAAAATGATTGGATGAGACCAAGTAAATAGGTAGTACAGGACTCTAATGCTAGTATTGGTTAGTTTTTCTTTGTTTTACGTTTTTATTGTGAATTAAGTGATAGTTTACGTGGGGGAAACATTAGTTTTATACTCATTATTTCATTGCAATGATTGCAGTCTGCTCTGTGCATCATCATTCAACAGTATTTGCTTCTACTCCCTCTTTTCTTTGGGGGATGTACACAAAAACACTCAGGAATATATAATCCTTTAAAGAACCAAAGGGTATGTTCTGCGAGCCTGCCTCCTGACCACCAGCGCCTAGCCACCAGCACACAGCTTTTCTCTTTCTATAAGTCTAGAATCCTCAACTGTTCTATTTCTCCAAGTCCTCCTCTCTGTTTCCATCTCTGATGTCGCTGCTTGTCTGGATAGGGTCCCACATTCTGCTTGTACTCTTCTCCCTTGATAGTTCTTGGGTCCTCTATTCCTGGACTGTGAGATTAACTACTCCCCTCTTTTTGTTTCAAAATTTCTACCTTTACAGTTGTGACAGTTGCAATTAGTCATGATAACCCTCTAGGTTTAAAAGGAGCTCTCTCAGAAGCAGGAACAGACAATGCCAGGACCATCAGACAAGAAAGGCCATGAGCAGAGCATGGGATCTTTACCTGGAAAAATGGCAGCAGAAAAAGGGGTGGCATGGAGAAACAGAGCAACCATGGGCTTCCCAGGCTAAAGACAGAAGAAATCCTAGTGCCTATGGTTAGGAGGCTGGCTTGTAAAACGTGTACTTTAGATAGTTACTAAAGGAGCTTTGAAACACTTGCCAGGTAGGCAGAGAACAAGGGCCACATTGCCAAGAGGCCAAAGACAAAAGTAACATATGTCTGCAGTATGATAGAGAAGAGTAATTTCTGCCTGGATCGTTACTGCATCTGGAGTTGTTTTTGCTCCTGAATTGTACCATGTTCACTTTCATGTAGTTATTGTTGAGTTCCACCTCAAAGGTACAACTGGTGGGTTTGAACTGCCAATCTTGTGGTTAACAACGTAGTGCTTGTCCTCTAGCACACCAGGATTTATTTACTTATCAAACCCCATAATCATGAGTATTGTTTCTGAATTCTGTGTGGCCACTGCAATAGATTATCAGAACCAGCAGTGAAGTAAGGATACTATGGAGGGGGCATTTGGTGTCAGCATAAGGTAAAGAAGGTTATAGGTTGGAGGCATATCTGACCTCTGCCACATAGCAGTTGGTCTTTTTTTGTGCTGATTTTGAATTTGATCCTCCTTCCCCTTGGGAAACCCGAAGAAGTCAGACATGGCCTCCACACAATTTTTGCGCAGTGATTCTTTCTCTGGCCTTTGAATAAATCAGGTAGTACTGCTGGTTGCCCAAATGAAAAAAGACATAATAAAAATTTAACAGATGAGCTACCTCTGGTTTGGTCACTTTTAAAACTCATCTGCTGTTGTTTGTTACTCAGTTAGCAAGAATGGTAACCAAAGAAAAGAAAACAAAATGATGGTTGGGAGTACTGTAAGGGGTAGAAAGAGACCCCATCTTCACATATATATCATGTTGTTGTGAAGTGCTGCCAAGTTGGTTCTAACTCATACCAACACTGTACAGGGTTTCAAAAGAAGGGTTAGTGAGCTTGAACCACTGACCTTGTAGGTCAAAATGATCTTGCAGCCCAGCATATTAACCCACAGTACCACACTCTTTAAGGAGCTCTGGTAGCATAGTTAGTGGTTACAAATCGGGCTGCGAGCCACAAGGTCAGCAGTTCAAAAATACCAGCCGTACCATGGGAGAAAGATGAGGCTTTCTGCTCCCGTAAAGATTTACAGCCTCGGAAACCCTGTGCAGGGTCGCTATGAGTCGGAACCGACTCCACGGCACATAGCACTAGCACCACACTCTTTATTAATTATTAAGCAGGAGTTAAAGAAAACAAGACAACATAGGTCACAGATGTGTGGGAAATTGTAATGAATTTCCAAAGTTCTACCTTCACACAGTGACCATTTATATTGCACATAGAATAAAGGGATTTACTCCCATATGGAAGGAGCTCTGGTGGCGTAGTGGTTACGAATCGACCTGTGAACCGCAAGGTCAACAGTTCAAAACTATCAGCTGTTCCTCAGGAGAAAGATGAAGCTTTCTGTTCCCATAAAGATTTACAGCCTCAAAAACCCTTTACAGGATCTCTATGGTTGCTATGAGTCGGAACCGACTCCATGGCACATAACCACCACCACCACCACCACCACTCCATAATGATGATTATTGACAGCAGTACATCACCTATGCATGCCAAAGCAAAGCAAAGACAAGACAAAGATAAATCACTGGGTGAGAGATACCACCCACATGATACTATAATGGTGTCTTAAGGATTCATGTCCATATGGCTAATTATAAAAGATAGGAAACAAAAGAAATTCATCACAGAATTGTGACAGACAACATATCTAATGCATCTGAATTGTGACATCAAGTCATCACAGTCAAAGGTGGGCACGGGACTACAGAAGCAGGACACGGACCATGACTGGAATACATGCACTATTGAAGATTAGAAAAGTTTACAGGATTGGTTCTGGGACATTTTAACCACTTTAATGAGGTTATGGAGTTCTGGTGTGGTGTTGCAGGCTAATGCGTCAGACTGCAAAGTTGTTTGAACAGCAAGGTTGATGGTTCAACTTCACCAGCTGCTTCTTGGAAACCTTATACTCTGTCACTATGGAACAGAATCGACTTGATGGCACTTAACAACAACACAAACAACAATGAGGCTATGAATCATGATGATGAAGTCCTGGTACCCCAATTTCCATAAAGAGCACATGCAGGCAAGTCCCTGTGGGGAAGGCTGCCCCTCACTCGATTGGTTAGAGGTTGTCCTTAAACCACATTCAAATGCACTTTGCCTGAATGCAAAACTTTTTACATTGCCATTTAATGTCACAAAGAACTCTCAAAATGGATTCAGGGCTCCCATTATAGCTGCAGTCTTCCACAAACCAAGTGATCAGAATTTAAACTCTTACACACACTCCAAAGTCAACATGTATGCTATTTTATTACACACTGCAGTATTTCACTTACTACTAAGCAAATAAATCTATAACTCTATAGCCACATAAGTAGTTTCCAATTTTGAAGCATGATGAAAGTGTCATAAATTTAGAGGAGAGGTTGTGCTGTCGTTGTTTCAGAATTTTAGCTACCTCCACATCTTATTTAGTGTTTTGTAATGGAGACCTGGTGTTACACTGAAAAATATGTACTAGACTGTAAACACAATATTAGCTATTCAAACCCACCAGCGTCTCCTAGGAAACCCTATACAGGGTTACTATGAGTCAGGACCGAGTCTATGGCATTTAACAACAACAATATTAAGATAGGGAGCACATGAATAATAAATGTTTAATACTCTAAGCAAGGTCTGGTTCAAATGTGTTCAGCTGGTGAAAAGTTACCCTCTGCTAGCACCTGTATCACTTACAAGAAGCTTCTAAAACATGTTAGGCACTTGACCTATGAAACTGCTGTAATGCCAACATAAAACATGTAGGTCATCCCATATCCTTGTACTGAGAGAATAAAATTTCCTGAGGCAAATTCTAAACCCAGCTACATCCCTTCTACTTCCTCTGTTTGCTTATGTGAACCTTTTGTTCTTTTGTGATTAACTCCTCGATTATTACTGAGATCTCTTCAGCTTTAATATTTCCTCTCATGATCACAATTCCCAAAGCATTTTTCCTCTGCTGTTTTATTGTACCTTGAAGTCAGTTCAGACTCTTTGTTGCTGTTGCTAGGTATCATCGAATCATTTCCGATTCATAGCACAACAGAATGAAACACTGCCGGGTTCTGGGCTATGCTCTTAATTGTTGGGAAGTTTGAGCCCGTTGTTGGTGCCACTGTGTCAATCCATCTCATTACAGGTCTTCTTCTTTCGCTGATCCTCGACTTTTCCAAGCATGATTTCCTTCTCCAGGGCCACCATTCCTGATAATATGTTCAAAGTACAAGAGACAAAGTCTCACCATTCTCTCTTCTAAGGAATATTCTGACTGTATTTCTTCTAAGAAATTTGTTTGTTCCTCTGGCAATCAATGGTACTATTTACTCTTCAACATCATAATTCAGATGCATTGATTCTTCTTCTATGGTCTTCCTTATTCACTGTCCAACTTTCACATGCATATGAGGCAATTGAAAATACCATGGTCTGGGTCCAGAGCACCTTAGTCCTCAAACTGGTATCTTTGCTCTTTAACATTTAAAAGAGGCCTTTTGCAGCAGAGTTGCCTAATACAACTCATCATTTGATTTCTTGACTGCTGATTCCATGAGAGTTAATTGTGGGTCCAAGCAAAATGAAGACTTTGACAGCTTTAATCTTTTCTCCATTTATAAAGATGTAATTTATTGGTCCAATGTGAGGATTTTTTGTTTTCTTTACATTGAGATGAAATCCATACTGAAGGCTGTGGTCTTTGACCTTTATCAGAAAGTATCTTAAGGTCTCTTCAATTTCAGCAAACAAGGTTGTATCTCTGCAAATCACAGGTTGTTAATTAGCTTTCCTTCAGTCCTTACACCACAGTATTCTTCATGTAGCCCATCTTCTCAGATTATTTGCTCAACATGCATATTCAGTAAGTATAGTGAAAGGATACAATTGTGGTGCACATTTTTCCTGGTTTTAAACCATTTCATATACCCTTGTTCTATTCTGACAATTGCCTCTTGGCCTATGTACAGGTTCCTCATGCATGAGCACAATTAAGTGTGCTGGAATACCCATTTTTTTGTAATGCTATCCATAATTTGTCATGTTCCACACAGTCAAAAGTCTTTGCCTAGTCAATAAATCACAAGCAAATACCTTTCATTATTCTAAGCTTTCAGCTAAGATCCATCTGATGTCAGCAATGATAACCCTAGTTCACATCCTTTTCTGAATATGGCTTGAATTTCTGGCAGTTCCCTGGTGATGTACTGTTGGAATTTAAAAATTTATCTTCAGCAAAATTATATTTGCATGTAATAGTAACAATAGTTCCAACTCAGAGAAAACAACTACAGCAACCCTGTAACAGGGTTATTGAGGCTATAAATCTATCAGGAGCAGTGAACCTCATCTCTCTCCTTCAGAGGGGCTGATGGGCTTGAACCACCTTCCTTATGTTCATAGTCCACTTCTTATGTTATCTACAGATAAAAAGTGGACAATGAACATGACCCTTAGGGTTTCCAATGTTACAAATATTAATGGAGCAGATAGCCTCATCTTTCTCCTGTGGTGCAGCTGGTAAGTTGAAATTGCTGACCTTGCTGTTAGCAGTCTAATGCTTAACCTGTTATACTACCAGGGCTCCTGTAATAGCTGCTAGTTGCTTTCTTTCTTTCTTTTTTAAAGCTTTTATTGTGCACTGAGTGACTGTTTACATGGGAGGACATTAGTTTTGCATTCATCCTATCATATTTCATATCATCGCAATGATCACAATCCCTCCCAAGCATCACCATTCAATAGTATTTGCTTCTATTCCCTCTGTTTTTGTTTGTTCATTTGTTTATTTGTTTTTGATGTACACAAAAACACTCAGGAGTATATAGTCATTTAAAAAACCCAAGGGCACATTCTGCAAGACTGCCTACTGGCTGCCAGCACACAGCCTTTCTCTTTCCATGAGTCTAGAGTCCTCAGCTGCTCTATCTCTTGGTGTCATCATCTTTGACCCCATCTCTGGCATAGCAGCTTCTCTATATAGGGACCCACATTCTGCTCATGCTCTTCTCCCTTGATGGTCCTTGACTTCTCTGTTCCTAGAATGTAAGATTAACTATTCCTCCCTTTATGTTACAAAACTTCTGTTCCTACAGTTGTGACAATTGCAATTAGTCACGATAACAATTTCTCACTATTGAATCATAAGAATCTTATCCCCATGTCCTTTCACCAGACCCGTCTAGACAAGATGAAAACTATTCAATGGGGATTCTACCTTCCATTGTACTCTGAAACTAAACCCCCTCTTTAAAACTTGTAAGCCAGCCATCTCATGCCTTTATAGCTTCCCTGTTTTAGGTAGCCAATGTCTAAATTGCCCGTCCCTATCAATCTTGTGAACAGAGGGGATATGTTTGATACTTGATGTGAAGACTCTTTCTCTCTCAGTTGGTATTTTGAGCTACTACATCCATAAGTAGAGGTCAAGTTTATCAAGTTGGTCTGCTTGTTCTTTTAAGTAGGAATATCTCACCTCAGAAGGTTATGGAAGGAGCTCAGGATTCCACCTAAGGTCCTATACACTGCAAAGACTCCGCAGGAGGCCTGTTTCACTGGCCAAGTTCTAGAACCCCTTTTAGGTATTCCAAAGAGTTACAGGCTGAGGATGTGCTTACATGTTTTCTGTAATCATGTTTCCTGATAACCCTTTCTATTTCACTGAAGGGTCTATTTTACAATAGTAGGCAAAGGAAACCAAAATTCATAAGACAATCAAGCATATTAAAATTATTTACCCTCTTTTACTCATTCAGACTAAGGCTTTATCCCTGTACCACAGAGCCCTGCTGTTTCAAGGTTCAGCATACATCACAATTTACCTCTGTCTCATTTAGCCCATGCAAACCTGCCTAAATGTTCCCTTATCTCCCTTGTTCTTCCATCCTCTTCCCCCTTCTTGTACATTGTCCTCCCAATACCCTAATTATTCTGTGTCTATCCCCTTACCTGTCATCCCCTCCCTCCCACACCTGTTCACCAACAAAGATTTTTTCTTTTCTTTTAGTATGGGTATCTTGTGTTAAGCTTCATATTTTTAATGTATTGATGGTCTTCTTGGATTTTCATTTTCTTGGTATGTTTTCAAGTATTAATTTTCTTTGAGGTTACCCTATATTCAATTAACTTTTTTCTCAATTTAAAACAGTCTATTTTACCCTGAACACTACCTGACCTCTTCATCACCTGGATCTCTATTCCTAAATTTTTACCTTCTTTCACATTATAATTGTTTTAAACATAGACTGACCTCCCACATCCTTTGAATTCATTCTTGTAATTATGTTCTGTTCTGGACTCTTACATCTGTCAATTGAGTTTAATGTGGTATTGACACATGTCAGTCTCTGGCCGGTTGTTGTCTGTTCTTGTTGGTCCAAAGAACTCTCTAGGATGTTTTGAAATGCTGGGTTAGCTTTGACAAAGTCCCTTAGTTCTTTTGCCTCCTCATTTCTTCCATTTGCTTTAGCATCTCTATACTGGAGAGCAAGTTTCAGGGTCTCTTCTGACATCCATTTTGACCCTTTCCTTCTTTCTTGTCTTTTCAATGGCTTTTTGCTTTCTTCCTGTATGATGTTCTTGATGTCATCCCACAACTCTTCTGGTCTTCTGTCTTTAGTGTTTAACATATCAAATCTCTTCTTCAGATGATCCCTAAATTCAGGTGGGATATATTCAAGGTCATATTTTGGCTATCATGGACTTGTTTTCATTTTCTTCAGCTTTACTTTGAATTTGTGTATGAGCAATTGATGGTCTGTTCCTTGGTCTGCCACTGGCCTTGTTTTCACTGATAATATGGAGCTTTTCCATTGTCTCTTTCCGCAGATGTAGTCAATTTGATTTCTATGTATTCCATCTGGTGAGGTCCATGTGTATAATCATTTCTTTTGCTGTTTAAAGAAGGTATTTGAAATGAATAAATCATTGATTTTGCAGAATTCTATCATGCGATCTCCAGCATCATTTATATCACCAAGGCCATATCTAAATGATGCTGAAAATTACATGATAGAATTTTGCAAGACGAATTATTTCTTCATTGTGAATACATTTTTAAAACCACATAAAAATTATTATAAACATGGACTTCACCACATGGAATACACAAATCAAAAAGATTATATCTGTGGAAAGAGATGGTGTAAAAGCTTCCTGTCATCAGTCAGAACAAAGTCAGAGGCAGACTGTGGAACAGACAATCAATTGCTCATATGCAAGTTCAGACTGAAGACGAAAAATTTAAAACATCCATAAGAAATAAAGTATGACATTGAAATTATGTCACCTGAATTTAGAGATTATCTCAGGAATAGAGTTGATGCATTAGATACCAACAAGTTAAACATAGAAGTCTTGTGGGATGGCATCAATAACATCATACAAGTTGTTGTTAGTTGCTAGGTGCCATCTAGTTTGCCTCGACTCATGGGAACACTATGCATAGCAGATTGAAACATGCCAGTTCTGAGGTAACCTCACAATTGTTGCTATGTTTGAACACATTGATGTTACCACTATGCCAATCCATCTTGCTGGGGGTCTTCCTCTCTTTTTCCACCTCTCCATTTTACCAAACCAGTGACTGGTTCCTCCTGACACTATGTCTGAAGTATGAGAGAAAAAAATCTCGCCATCCTGGTTTCCAAGGAGCACTCTGGCCATATTTCTTCCAACATAGACCTATTTGTTCTTCTGACAGTTGATGTCTTCAATTTTCTCCTTCAACTCAAATGCATCAATACTTCTTCTACATTCTTTCTTATTCACTGTCCAACTTTCACATGCTATAAGGGCTATTGAAAATACCACGGCTTGGGTCAGACACACTTTAGTCCTCAAACTTACATTTTTGCTCTTCAACACTTTAAAGAGGTCTTGTACAGCAGATTTGCCCAATGCAATGTCATTTGATTTCTTGACTGCTGTTTCCATGAGTGTTGATGGTTGATTCAAGCAATGTTTAACAATTTCATTTTTTTCTCCATTTATATAGATGTTGTTAATTGATCCAGTAGTATTTTATTTTCTTCACATTGAGGTGAAACCGATTTCTAAGCTGTTGTCTTTAATCATCATCAGTAAGCATTTTAATACAGGAAGAGAGCAAAAAGTCATTAAGAAGACAAGGAAGAAGAAAAGCCCAACATGAATGTCATCCAGCATAGAGGTGCTAAAGCAAATGAAAGAAATGAGAAGGCAAAAGAGCTGAAGAGAAAATTCCAAAGCCTAGCTTGAAAAGACAACATCAAATATTATAATTAAATAAGCACAAACCTGGAGTTAGAAAACCAAAATGGAAGAACATTCTCAACATTTCTCAAGCTGAAGAACCCAAGGAAAACATTCAAGCCTCAACTTTTAATACTGAAGGATTTTCTGGACAAAATAATGACCGATGCAGAAAGTATCAAAAGAAGAAGGGAAAAATACACAGAATATCTGTATCAAAAAGAAATAATCAATGTTTATTCATTTCAAGAGATAGCATATGATCAGAAGCTAGTGTGTAGAAGAAAGAAGGCCATTGTGTGCAGAAGACATTGACAATAAACAAGATTCTTGGAATTGATGAAATACACATTGAAAGCTTTGAACAAAGTGGTGCAGCTCTGGAGGCACTCACTTATCTATATCAATAAATTTGGAAGATAGCTACCTGAACAACTGATTGGAAAAAATCCACATTTGTGCCTATTCTAAAGAGAGGTGACCTAATGAAATACAGAAATCCTCAGACAATATCATCATTATCACACACACTTAAAATTCTGCTTAAGATAATTCAAAACCAGCTGCAACAGTACATTGACAAGGAGCTTTCAGAGATTCAAAAAAGATTCAGAAGAGTATGTGGAGTGAGACATATCATTGCTGACATAGATGGATCTTGGATGAAAGCAGAGAATATTAGAAAGATGCTTACCTCAGCATTATTGACTATGCAAAGGGTTTCAGCTGTGGCTAATGACAAGCTATGACAACTCTGTGAAGAATGAGTATTCTGGATCACTTAATTGTGCTCATGAGGAACTTGCACATAGACCAAGAGGCATGTGTTCAAACAGAACAAGGGAACGCTGAATGGTTTAAAATCAGGAAATGTGTGTGCCAGGATTATATTCTTTCAAAATACTTCTTCAGTCTATATGAAGAGCAAATAATCTGAGAAGTTACATTACATGAAAAAGAAGGTGGCATCAGGATTGGAGGAAAACTCATTAACAACTTGTAATATGCACATGATACAACCTTGCTTGCTAAAATAATTGCTGCTGATGATCAAAGAACAAAATCTCAGTATGGGTTGCAAAGAAAATTAAATCCTCACCAATGGATCAGTAAATAAAATCAAAATCAATGGAGAAAAGATTGAAGTTGTCAAAGACTTAATTTTTCTCACATCAACCATTAACACTCAAGGAAGCAGCATTCAAGAAATTAAATGAAATATTGTATTCAGCAATGAAAAACCTTTTAAATGTGTTCAATAGTAAAGATGTCACTTTGAGAATAAAATTATACCTGGTATTTTCAATCTCCTCATATGCATGTGAAAGTTGGATAATACATAAGGAAGGTAGTAGAAGAATTGATGAATTTGAATTGTGGTGTTGGAGAAGAATATTAAGGGTGCCATGGACTGCCAGAATAACGAAATCTGTTTTGGAGGAAGTATAATCAATATTCTCCTTAGCAGCCAAGATTGCCAGACTTTGTCTCTCACATTTCAAACATAATATCAGGAGGGACCAGTCCCTGGAAAAGGACACATGCCTGGTAAAATGGAGGGCCATCAAAAAAGAGGGAGACTCCTAACAAGATAAATTGTCACAGTGGCAGCAACAATGGGCTTAAGTGCAGCAGCAGTTGTAAGGATGGTGCAGGACCCAAATGTGTTTCATTTTATTGTTCATAGGGTCTCCATGAGTCTAACAAACTTGATGGCACTTAACAATAGCAACAATGAGAAACTTTTCCATAGAAGAAAGGACAGGCTTTCTGCTCCCACCAGGAATATTGAGTCAGAAATCCTAAACTGGGTGGCTATGACTCAGAACTGACTCCACAGCACTTAAGCAACAACAGCATGCCTCAAAGACCTGTTAATTTAAAGAAAATAGAGCTGGGAGTGGAATCCATTCTTTTGACCTGGGACCTCTGCACTATCAAACTCTTAGATCCAGGAGAAAATAGATGCCAAGTTACAGGGAGATCTCCAAGGAATGTTGGGCCTATAAATACTAAAAATAGACAAGGATCTTGCCCCAGAGCTGGCAGAAAAAGAATATACTCCCTTAGAGCTGAAACTCTATATTTGAATCTCTGGAGTACGGATGTGGCACTGAAGAACAAACATTGGACTGCTACCTACAAGACTGACAATTCAAACCCACTTGTCACTCCTTGGAAACCCTAAACGGGATTTCTATGAACTATCTCCACAGCATTTAACAACAACAAATATATAAATAAATTTTAATTGGTTTTTATTCGTATTCATAACTTCCAGCCTCTTACAGGTGTATTTCCCATTTGTTATTGTTAGAAGCCATCTAATTAATTTCAGCTTATAGGGAACCTATACACAATGCAGAAAACAGTGTTAAGTCCTGCACCACCTTCTCAATTGTCATTATGTCTCAGTACCTTGCTGCTCTAATTACGTAAATCTACATTGTTGGGAGTTTTCCTCTTTTTCACTCACTGTCCACTTTCCCAAGCATGATGTCTGCCTCCAGGGACTGATCCTTCCTCATAGCATGTCCAAAGTACCAGAAACAAAGTCTCATCATCCTATCTTTTAAGGAATATTTTGGCTGCACATCTTCCAAGACAAACTTTTTTTCTTCTTCTTCTTCTTGCAAATTAAAGTTACTTCAGTATTCTTCTTCAACACTATAATTCAAATACATTCGTTCTCTGTCAGCTTCCTTATTTATCATCCAATTTTTATATTCATATGAAGCAATTGAAAATTTCATGGCTTGGGTCAGGTGCACCTTCGTCCACAAAGTGACATCTTTGCTCTTTAACACTTTGCAGGGTCTTGTGCAGCAGACTTACCTAATAGTCATTGTTGTTGTTAAGTGTTGTTGAGTCCATTCTGATTCACTGTGGCCTTGTATATGGTTTCTGAAGAGCAGCTGGTGAGTTTTAAATGCCAATATTGTGGTTGCTGTTAAGTGCTATCAACTTGTTTCTAACTCAGAGACTTTGAATAGGGTTTCTGAGAAGTGCCTGGTGAGTTTTAACCTCCAACCTTGTGGTTCAAACAAACCTTGCAGTAGAGTGCTTATCCTATAGCACTACTTTAGGACCCCAAACACCAACATTAAGCATACATAATGTCCCATTTGTTGATGTTAAGTGTTGTCAAGTTGGTCCTGACTCATACCAACTATGTATAGAGTTTCCAAGAAAGAACTGGTGGGTTTGAATCACCAACTTTGCAGTTAGCAGTCCAGTGCATATCCTATAGCACCACACCAGTAACCTTCAAAATGGTATACGAAACATTGCCAGTCTAAATAGAAGTTGCTTCATATGGAGTCTGGTATGGCACTATAGGATAAGCACTTGACAGTTGAAGCACTGTAGGATAAGCACTTGAAGGTCAGTTTGAACCACTTGAACCTCACTTGCCACTATTTGGGAATCCTATGCAGGGTTGTTATGGGTCAGAACCAACTAAATGGCACTGAAAAACAACAGCAACAACTCTATATTGTACCTCTATATGCTTTGGCTGGCAATGTTTAATATAAATTTCTAAGGGATACTGGTGTTTTGCTATAGGATAAGCACTTGACTGCTTACTACAAGGTTGGTGGTTCAAACCTTTTTCCATCACTTATCTGTCAGTTTTTTTGTTCTGTAATGACTTTGTGTTGCTGTGATACTAGAAACTATGCAACTGGTATTTTCAATTTCAGCTGAGCTTTCAGACTAAGACAGACTAGGAAGAACATTCAGACTACTCTGAATGTTTAGTCACTGAAAGCCTTATGAGCAGCAGTGGAATACTGCCAGCACCAGAATATTGCCAGACATAATGCCAGAAGATGAGCTCTTTGGGTTGGAAGGCACTCAAAGTATGACTGGGGAAGTATAGAGTTTCTGAAGCTCTAAATCTTTTCAGGAGCAGAAAGTCTCATCTTTTGCTCATAAATCAGCTGGGGAATTAGAGCAGCTTAAATTGTGCTTACAAGCCCAATTTATAACCCACCATGCCACAATATCTCCTTATACCATGTCATGAGCTAATAATAATAATACCCTACTGCCATAGAGTTGACTCCATCTCATAATGACCCTGAAAAAGCACATCTTTATGAAAACAGTCTCATCATTTCTCCTGTGGAGCAAGCAGATGAGTTTGAACCACTGACCTTAGATTAACAGCTTAATGCCTAACTCATAGGACTACCAGGGCTTCTTTACAACCCACTAGAGATATGATTTTTCACTTTTCACTTATTCATCAGTTAATTTGAAACACACTTATAGAGCTCATGCTCTGCTTCTGTGTCCTTGAAAACTCACAAGAAGCTAATGACAGAAAGAACTGTCTCAGGGTCAGCTCACTCATGGTGAAGTGGTAGGATCAGGCTATGAAAAGCTTTTAGGAGGAGGCAATATCTTCATAATCCTAATATAAAAGCAAAGAGAATTCAAATAAGTAGGGATCACAGATTAAGTATCTTGTATGTCATGCTAAGAAATTTAAATTCTAACTTAAACAAAGCCATTTAATCAATTTAAATGGAAGACTGATGTGCTCTGATTATCTTCAGTTCCCACATTACAAATGATATTTGTTCCTCACTGTGTTTCTAAGAATTTTTAGGTCAGTTGGGACAGGTGCAAAAAGTTCTTACTTAGCCTTACTTAGTGGAAAGTTGGTGCTACAGGATAAGCACTGGTCTGCTAACCAAAAAGCCAGTGGTTCAAACCACCAGCAACTCTTCGGAAACTCTATGAAGGATCACTGTGAGTTGTAACTGCTTCAAAGGCACTTAACATCAACAATAGTGCAAACAACAGCAAAGCCTTTTCAATGATTTAAAAGCTGCACAAACAAGTGAAGGTGATTGTCACGAGGAATTTCATGTGAGTGATGTTGATTTAATTATTTTAAAGTGAGGGCAAATTTTCATAACATTCAAGCATCCCTTCAGAGATGGCATTGCCCAGCTGAAGGGTGATGACTGACCTCACTGATTTGAATGTGTATGGCTCTCTACAGCCCTGCCTATAATCCAATCTCATCTATCTGACTTCTCAAAAGGGCTAGCTAAATCTCTTCCAAATTTCACATTCTAAATCTTCTACCAGTAATTTTTCCCATGCTAGTTGCCATGATAAATCCCCACAACTATAAAAATTCTCATTTGTTCCTACTTTATTCACTTCCATGGCCATTACAGAATGGTTTGAAGCACAGAATTAAACGGCAAGTAGGAGTTGTCTCCATCATTCCTCTTTCCGTTTGTTGTACTGTGATGATTTACATATTGCTGCGATGCTTGAAGCTATGGCACTAGTATTTTAAATACCAGCAGTGTCACCAATGGTAGACAGGTTTCAGCTGAGCTTCCACACTAAGATTAGAAGAAGGAGAGGCAGACTAGTTCTGAATGTTTAGCCACTGCATGTTGTTATGTCACATACCTATCAGCAAAACATTGTCTAATATAGTACCAGAAGATGAGCTCTTCAGGCTGGAAGTCACTCAAAATGCTACTGTGGAAGAATTGCCTCCTCACAGTGAAGTGACCATGATGACTCTAATGGAGTAAAGTTTTCATGACCTTTATTTGCTGATGGGCAAAACTCACAAGAGAAACAGCTTCAGACATCCATAAGTAATCAGAAGGTGGAATGTACAAAGTATGAAGCTAAGAAAATGAGAAGTTATCAAAAATTAAATGGAACACATAAAAATTGATATTCTAGACATTAGTGAGCTGAAGTGGATTGGTATTGGCCATTTTGCATCTGAACATTTGGTTTACTCTGCTGGGAATGACAAACCAAAGAAGAATGGCATACCATTCATTGTCAAAAAGAATATTTCAAGATCTATCTTGTAGTATAATGCTGTCTGTGATAGGAAAATATCCATACACCTACAAGGAAGATCAGTTAATAACACAATTATTCAAATTTATGAACAAACCAATAAAGACACTGATGAGGACACTGAAGTATACTACCATATTCTTTAGTCTGAAAATGATCAAACATGTAGTCAAGATGTAAAAATAATTACTGGTGATTGGAATGCAAAAATTGGAGACAAAGAGGAAGGGTCAGTAGTTGGAAAACATGCCCTGGTGATAAAAATGATGCTGGAGAGTGCATGATAGAATTTTGTAAAATCAATGACTTACTCATTGCAAATACTTTTTTAAACACTATAAAAGGAAATTATACACATGCAAAACAAGACCAGGGACAGACTCTGAAACAGACCATCAGTTGCTCATATGTAAATTCAAGCTGAAGCTGAAGAAAATTAAAACAAGCCAATGAGAGTCAAAATATGACTTTGCCCATTGTTGTTAAGAGCTCATAGTGTTGTTAAATGCCATCAAGTTGGTTCTGATTCATAGTGACCCAGTTCAGGGTTTCCAAGAAGCAGCTAGTGGGTTTGAACTGCTGATGTTATGGTTCAAACTAACCTTTCAGTCTAGTGCTTATCCTACAGTGCTACACCAGGACTCCTAAGTGCCCATAGTGTATATGGTTTCTGAAGAGTGGCTGGCAGGTTTGAACTACCGATCTTTTTGTTAACTGTCCAGTGATTATTCATATCCCACCTGAATTTAGAGACCATCTCATGAAGAAATCTGATACTTTAGACACTGATTACCAATAACCAGAAGAGTTGTGGAATGGCTTAAAGAACATTGTACTTGAAGAAAACAAAAGGTCCTTAAAAAGACAAGAAAGAAAGCAAAAGCCAAAATGCATGACAGAAGAGAATTTGAAACTGTTCCTATAGTGTAGATATGCTAAAGGGACTAGAATAAATGAAGAAGTAAAATAATTAAGCAGAAAACTTCAAAGCACAGCTAAACAAGACAAAAATTAAAGTAGTCAAATGAAACATAAATGTGCAAAGACCTGGAGTTAGAACACACCCAGAATTTCATAAGCAGAAAAAACTGAAGGAAAAATTCAAGACTTGAGTTGAAATACTGAAAGATTCTATGGGCAAAACATAAATTATGCTGAAAGCATCAAATGAAGATGTATGATATACTACAGAATCACTATATCTAAAAGAAATGGTCAATGTTCAAACATTTCTAGTGGTAGCATATGAGGAAAAACTGATAGTACTGAAGGAAGAATTCGAAAATGCACTGAAGACATTGTGAAAATCAAGGCTCCAGAAATGGATGCAATGCAGATTGAAACCTTTCAGTAAACAGTTGCAGCCCTGGAGGTGCTCACTTATCTATGCCAATACGTTTGCAAGACAGCTATCTGGAGAACTAATTGGAAGAAATACACATCTATGCTCACTCCAAAGAGAGGTGACTCAATGGAATGGGGAAATCATTGAACAATAATATTATTAATATCACATGAAAGGAAAATTTTACTGAAGATGATTTTGAAGTGGCTATAATAGTGCATCGATAGGAAACTGCCACGTATTCAAGCTAGTTTCAGAAGAGAACATGGAACAAGGACATCAGATGGATCTTGGCTGAAAGCAAAGAATACCAGAAAAATGTTTATTTTTGCTTAGTTGACTATGCAAAGGCTTTTTTTTTTTTTTGTAGGAAATGCCAGAGGATTAGAGTTTGATATTTAACAGCATAATCGACCACGATCCAAGATGTAAGGTACCATGTTCAAGAAACTGGGGGTGACGGACTGGGGAAGAAAACACTCTGAAAACTAACTATGATTTAGACTAAGAACACACATTTTATCATATAAAACCTCACTACACGTAGTAGTCAGGTGCAGAGTCATGTGATCTTCTGTTGGCTTGTGAAAATAGCATTCTACATCCAGTGCCAATTACGACCGACCTTCAGCTCTTCGGTGTGGCGGGGATCTTACTTTCACCTTCCAGCTCTTCCATCCCAGCCTGTGACATGAGGTCTGCAGTGTTTTTCTCCAGGTCATCGATGCGACTGCTCATATCATCAATTCTTCCAATGCTCTGGTTGGACATGGTCTGGAACTTGTCCTGCATCTGCTGCAGCAGAGTCTTGACCACAGAATTGAGATCCTGGACGCTCTTGGGGTTGGTCTAGGCCATCTCCACAGTTCCCAGCTTGGCGGTGATGTCGCGGACCGTCCGCAAAGGCTTTTGACTGTGTGGATTATAAAAACCTATGAATAATATCACAAAGAATGGGTATTCCATAACAATTGTGCTCATAAAGAACTCGTACATAGGACAATAATCCGTTGTTAGAACAGAACAAGGGGATACTGAATGGTTTAAAATCAGGAAAAACGTGCATCAGGATTGTTTTCTTTTACCATATTTATTCAATTTGTCTGCTGAACAAATAATCCAGAAGCTGGATTATATGAAGAAGAACAATGTTCAGGATTGGAGGACAACTCATTAAAACCCTGTAATATGCAGTTGACACAATCTTGCTTACTGGAAGTAAAGAGGACTTAAAATACTGTTGAAGATAAAACTCTACAGCTCTTTCAATATGGATTTCACCTCTGTGTAAAGAAAACAATAATCCTCACAACTGGGCCAATAAATAACAACAAACGGAGAAAAGATTGAAACTGTCCAAAACTTCTTTTTGCTTGGATCAACCATCAACACTTAAGGAAACAGCAATTCAGAAAACAAAAGATATATTGCATTAGGCAAATCTGCTTAGCTAGATCTCTTTAAAGTGTTCAAAAGCAAAGATATCCATTTGAGGACTTAATTGTGCCCTACACAACCCATTGTATTTTCAGTAATCTTATATGCATGTGAAAGACAATTAATAAAGAAGACCATTGAAGAATGTATACATTGAGTTATGGTGTTGGAGAAGAATATTAAAATTATCATGGATTGCCAGAAGAATGAACAAATTTTTTGTCAGAAGCTCCTTAGAAGCCAGGATGGTGAGGCTTCAACTCTCATACTTCAGACATGTTATTAGCGGGGAGCAGTGCCTGCAAAAGGATATCATGCTTGGTAAAATGAAGGATCGAGAAAAAGAGGAAGATCCCCATTGAGATGGACTGTCACAGTGGCAGCAGCAATGGGATAAAAATAACAACTATTGTGAGTTTGGTGCAGGAATGGTCAATATTACTTTCTGTTGTACATAGAGTCACTATGAGTTGGAGCTGAATTGACAGAACCTAACATGGACTCCTGGTGTGGTCCTGAAGACTAAGCACAGGATTGAGAATCACAAGATCATCAGTTTAAACCCATCAGCTATTCCTCCGAAACCCTACACAGGGTGACTGTGAGTTGGAACACAACAAAAGTAACAATAGGTGGCGTCTATAAATCAGATGTTTATAACCTGTAAAGTACCTGTACTGATGTATAAATGGAGTTGTTTTCACCGCATAAAAGTTTTATTCTACCTGATCTAAGAATACTATGTTGTTGTAATTGCTAAGTGCCCTCGAGTCAGTTCCCCCATTCATAGCAACTCTGTATTGGGTTTCCAAGGAGCGCCTGGTGAATTTGAACCTCTGACCTTGCGATTCAAATTGACCTTGTAGTCAGTGCATTAACCCTCAGTGCCACACCAGGACTCCTATATTATAAAGCATCAATATTTCTTATTTTGTGGTACTATCATTTATCCAACTACTCTCTTTTGTGTGCAATTTTATTTGCATTATTGTTGTTATGTGCCGTTGAGTCGGTTCCAACTCATAGCGACCCTGTACAGGGTTTCTGAGGCTGTAAATCTTTACGGGAGCAGAAAGCCTCATCTTTCTCCTGCGGAACAGCTGGT
>NW_006408561.1:11127321-11128525 GCF_000296735.1 Chrysochloris asiatica | reverse complement strand
ACTACTGATCCTTCCTCTTTGCTCCCAACCTTTGCATTCCAATCACCAGTAATGATCAATACATCTTGATTGCATGTTTGATCTATTTCAGATTGAAGAAGTTTGTAGAAATCTTCTATTTCATTCTCACTGGCTTTAGTGACTGGTGTGTAAATTTGAATAATAGTGGTATTAACTGGGCTTCCCTGTAGGCGCATGGATACTATCCTATCACAGACAGTGTTGTACCTTATGACTGATCTGGATATGTTCTTTTTGATGATGAATGCAACACCATTCCTCTTCAATTTTTCATTCCTGGCATAGTTGACCATGTGGTTTTCAGATTCAAAATGGCCAATACTAGTCCATTTCAGCTCACTAATGCCTTAGATATTGATGTTTATGCGTTCCATTTCATTTTTGACAACTTCCAATTTTCCCAAATTCATACTTCGTACATTTCATATTCCAATTTTCAATGGATGTTTGCAGCTGTTTCTCTTCTTTTTGAGTTGTGCCCCATCAGCAAATGAAGGTGTCATGGGCTTTTCTCCCACCAGCTTTACTCCATTCGTGTCATCATGTTCAGCTCTACTTTGAGGCAGCTCTTTCCCAGTTGCATTTTCAGTGCCTTCCAACCTGAGGGGCTCATTTTCCTGCACTATATCTGACAGTGTTTCTCTACTAATCATAAGGTTTTCAGTGACTAACTATTCGGAAGTAGTTCGTCACTCTTTCTTCCTAGTCTGTCTTTTTCTGGAAGCTCATCTGGAACCTGTCCACAATGGGTGATCCTGCTGGTATTTAAAATACCAGTGGCATAGCTCTCAGAATCACAGCAACTCACAAGCCACCACAGTATGACAAACTGACAGATGAGTCATGGCCATTTGATATTTTTAAATGCCATTGAATCAGTTCTGACCCATAAAGACCTTTCAAGGCATGACTGGTGGGTTTGAACTGTCGAACTTGTAGCACAAACTTAACTTGTGGTCTAGCACATTAACCTGCTCGCACCAGGACTCCATATATAGTTTTTGTTAAGTGACTTAGTGTCAGTTCTGACTCACTGAGAACTTGTACAAGGTTTCTGAGGCTTTTTAAATCTGTGCAGGAGCAGAAAGCCTCATCTTTATTCCACTGAGTGTCTAGCTGGCTGGCTTGAATCTCAGACCTTGTGATTTGCAGCCCAATGCTTATTGTATGAAACCTCCATGCT
>NW_006408561.1:11121276-11127151 GCF_000296735.1 Chrysochloris asiatica | reverse complement strand
TTTCTATTATGTTGTTACCAATAGACAAAGTGTAAAATTATATAATTATTTCTATTATGAATTTTTAAAAATCTATATCCTTGGAGTCCTCAAACTACAGTCACTTTCTTAGAAATTTTTTTCTTGCCCACTCCGTCCAGATCTTACTTTTCCCAAAACATACCCAGCCTGTGACTCAAAAACAAAAAATTATGGATGAGCAGACATCTGAAGTTGGACATTATATATACCAGCTGAGATGAAAGAAACCTAGTCTAGGCTGAGGAAATCAAAACTTTAATAGGAAAAGGAGGTTATACTTTTTGCAGACAAAAGATAATATTTTGTTGTGTACTTAAATTTACATAGCTGCATGTGTTAACTTCCCTAGCAAGACCAAACCAAATCCTTCACCATTGTCTATTCCCATGCATAGCAATTATTTCAGAGTAGAGTTGCTCCCTAGGATTTTAAAACTGAGAAAAACAAAACCACTGCCATCAAGTAGATTCAAACTCATAGTGTTTCCAAAGTGGTGATATTTACAGATAAATACCTTTCTATCACCGAGACACTGGTGGATCCAAACCACTGGCCATTTGTTTTTTGCTTTTTTTAAAAAGTTTTTATTGTGAATTATGTGATAGTTTACATGGGAGAACATTAGCTTTACATTCATCCTATCACATATTATTTCATTGTCATGATTACAATCCCCTCCATGCATCATCAAACAACCAAAAGATATACCCCACAAGCCTGCCCCCTCAGTTTTCAGCACTCAGCCCCTCTTCCTCTCTGGGTCTAGAGTCCTCAGGCACTCCATCTTTCCACATCATCATCTCTGCCTCCATTTCTGGCATCACTGTTTCTCTGGGTAGGGCCCCGCACTCCACTTGATCGTCCCATGGACCTCCGCTTCTGGACTGCAAAGTCAACCACTCCCCTCCTTTTGCTATAAAATGTCTACCTTTACATTTCCAACCCTCACAGACCACTGACCCTTTGATCAGTAGCCAGGTACTTAAACCAGTGTCAAGTACACTGGGAATAAATACACTTAGTTAGCCAGCAGCCCACTATCATCTAATTGATTCCAACTCATAGCAACACTAGAGGACAGAGTCAAACTGCCTCTTTTGGTTTCTGAGACGAATCTTTATGGAAGTAGATAGCCTCATCTTTCTCCTTAGGAGTGGCAGATAGGCTTGAACTGCTGGCTGCAGTTTACAGCCCAGTGACAAACCACTAGTTAAGTGTTAGAAAAGAGCATTGTATAGGGGTTAAGCTCATTAAGCATCAGACACTCAAGATTGTACAAAATGATTTGTTACATGTCCCATTATTCATTGATCTAAAGTTTCTACAGTTATATATCTAGCTTGTGCTGGCCAAACCAAGGTCATGAAAAGTTTGTGGTATTTTATCAACTTCAGTTGGCTAGAAAAAGTTGTGATAAAAGCCAGTTTAGGTATCACTAAAGTGCTACTGTAAATCAACATCTTTGCTTAAAAGTCTGCTTTTATCCTGAGGTAAAGAAACTACTCATACAAAGAATAGGAAAATTACCAAATTTTTCATTCTTTACCACCATTTTTATTTCAAATACATTTCCATTATGGCATTTAGAATCATCTAATGTATGAATGAACTGGAATGTCCCTCACAACAACATCGAAGACCCTTGAAAATATATACTTGTCAATTGCATTAGTTCAAAAAATACATCTAAAATTGTTGGAACACCTATGAGTCCTCATATGACAAGTCTTGATCATATGAAAAGATACCAATAGGTTTTTTTGATGTACTTTATCTAAAGATTGCTTGATGTAACCGAAAGCATTTACCAAAACCAACAAGAAGTGTTAGCCTGTACATAAACCCATCCATGCTTCTTCTATAAATTAAAGTAATTTTACTGTGTCCAGACTCAGGAAGCTGGGTTAAAGATTATTTATTTTTAATAGCTTATAAGAGTCTATATAGTTGGATTTACTATAATTGTCTTTTAATGGAAACCTTAAATGTAGAACTCTAATTCAGGAACTCCAAGCCAAGGGAGAAACCTAAGAATTAAATTATATAAGTGCATAGCCTTGACTTCTCAGAAAGTTGCACTTCACTAGGTTCATAGATAAAAGAGGACTAGGCCATTTGAAATATTAGCTGTATTGTTGTTGTTATTAAGTATGATTGACTCTGTTCCTACTCACAATGACCCTGTATAGTGATTCCAAGGAGTAGCCAGTGAGTTTCAACAGCTGACCTTGTGGATCAAACCGAACTTGGGGTCCAGTGCTTCATACCCAAAATGGTATACAACTCTTCATAGAGGACATGCTGGAGTTGTTGTGAATGCTGGTGAATCAATTTAGACTCATAGCATCCTGTATAGGGTTTCTAAGGCGTGCTTGGTGGATTTGAACAACCAACCTTGTGGTAGACAGTCCAGTGCTTATCCTACAGTGCCACTCCAGGACACGAGGAATAATACCTTGATATAAATATACAAAGCTATGAGAATATCACCTAATTTGAGCAAAAATTTTAAGTACATTTCTCAAGTTTATGAGAGTCAGTTATGTCACAGTTTCAACAGAACAAATGTAGTTAGTCTCATCAGTGCAAAGGTATTTTCCTTGACTAATTATTTAAGTGGACTTCTAATGTGGCACTGTAGTACCAGCATTGGACTGTGAATCACAAAGTTGGCAGTTCAAACCCATGAGCTACCCCTTGGGAACCCTATATAGGGGTGCTATAAGTCAGAACCAACTCAATGGCATTTAACAGCAGCAATTATTTAAGTGAATTGCTGTTAAGTGTCATTGAGCTGGTTCTGACCCATAGCGACCCTGTATAGGGTTTCTGAGAAGCAGCTTGTAAGCTTGAACTGGCAACCTTTCAGTTCAAATGGCTATGCAGTCTGGCACATCAACCCACAGCGCCACACCAGGACTCCATTTAAATGAATAAGTTGTTACTATTTCCTTGATGTGGTACCATCAGTAATGCTTTACGTTTTGCACATTTTTAGAAAAGTTATGCTTATTGTTAGATATTCTATGGGTATTTATAAGAATTAAGGTAGCAGAAATTATATACTGAGAAAAATAAAACAACTGGTTTCACTTAAATTTGGTTGCTGAATATTAGCATGAAGAGAAAAATGTTTCAAAGTAAGGTTACTAATTTCTGGTCATTCAGAAACGGAAATTAAATTTCATGGATAAATTTTAACTTAATTGTAGCTGTGACATTTTACATGTTGGGTGCCATCGAGTCAACACTGACTCATAGCAACCGACTCATGCACAACAGAATGAAACACTACCCTTTCCTGGGTCAACCTCACAATCATTGCCATAACTAAGCCCGCTGCTGCTGCCTCTATGCCAACCCATCTCTTTGGACATCTTCCTCTTTTTCTCCAACCCTCCAGACAGAAGAAGTATGCCAAACCCAACAGTAACATTTTTTATTGAAGCTAACAAATGAGTCCTTTCTAGGCAGAATTTATTTTAAAATTGGGATGTCAGAAGCATTGCAAACTAGCCCTTCCAATAGCAAAGAATAAGTCCGTAGATCTGTAAACAATAGGTTAAAGCAAGCTCCACTGTTCATTGGTCAGGAACATGTCATTATTAGAATACTATAAATTTAGTTGGTCTCACTAAAAGATGACAGACAACAACAATACAATTGATCTGTTATGTCTCTCTTCAATTAGCTTGCAAAGAAAGTTTTCTATCTACAACAGCAATTGCTGAGGACATCTCAAAAAGTGATTATTGTGTTTTAAAACAACTGGTCTTACTCAGAGACTGATTTTTCAATATAAATGTCTGGCATTCCAAAGTAGCATATGATTCTAGAATTGTATACTAAAAAAGTAGCCATATATACACGTTGCAAAACTTAACTACCTTGCCTGATCATATGCTACCTCTTGAAATAGTTGAATATTAACCATTTCCTTTTGGTACAGTGACTCTGTGTACGCCTTCCATCTTCTCTTGATGCTTTTGCATCATTCAATAATTTGCCCAGATAATCTTTCAATAACGAAAGTCAAGGCTTGAATTTTTTCTTCAGTTCCCCCAGCTTGAGAAATGCTGAGCGTGTTCTTTCTATTTGGTTTTCTGATTCCAGATCTTTGCATATTTCATTTTAATATTTGGCTTTATCTTCTCAAGCTGATCTTTGAAATTTTCTGTTCAACTCTTGGACCTACTCATTTCTTCCATTTGCTTTAGCATCTCTATGCTGGAGAGCAAGTTTCAGTGTCTCTTCTGACATCCATTTTGACATTTTCCTTCTGGGACCCTGCATTGGCTTTCCGAAGATTGGCTTCTGGGTTTTAACTAGCAAGTTAGTTGTTGTGGTCAGCAGTCCAGTGCTTTTCCTATAGGTCTCACCAGGATTCCAAAATATTGACTAGCAGTGTTCATTAAAAGACATCTTTGTCTGGTTCCTATTCTTAAGGGGAATGGGTTTCAATTTCTCTCCACTGAAAGTGATGCTAACTATTTTGAATATATTTATGCTGAGGAATGCCCCTTCTATTCCTGTTTTGTTGAGTCCTATTTAATTTTTTTTTTTTTTAAATCAGTAATGGGTGTTGGATTATTTCAAATGCCTTTCATGGATGGCTTGATCTGATCATCTGGGTTTGTTTGTTTTACACTTTGTTTTATTTATGTGGTGGATTACTTTGGTTGTTTTTCTAATATTGAACCATACATGCATACCTGGTATGAATTCCACTTCATCATTATGTATTATTTTTTTCATATGTTGGATTCCATTGACTAAGATTTTGTTGAGAATATTTACATCTATGTTCATGAAAGACATTAGTCAATAATTTTATTTTTCATGATTTCTTTGCCTAGTTTTGTATAAGGATTATACTTGAGTCAAAAAATTATTTGGCAGGGGGGCCCATTTCACTTTTGACAACTAACTTTCAATTTTCCTAGTTACTTTGTAATTGCATTCTGATTATTAATGGATGTTTCAGCTGTTTCTTCCCATTTTGAATTGTGCCACATTAGCAAATGAAAGTCTCAATAATTTTGCTCCATTCAAGTCATTATGACTAAATCTACTTTGAGGAGATAGCTTTTCCCCAGCCCTATTTTCAGTGCTTTCTAACCTGAGGGGCTTATCTTCTGACACTACATCTGACTATGCTCTGCTGGTATTCATAAGATTTTCCGTGGCTAACCATGTAAATGAATATAGTTTTGTCAATTAAGATGAACTCATTGACCCCCACAACCCATGGTAGCACTGCTTTTCATGACATAACTTTAAGAGCAATATTTTCTTAATAGAATAAATTTTGTCTTAGGTTACTAGTTCTTCAACATTCATACACATTATAGTCATCTAGGAAGCTATTAAAAGTCCCAGTGTTCAGTTCTTTACCTCCACAAGTGAAATCTTAATGTGTGAATGGGGTTCAGGTATCTGTGTTTTTAAAATAACTCCTCAGTTTTTTTCCGCAACATGCAACAAAGTGTGGGAACTAATGGACCATCTAAAGAATTAAGGAAGTCTTCATATTGTGTTGGCACTCAAATCAGTTAACTATGAAACTTGAAATTTTATGTAAGAAAGAAATAGTAATTAATGATATCACAAATACTAATTGTTTTTATCAGAATTACAAACTGTACCAGAGATTACTCAAATATTGTTTAGAATAAGTTTGGGGTAATCCTTCTTTCTAAGACCTGTACATAAGTAAGTTATCTTTTCAGGGTATAATTTTTAACAATAAATACATGTGTTTGATTACTAATAAATTTGAAAAATAACTATGCCTTGGAAACCCTACACAGGGTTGTTATTAATCAGAATTGGTTTGACGATACGTAACAATCAT
>NW_006408561.1:11114983-11121176 GCF_000296735.1 Chrysochloris asiatica | reverse complement strand
GTTCCAACTCATAGCGACCCTGTACAGGGTTTCTGAGGCTGTAAATCTTTACGGGAGCAGAAAGCCTCATCTTTCTCCTGCGGAACAGCTGGTGGTTTCAAACTGTTGACCTTGAGGTTCGCAGCCCGATTTGTAACCATTACACTACCAGAGTTCCTTTTATTTGCATTAGCAGTATGTCAATTTTTACATCTACGTTATTATCCTTTTGAAATTAGTTCAAAATATACTTTTCTTGTTTCAGCATGAAGGTACTTAGCACTGAAATTTGTCTTTGATTGAAAATTTGGCAATATTTCATATGTTTACATACCTATTTTTTTAACTTAATTTTGCATGCAAATACTTGCTTTGGAGATATTTGTTAGTTGACTTTTTAATATCTCTGTTTGTTTATGCATACCTGTTATAAATATCCCCATACTCTCATAAATATTAGGGAACATTATAGTTTGTATGATTATTTGATCATTTGTTATTTTTATATAAATTTTAATTTTATATAAATTGATTATACAGCTTTCCACTTTATAGATCAAATTTAATAAAGCTTTCTAGTTTGGGTTTTCTTTTGGGAGAGGTGGTTCATATGCTGGAAATAGGTTTTTGAACCATATTCTTCTTTTAGAAGAAAAATAAGTTTTCTGTATTATAAAAATGTATAAGATTATAGTAAAAATAAGAACTATTTTTAAAATCAACTAAATTGCTCCTAGTAATATTACTAAGGTCCTTAAAAATAATATAAATGTTTTAAGTTCTCCAACACTGTTGTATTTATTTTAATATATTTTTATATTTTGAATAGTTTTCTTATTATTTTTGGCTTTCTTTGTTTCAATATTCTTAACAACATAGTTGATAATAATTTTGAATATTATAAATATCAAAAGGAACTCTGGTGGTGCAGTGTGTTAGTTATTGAACTGCTAACTGAAATGTTGATGATTGTGAGCAAGATGAGACTGTCTGATTCCATAAAGATTTATAGTTCGTGAGCTCCAAAGAAGTGGTTCTACTATGCCCTTTAGGATCTGAATCAACTTAAGGGAAGTGGGTTTGGGATTTATCAATATCAAGTGTTTTTTCTTAATTATATAATTACTCAATTTTTTTTTACCATTTTTTCCTTGTCTACTTTTTGTAATGTAAGACTTATTTTTCTTCTATTTATATGTATATAATATGTTTGTTCTGAGCTTTTACTTTTAACTTTATTGTGATACATTTTTTTTTTTACAGATGTTATTTAAATGCTATGTAATAGAATATTTAACCTGAGGACAATTGAAAAACATGCATTCCATTGTTAATAATATGAATGAAAATAAGACACCTTTCTCCCTTATGTATTATTATATTGTCTTAACACATATGAAATGAATATAATGAGCACTTTAAATACTACTGTTTACTTAACAACTCTGTAAGTTCAATAAATTTATACATTTTCCTCATAAAAGTAATTAAATCATAATATATTGTGTTAAACCTTCTCTATTTTCACAAATAAAAACAATATTAGTGCTGGAAAAGTAACAAAGAATATAAAACACATGAAAACAAAATTCTTTTTGCAACTTTAGACATCTTTCTATCTAAAACAAATTTAAAATGGCATTAAAGCTTAAGATGTTGGAAAAAAAATACTATCACAGTGTTCGGTGGCATTGATCAATATTTGAAGTTTGATTTTAAAGCCTATCCTCCACATTATTTCTGTCCTTTTTGACATATTTCCTTTTCTATTTTTTATGCTGAAATTCAACTATTACCTCCCTTTCGAGTACATTATTTTAAAGTGCTGCATTTTGCAAGTTAGGAACTTATCAGAGTGATGAATTACTATGAATCTGTTTAAAGATATAAATATATTTTAATCAGTTTTAGTCCAAATATATTATTTACTTTAATGCTGTTTCCTCCCTCAAGTTTAAAATAAATTAAAATGTACTCATCAAGGTTCAAATCCTCTAAGTATTTTGTTAGTGATGTGCCTTACCCAAAGCCACATGTTTTCATCACTTATATGCTGATATTAGTAATGGAAAACATTGAAATGTTAAAGAGGATGTTTTCCTCTCACCAATAAACAAGTCAATATGAGATAAGAAACAAATGAAAGGAGGAAGTGGAAGAGAAGGAAGAGAAAACCTCCTTATCTTGGTTTTTAGTTTATTTCATGACAATCAAAAATGCTACCTTTTAAAATAATGTATTCACATCCTGTGAATTCTATTAGATAGTAACTAAATGTTTTCTGTCTTCCTATCTCAATTAACAAAAGTAGTACTTCTAAAGGAAATAATATTCTGGTTAAAATATTTTAATATATCAAATTATATAGACTTTTGATGATGATGCATGAAGAAGCAAAGTTCCACTTACCTGAATCCGTGGACTTGGAACCTTTCTATACAGAGCGGAAAAAATAAGATTTAGGAACTTTTCTCTAAATATTGTTATGATCTAAATGCTAAATTATCAATAATTTATTTGCTATTAAAAACTTTGTTCTTTCTGAACTTATATAAGTAACATTTAAAAAGAATTTAATTATCATAGAAAGCTAAAAAGCAGATCATTTGATATATTTGACATCTTTTTTCCATATCTGTACATTCTCACTATTTATAAAAGTTCTGTTATTCAAACAAAAATTATAGTCATTGACCTTTAAAAGTCATTTTCATATAAAACTGGAACATATTTTTTTCTATAACTTCTCAGATATTTAACCAATGCCCACACAGCATGAACATTTTATATCTAAGTATATCCTAAATTGCAGAGTATATTTCAAAGGCTATACAAATGAAAATTTTTATTTGCATATACACATCAAACAAATCATGAAATAATCTACTTCAAATCAGTGTCTCATAAATTGATTACTGACTTCGAAGATATCTAACTGAAAAATATCCATTGAAAAAATTAAAAAGCATCAGTTCCTAATTTTAGGACACTTGAAATCACTTAAAACTTTTATTCTAACTCAATGACTATACTCAACATCTTGAATGCTCAAAAGGAAAAAGGACCCAGAATATAAAATTTCCTGTTGACATTAACAATGTCAACTGTCTTATGGCCTTTTCATATTTGTCTCTACTAAAGACATAGATATATGATGTTATAAAAGTTTGCAATTTAAGAGTTTCTATTGCTCAAATTTTTATACCTAAATATAATGCATTAATAAATCAGGATTATAAGATCTTATAATACAAAGATTTTTTATTCATTACTTCAAGCTACTTCTGAAATAAATATTTCTATCACCTGACATACACATGTACTTTGCAAACACCATGAAAGAACACTAGTCTTATCATTTATCTTGATAAATAACTAGATATTTCTGTACAGTAAAATATATTGGAGTGAGTATGGAAAATCTGTATAGAATGCCATTTGTTAAAGTATGCTTAAGCATTAATAGGCATTCATATAGATGTATTCTGATCAAAATTAATAGTGAATATAAATATATGTACAAATGAAATGCATCAAATGGTATTTTTGATGACCTTGTGGTAAGCAGTCCAGAGCTTATACTACAGCACCACACCAGGACTCCAATATAATGTACTTTAATATAATGTAACATTATACAATATGTAAAACCAATTTTGTACTTTATACATTGTAGTACTGTAGGATAAGCTGACTTGCTGTCATGTAACAACAACAATGCCATATGTGTTTTATAATTTATATATAATGTGCATATGTCATGCATATATTTATAAGGTATATAGCATTTTTTAAAATTAAAATCTATCCAGGTACAGAAAGAAGCTAATAATAATGAAGACTAAAAAACTGCTATATAGTATAGTTGGAGAAAATGGTATCTGTAATCAAATTTATTTTTCAATTAATGTAAACAGAGATTAAAGTTTAGATTAATACAGCTTACTCCATGTTTTACAGGAAATATTGATGAAGCAGAACAAGAATGGAAAGTAGGATTTCATCGCTGGAACAATTACATGATGGACTGGAAAAATCAATTTAACGATTACACTAGCAAGAAAGAAAGCTGTGCAGGTCTCTAATTAATAGATTTACCCTTTATAGAACTTGCATTTTCCTGTAGATCAAGGCAAAAGTATCAGAAGCTTTCTTATATACCTAGTAAGAAAGCTATTATATAGCTGAAACAAAAATGCCAGGAGGATAATATCGATTCCTCATATCTTTCACTTAGTATTTTATCTAGCATTTCAAAACCCAAATGACTAGAATATATTTAATTAAATTTCACAGTATAAAGTTTTACAATTAATTATATGCTTTTTAAATGATTTGCTGCTTCAAACTCTCTCTTCCCAGGACAATTTAAATTGTTTTTTCCATAATAAATATCTTATTTGTGTTCCGCTTTTAGTCATATATGTATTTTATTACCACTTATGGGAAGTATGTGCGGGTTAATGCCCTGGACCGCATGATAGGTTTGAACCACATGATTATAGGTTCAAGTTTACCAGACCAAATGGCATATGTTGTTGTTCTGTGCTGTGGAGTCAGTTCCGACTCATAGCTACCAGTACAGGGTTTCTAAGGCTATAAATCTTTACGGCAGCAGAACGCCTCATCTTTCTCCCGTGGAACAGCTGGTAGTTTCAAACTGCTGACCCTGAGGTTAGCCTGATTCTTAACCACTACACTAACAGAGCTACTTGGCATATGTTGTTGTTGTTAGGGGCCATTGAGTTGGTACCAACCCATAGCGAATTTATGCACAGCAGAAAAAAACACTGCCCAATCCTGGGCCAACCTCACTACTGTTGCCACGCTTTAGTCCATCTATGCTGCCATTTGGCCAATCCATCTCATCGGGCGGTCTTCCTCTTTTTCTCTGACCCTCCACCTTTCCTTCTCCAGCGACTGGTCCCTCCTAACAATATGTCCAAAGTATGAGAGACAAAGTTCGGCCATCTTGGCCTCTAAGGAGCACTCTGGCTGCACTTCTTCCAAAACGGATTTATTGGTTCTTCTGGCAGCCCATGGCACTTTTAGTATTCTCCTCCAACACCATAACTCAAAAGCATCAATTATTCTGTCTTCCTTATTCACTGTCTAGCTTTCGCATGCATATGAGGCTATTGAAAATACCATGACTTGGGTCAGGCGCACCTTAGTCTTCAAGCTGACATCTTTGCTCTTCAACACTTTTAAAAGGTCTTGTGCAGCAGATTTGCAGAGTGCAATACGTTGTTTGATCTCTTGACTGCTGCTTCCATGAGTGTTGAGAGTTTATCCAAGGAGAATGAAGTCCTTGGCAACTTCAATCTTCTCTCCATTGATAAGAATGTTGTTTATTGGTCCAGTGGTGAGAATTTTTGTTTTCTTTACGTTGAGATGTAATCCAAACAGAAGGCTGTGTTCTCTGATCTTCATCAGTAAATGTTTTAAGACCTCTTCACTTTCAGCAATCAAGGTTGTATCATCTGCATATTGCACGTTGTTAATGAGTCTTCCTCCAATCCTGATGCCAGGTTTTTCTTCATAGAACCCAGGTTCTCTGATCATTTGCTCAGCATACAAGTTGAATAAGTATGGTGAAAGAATATAATCTTGTTGCACACCTTTCTGAATTTTAAACCATTCAGTGTTCCCATGTTCCGTACAAACAACTGTCTCTTGGCCCAGATACATGTTCCTCCTGAGCACAATTAAGTGTTCCGGAATACTCATACTTCACAATGTTGTCCATAGCTTGTCATGATCCACACAATCGAAAGCCTTTGCCTAGTCAATAAAGCACTGGCAAACATCTTCATGATATTCTTTGCTTTCAGCCAAGATCCATCAGACATCAGCAATGATATCCCTCATTACACGGCCTCATCTGTATCCAGCTTGAACCTCTGTAAGTTCTCTGTCAATGTATGCTTGCATCTGTTTCTGTATTACCTTTAGTCAAATTTTACTCGCATGGGATATCAAAGAGATTGTCCGATGATTTCTGCTTTCCATTCCACCTCTCTTTGGAATGGGCACAAATATGGATCTCTTCCAGTCAGTCAGTCAAATAGTCATCTTCCAAATTTCTTGGCAGAGATGAGTGAGTGCCTCCTGTGCCGCCTCACTTTCTTGAAAGATTTCAATTTATATTCCACCAATTCCTGGTGCCTTGTTCTTTGCCAATTCCTTCAATGCACCTTAGACTTCTTCCTTC
>NW_006408561.1:11078009-11107801 GCF_000296735.1 Chrysochloris asiatica | reverse complement strand
AACAATTATTATAGAGGATTATTGATTGCTTTGGGTTGATCTAGAATTTTCTCATTTGTCTGTAATAGTCATAATTCAGGTTCAAGATAAGAAATCTGAATTTTAATACCAATTTTCCACTGTACTTATCACAGTAAAAATTATTGACTGTCTTTTGAAATTTCAAAAGTACAAGTAATCATTCTTGCATGGTTCACAAAGAGATGCTTTTAGGATTATATTATTTACTTAATGATTATGAAAGTAGCTAGGTGAGTACTAAGAATTGTTATTCATCTTAGAAGAATTAACAAATTTTTTGCTTGAGGCAATTTCTATATTCGACTGTTTTCCTTAGTGATGCCTTCTATCTCCCTTTATTCTCTTTAACAGTTTAGAAAGAGGAAGGGACGAACAGAAAAGTAAATATTAAGTTGCCAAGTATTCCCTGGTCTTTGAAGAGTTTACTGTGAAACTTTATTTAACAATGTTAGTCAAAATTACTTGAAAATGTGTCAAGAGAATTAATTAATTAAAATCCTTCATTCATTTAAAATAGTTATTCACTGCCCTGGAGTTGATTTTAACTTAGTTACCCAATGTGTGCCGAGTAGAACTGTTTTATAGGGTTTCAAGTAGAATGCTAGGCCTTACTTCATAGAAGTCTCTGGGTGGGTTTGAACTGCTAATCTCTGAGTTAGTAGTCCCATGCTTAACTTTTTGTACCACTCAAGGACTCATCCATTTATAATGAAATAAATGATAACCTATGGCAATTTTGGACTCCTGGTGTAGCACTGAAGGATAAATATTGGATTGCAAACACAAGGTCAGCAGTTCAAAACCAGTAGCTGCTCCTTGGAAACCCTATATAGGGATGCTGTGAGTCAGAACTGACTTGAAGGCAATTAACAACAAACAACAACATGACAATTTTAGTCAAGGAAAGAAAGCAAGAAAAATATTATACTATACTTAAACCAATCTGGGTTATAAATTCAAAGTGATTGGCCTGAGAAACAATCTTAATTCTCCTGGAATTCCGATTCCTGGGGTCCCTGATATTGGGTGGCCCACAAAGTCCATTGCCCTAAGGTGATCTTTTATGCCTTTATCCTTGAAAAATCTGGTTTCTAAAAGTCACCTTTGAAGTCCTGGTGGGCACTGCAGACTAATGCACTTGACCCTAATGTCGTGATTCAAATTTATCAGCCCCTCCTTGGAAACTATATAGAATCACTGAGTAGGACATGACTCAGTGACACTTAACAGCTACAACAAAAGACACCCTTCAGTCAAACAATTGTCTAGATAAACTAATGAAAACAGTTTTGCTTTAGCCATTGTGCTCTTTTGAGGAATTACCTACATCCAGTTTCCAGATACAGAAAATCTAGGGTAAGACTGGAAGTTGTGTTTTAAAGTAAATTGTCAATAGGTAAACACTACTCCCTTGCCTGTTTTTACCGCAATGCCAATAAGACAAGATGTAATATGGGGATCAGGAGGATCTCTCATCTTTCTAGTCAAAATATTTTAGGAGAAAAGTGAAACTATCTGCTACTGTAAAAATTGTACAGCATCAATAGCCATATAAAAGAGTTTTACTTTGTCAAATAGGGTCTCTATGAGTTGGAATCAACTTGATGATACTGTGTTTGGGTAATGAAAATATTATATTGAGTTGCAACTCATTAAATAAATTTTAATCAATTTATATTATTGCTTAATATGATCTTTGTTTTTACAGGCCTAGGCCAAAATCTTCTACTTGTGCCTAAGGCATACTCACATTTTCCTTTCCTCCTCTAGCATCTTCCTTTCTATAACAATAAATCACAAATATTTGCCTGCAGCAAATTTACATCAGAAACAGATTTCCCTTAAAACATAATGAAGATAGAATTTGAGCAAATGAAAAGTGTTGGATACCAAATTGTTGGTAATCTTTCTACAATATCATTTAGACTTTAGACAGAGAATAATTTGGATACTTGCTTTAGTCTCAAATTGTTAGCACTTTTCATTTTCAGCATTTCTTTTATTAAAAATCTATTTATTATGAATTGGGTGAAGGTATACAGAGCAGATCATCAGTTTCACATTAAACAATTGAAATACATTTTGCTTTACCTCATTGATTGCAACCCCCTCCGTGTTACATCATCTATCCCACTTCCTCCATGTGTTTCCTGTTTCCATTCCTAACCTTCCTTAACTTTGTTCTTGGCCAAATACTTTAATCTCAATTGATTGATTATTCTAAGGTGTTCCTACCACAATAATACTATTATTCTCCTTATAGATTTGTCTACTGTTGGGTTGAAAATTGAACCATGAAGGTAAGTTCATTTCCAGACCTGAAAGTTAACTAAATGACATGCTCTATGGAGTTCCACCAGTCTCTATCTAACTAGTAAGACTGAAATCATTTATGCTTTTGAATTTTGTTCTACATTTTTCTCCCAGAGTATACAGAACTATATTATATGATTCCTTTCAGAGAACTTGGTAGTGGTAGTCAGATTCCATTTAGTTCTTCTGGTGGAAACTGATGTCTATGTGGGCCGTTAGTCCATTGGACTAATTATTTCGGTGTGTCTTTGGTTTCCATCACCCTTGTTTTCTCTAGACAGAGAGAGACTAATTGTTGCACCTTAGATGACAGCTCATGAGCTTTAAAGACATCCATCACTATGCAACAAAATAGGATGTAGAACATTGTCTTTGTAGACTGTGTTATCCCAATTAACTTTGGTATACCCTGAGTCCCAAGGTCCAGTGAATGATTCCCTCAAGGTGTCTGGTTATGTTTAAGAAGTTTTCACACACTACCTACTGTTTGCTCAACCATATTCAGCATTGCTTTATGTTTTGAAAATATTTTCTTTTCTTTCATTTAACGTCAAATTAACATTTTCATGGCTGTATTTTTTCCTGAAAGAGTGTCCATGAACAAAACTATTCTCTGATTTTGTGTATAAGGCTTTCTTCTGTTTTTTCTATATAAAGGGGAACTTTATAGAACCCTATTTGGCCCAAAGTAATTGATTAACTAAAACTCAATTTGTAATGAGTCACTGTTCTTTTTATTCATCCATTTAGTTCCCAATCCTGTTTTTTCCCCTGACAAGCTCCAGTTATCTGTTAATTATTGTTTTAGTTGTTAGGTGCCATTGAGTCAATTCCAACTCAGTTGTTGTTGTTGTTGTTGTTGTTAAGTGCCGTTGAGTAGACTCCTACCCATAGAAACCCTGTATAGGGTTTCCGAGGAGCAGCTGGTGAACTTAAACTGCCAACCTTGCAGTTCAAATGGCTTTGCAGTCTAGCACATTAACCCACAGCACCACACTATGCAAAACAGAATAAAACACTACCTGACCCTGTCTAATCCTCACAATTGTTGTTATGCTTGAGTATATTGCTGCTGCCAGTGTATAATTCATCTCACTGGAGGTCTTCCTTATTTTTCACTGAGACTATGCTTTACCAAGCATGTTCTTTTCAGAAACTGGTCCCTCCTGATAATATATTGAAAGTACATGAGAGGAAGTCTTGTCATTCTCATCTCTAAGAGGCATTCTTGCTATATTTCTTCAAAGACAGATTTGTTTATTCTTCTGTCAGTCCATGGCACTTTTAATACTCTTCTCTAACACTGTAATTCAAATGCACCAATTCTTCAACAGTATTCCTTATTCATTGTTGCAAAAACCATGTGGAAGCCATTTCTGACTTCCTCTGGCTTCACAAGTGGGAAAAAGAATCATACTCAAAATCAACCCATAGCCAATTACTATGAAGTGGAGGTCAGACATGCCTCTCCTCAACAACCTTCTTTCTCCTATTCTGACACGAATCACCCCTGCTTCTCATTTGGGTTTGCCAATCCATTGCAAAGGCCACACAGAACTCATAACAATATTCTTAATTAATGGGGTTTATTAGGGAAATGAACAGAGTACAATTCAGGATTCAAAAAAAAAAAAAAAAAAAAAACTGAGGGTGAAGCAGTTCTTCAGTCAGAGATGTCTCCTCTCTGCTGTACAGCAGACCTGACTCACTCTTGTCTGTGGCTTCTCAGCCATATGATCCCTTGACCTCTGCCCTGCTTGGACAAATGTTACAAAGCTCTTTTACCCAGTCTGTGAATGTCCAAAGGTTACAGTGTGCAAGCCAGTCTTCTGACTGTAGGCACGCAGTTTACACAGTCCATTGGTCTAGATCCAGCAGCTGCTCTGTCTCTATGCCACCATTCCTTCCATCACTTCTGTTGTCACGCTTTCCTAGGTAGGGATCTCATTTTCTATGTATATTTTTCCTTCTGATGGTCCTAGAATCATCTGTTCCTGTTTCTGAGATGGCTTCTTTTTAAACCTAGTTGGATGGCAAAACTAACCAATGCCAGCCTTAAGAGTCCTGTATATCTTATTTGCATGGTACAACCCAATTACTGGGTGAGAATTAAGAAGACTTTGGATAGAAGAGCCATATCAAATAAATTCAAAGTACCACAACTGGCCAGATTTCACATGCATATGAAATGATTGAACATACCATGGCTTAAATCAGGTGCACCTTAGTTCTCAAAGTGACATCTTTGCTGCTTAATACTTTGAGGAGGTGTTTTATAGAGATTTACTCACCATTTTCTGATTTCATGACTACTGCTTCTTAAGTATTGGTTGTGGATCTAACTAAAATTAAATAAGTGAAAACTTCAATCTCATCTCCATTTATTATGATATTTATTGTTCCAATTGTGAGGAGTTTTGTTTTCTTTACATTTAGTTGTAGGCCATAAAGAAGGCTGTAGTCATTGATCTTCATCAGCAATTGTTACAAGTCTTCACTTTAAGCACTGTGTTATCTGCATATTGTAAGTTGCTTATGAGCCATGCTCCACTCTTTTATCATGTAGTGCAGATTAATGGATTATTTGCTTAGCATACCAATTGAATGTTGTTGTTGCTTTTAGGTGTCAACTCATAGTGATCTTATGCATAATAGAATGAAACACTGGTCAATCTGGTGCCAACCTCACAATCCTTGCTACGTTTGAGCCCCTTGTTGCTGCCACTGTGTCAATCCATCTCATTGGGGGTCTTCCACTTCTTTATCAACCCTCCATTTTACCAAGCATGATTTCCGTCTCCAGGGACTGGTCCTTCCTGGCAATATGCACAAATTATTAGGGATGAAGTCTGGCCATTCTGGCTTCTAAGGAGCATTCTGGTTGTATTTCTTCCAATACTGATTGATTAAGTATAGTGAAAAGTTACAACCCTGACACTCACATTTCCTGGTTTGAAACTACATAGTATCCATTTTTCTCTTCAAATGACTGCCTCTTGATCAATGTACAGGTTCAGCACAAACACAATATTCTGGAATTCCCATTCTTCAAAATGTTATCCATAGTTTATCATGATGTACTTAGTCAAATGCTTTTGAATTTTCAATGAATATTCAAGTAAACATCCTGATGGTATTGTCTGAAAACTCCAGGATCCATTTGACATCAGAAATGATACCCCTCTTTCCATGTCCTCTTATGAATCCAACTTGAGTTTCTGTCAGCTTACTGTCGATGTAATGCTGCAACTATTTTTTTTAATTGTCTTCAACAAAATTTGTCTTGTGTTTGAGATCAATGATATAGTTAGATAATTTCTGTATTCTGTTGGATCACTTTTTTGGGAATGGGAAAAATATGTATCTCTTATTGTCAGTTAACCAGGTAACTGCCTTCCAAATATGTTGGCGTAGACTAGTGAGGACTTTTAGAGCTGCATCCATTTGTCAAAACATTTCCATTTGTTTTCCATAGTTCCTGGAACTTAATTTTTCACTAATGCCTTTAATTCAGCTTGGACTTCATCTTGAAATAGCATTTGTTTTTGATCATATGCTACCTCCTGGAATGGTGGAACATTGGCCACTTATTTTTGATGTGGCAAGTCTGTGTGTTGCTTCCACCTTTTGACACTTTCTGCATCTTTCAAAGTTTTGCCTATAAAATCCTTAAATAATGCAAATCAAGTTTGTACTTGTTTTACTTTAGTTCTTTCAGTCTGAAAAATGCTGTGTTCTTCACATGTTCATTGCCTGATGCAATAAATAATTAAGATAATATTTACTCTATAGTCAGTCAAGCCAAGAAATATAAAGAATATAACCCAAGGAGGAGGGTTTGTCACAGATTTGTTGTATAGCATGACCCTAAAATATATTTCTTTTTTGAGAAAGATTTAGAAACAAAGTCTCAAAAAGAAATCATGGACCAGGTATCTTTAGATAAGAAACTTTATCTAAAGTTTTCTAGACAACCAAGAATGTTTCATTTTAAGTAAGCAGTCTCTAACACAAGAGGCTTGGTGTTAATTCCTAACACCAGGTCCAGCCCCAATGAATGTTTTACATCAACTTAACATTTTTTAAAACCAGTTTTAAAAAGTATACATTATAAGCATTTTATGATTGTGGTTGTAAATTTTTTAGCACCCTTAAGCATATCTAAAAAATTGACAACCGCAATCATAAAATGTTTATGACGTATACTTTTGCACTCCTAAACATATCTAGAAGTCCTAGTGTGGCACTGTGGGTTAATGCGCCAGACTGCAAAGCCATTTCAACTGCAAGGTTGGCGGTTCAAGCTGCTCCTCAGAAATCCTATAAAGGGTTGATATGGGTCAGAATTGACTCAAGAGCACTTAACACAACAAACATATCTAAGCATTTGTAGGCACGGGAAGCTTTTCCCTGCTTCTTTAAAGAATCCCTCCCTTTTGTGACCTCAAAAAAGCTAACCAATAAATGATTTTATTGTAATTTTTTTGTTTCTTGTTCTCTACTTGTCCCTGCTTGGGACCTACTCTCTGAAACTATCATAATTTCACATACACAGACTGGTGATTTTCCATCTGGATCTCTCTCTTATTTAAGGCTGAATAAATGCTATAAATTTCCATTGAAAGACTATGTATTTTTTTTCCCCTACAACAAATTGGATGTTCATCTGGGATTTGAAAATGCTCCCCTTCTGTTGGTGTGAGGAATGGTGGATTTGAATTCTAGTGCCAAACTTGAAAGCCCATTGTGCTTTCTCCCCTTCATGACACATCGAATCACTGCTTAGAGATCAGTCCTTCTTGGAATTGATCCGCTACCAATTTTTGTAGTGATTCCATGAGAATTTATTCACATTCTGTATTATTTCTGTTCATATCTTGAATGTCATTTATATCCCTGCTTATTGAAGTAGGGCTGTTTGTTTTCTTTTCTTCTCTTTCTCTAAAAAATCACATTAATCTTTACCTTTTTGAACTTACATTCAGGTATTTTGTGGAATATTGAATGCCCCCTTAATAGATCATTCAGGGCCACTTGGTGGGACTATGTCATAGATTGAATTGTGTCCTTCCAAAAACTGTGTTAGCTTGGCTGGGCCATGATTCTGAGTAACTTTCCAGTTATGTAATGATCCCATATTATATGATCTTATATGATAAGCCAATATGAGGATTATCAGTGTTATACAGTCCTCAGTTTGTTGTACTGTTGTAGATTGTGTGTTACTGTGATGCTAGATGATATGCCACTGGCAATGTAAATATCAGCAAGTTCATCTACGGTGGACAGGTTTCTGTGGTGGAGCTTTCAGACTATGATAGATTAGGAAGAAACAGATGCAGACTACTCGTGAATAGTTAGTCACTGACAACCTTATGAATAGCAATGGAACACTGACAAATGCAGTGCCAGAAGATTAACCCTCAGGTTGGAATATACTGAAAATACAACTGGAGGTAACTTGTTTTCTTAAAGTAATGTGAATAGACCAAAGCTTTCAAGACTTTCATTTTCCAATGGAGCATAGCGAAAAATGAGAAGAAACAGTGACAAACATCCATTGGTAATTGCAATGTGGACTACACAGAGTAAGAATCTAGGAATATTGGAAGAGTGATTAAAAAAAAAAGGAACAGAATGCATAAAGATTGATATCTTAGGCATTAATGAAATGAAATGGACTGATATTGGCTATTTGAGTCAGACATTGATATTGTTTACTATATACTGAGTTGTTTTTTGTATAGGTGTGAGATAAAGGTCTTGTTTCAATTTTTTGCATATCACTTTCCAGTCTGCCAGCACCATCTGCTGAAGAGACTATCACCTCCCCATGTGATGTTTTTAGGCACTTTGTGGAAAATCAGTTGGCTATATGTGGATGGGTTAATTTCTGGATACTCGATTCTGTTCCATTGATCAATGTGTCTTTCATTGTGCCAGTACCAAATTGTTTTTGCCACAGTAACCATGTAGTTTAATTTGAAATCAGGAAGCTAGAGGTTTCCAAGCTTTTTCTTCTTCTTAAGTAGTGCTGTGCTTATCCTGGGTCTCTCTCCATATAACTTTTGTAATTGTTTTTCCGTCTCTTTTAGAATGTCAATGGAACCTGGATTGGGATTGCATTATATGTATAAATTGCTTTGGGCAGTATTGACATTTTCACAATGTTATATCTCCCTATCCATGAGCATAGTATATTCTTCCATTTTTGTAAGTCTCTTTTGGTTTCTTGTAGTAGTGTTTTGTAGTTTTCTTTGTATAGGTTGTTTGTTTCTCTGGTTACATTTATTGCTAGATATTTCATCCTTTGGGCAGCTATTGTAAATGGTCTTGCTTTCCTAATGCCCTTTTCAACACTGTCATTATTGTTATTGAGGAATCCAACTGATTTTTTTTATGTTGATCTTATATCCTGCAACATTGCTGAATCTTCCAATGATGTCTAATTGCTTTTTTCCTCAGTCTTTGGGGTTTTCTGTGTATAGGATCATATTGTCTGAAAATAGAGTTTAACTTCTTCTTTACCAATTTGGATGCCTTTAATGTCCCTGACTTGCCAAATATTAACATATCCCAATATAATTGTAGATTTATCTGTTTCTTTCTTCAATTTTAGTAGAGTTTGCTTAATATATCTTGGTACTCTTTCACTGGGAGCATAGATATTTATTACGTCATCTTGCTCAATTGACCCTTTAATCAAGAGATAGTGTCCTTCTTTATCTCTTATGCTGGTTTTTCCCTTAAAGTTTATTTAATCACAGATTAGTATTGCCACTCATGCTTGTTTTTTATTGCAATTAGCTTGGAATTATTTTATTCTTTAACTTTTAGCCTGTTTTTGTCTTAGTGTGTAAAGTGTGTCTCTTGCAGGCAGCATAATGAAGGGTCTTGTTTTCTTAGTCAATCTGCCACTCTCTGTCTCTTCACTGGGGTATTTACTACATTGAGAGTCTAATTATCAATTTGTTGTTGTTGTTAGGTGCCATTGAGTTGGTACCAACTCATAGCAACTTTATGGACAGCAGAATGAAACATGGCCCAATCCTGGGCCAACCTCACTACTGTTGCCACACTTGAGTCCATCGATGCTGCCACTTGGCCAATCCATCTCATTGGGGGTCTTCCTCTTTTTCTCTGACCCTCCACGTCAACAAACATAATAACCATCTCCAGAAATTGGTCCATCCTGACAATATGTCCGAAGTATGAGAAATGAAGTTTGGCCATCTTGGCCTCTAAGGAGCACTCTGTCTGCACTTCTTCCAAAACAGAACCATTTGTCAGCCCATAGCACTTTCAATATTCTCCTCCAACATCATAACTCAAAAGCATCAATTCTTCTATGGTCTTTCTTATTCACTGTCCAGCTTTTGCATGCATATGAGGTTGTTGAAAATACTATGGCTTGGGTCAGGTGCACCATAGTCCTCAAGCTGACATCTTCACTCTTCAACACTTTAAAAAGGTCTTGTGCAGCAGAATTGTCTAATGCAATATGTCCTTTGATTTCTTGACTGCTGTATCCATGAGTGTTGATAGTTGATCCAAGAAGAGTGAAGTCCTTGGCAACTTCAATCTTTTCTCCATTGATAAGAATGTTGTTTATTGGTCCATTAGTGAGGATTTTTGTTTTCTTGTTACACTGAGATGTAATCCATACTGAAGGCTGTGCTCTTTGATCTTCATCAATAAATGTTTTAAGTCCTCTTCACTTTCAGAAAGTAAGGTTGTAATTATCAATAGGTATGAAAATAATTGCTGTATTTATGTTAATTTTTGTGGTGCTTGTTCATTCTTTTGTTCTTCATGCTTTCATGTGTTGAGTTCATGTTTTTGTGCTAGTTCTCATCAATTTCTTCTTAGTTTTAATGCTTCCTTGTTCTTCTTGGATCTTCATTTTTATGGTAAGTTGTGAAGTATTAAATTTCTTTGGGGTTACCCTATAGTCTATTAACTTTCCCCTGCATTTAAGACAGTCTATTGTATCCTACAATCTACCTGACCTCCTCAACACCTGGATCTCTGTTCCTTTATTTTTCCCTTCTTTGACATTGTTATTATTTTGATTTTTGGTTGATCTTCCTGCTCCTTTGAATTCGTTGTTGAAATTTTCTTTTGTTATGGACTCTGCTATCTGTCATCTGAGTTCCGGGTGGTGTTGCTACATCCGTCAATCTCTGGTTGTTGTCTATTCTTGTTGGTTTTCAGTCCAAAGAACTACCTTTATGATGTTTTGAAGTGCTGGATTAGCTTTGCCAAAATCTCTTACCTTCTCTTTGTCCTGGAATGTTTTGATTGTACCATCATATTTGATTGACAGTTTTGCTGAATAGATGATACTTGGTTGGTGTTTTTTTTTTTCTTTTTTTTTTCTTTTAGGGTTTTATATATGTCTCTGCATTACCTTCTTGCCTGAATGGTTTCTGCTGAGTAGTCAGAGCTTAATCTAATTTATTTGACTTTGTAAGTAACACTTCTCTTTTGCCTGGCTCCTTTTAGGATTCTCTCTTTGTCTTTGATTTTGAGAGCTTGATTATGATACATCTTGGTAATTTTCTTTTAGGGTCTATCCTTCCTGGGGTTTGTTCAGCTTATTGAATGTTTATCTGCTCATCCTTTAAGATGTTAAGGGAATTTTCTTCCAGAAGATCCTCAACTACCTCCTCTGTGGACTGCTCTGGTTCTTCCTATTCTGGAATGTCAATAATTCTTAAGTTATTTCTCTTCATTTTATCCATCATTAATCTTAGATTCTCTTCTGATTTTTTTAAAAAACTTTTTTTCTTCTATCTTAGCAGTATGGATAGATTTGTTGTCAGCTCTCTAGTTCTGGCTTCCATATCTTCAATTCTAATCCTTTGCCCTTTCAGTGTATTGTCCATTTCTGATATTTTATTATTAATCATCTGGGCCTCTTTGTGCAGGTTTTGAATTGTTTCCAATACTGTATATATCTTGTTTGATCGCTACTTTAGCACTTTCCTGACTTCTTCCTTATTTTCCTTGACTCCTCTGTGGAGCATTTGAATTTGTCTCCATTCATTCTTCTGAATTCCATCTCAGTCAGATCTAAAGCCTGATCTTCCTGTGGAAAGTCTATGTCTGCTTCAAGTTCACTTGTCTCAGTTACTCTTTTCTGTTTTTAGACATGTGCTGAGATCTTTTGCTGCTTTTTCTTGGGCATTTTCAGTAGTTAGGTGTGTTTTCAATGATTAAATGAATGTATGTTGCTGTGTTGTTAAGCTTACTGAGTGTCTCCTGGTGCATGTGATCTGGAGATAGGCTTCCCTTTTCATATATAATGCTTAAATAACAACTGGTGTTGGCGCCTGTCAATTGGTGGGATATTATGGGGTATTCTTCCACGATTGCTGTTTCTTCTTGGGTAATGTAGGGAGAGAAAGCTCTCACTCCAAGGAAAAAATGAGACCAAAAGGATCAAAAACAGAAAGAATATAAAAGCAGAGACAAAAACCACCATTCAAAAACAAAAATAAAACATAGCCAACTGACAAAATAGCCTTTGCTGCACATGTCAGTGTGCATACACAGTAGAAACCTCCAACAGTGATTGGGGGTGTCCACTTGCTCAGGTCTCTCCTCTAGTTACCACTGTGGAGGTGTGCAGAAAAATATTGAGAAATGAATGAAAGAAAGATTGTCCACTATATTTATCTCTGAAGGTAAGTTAGGTATCTGCGTGGGCACAGCATATTCTCAAAATAGCTGTGTCCTTGTGTATAGTAGTTGGTGTTGGCTATTGCCTTTTATGTTGTGGTTTTACAAGGTGCTCATATGGTTTGGTTGTATGGCCAGACCTGCTTTTTCTTGCTGCATAAGGAAGGATAAAGGTTCTCACCCAGGTCAACTTTAAGGTGGCATCCCAGAGTCAGACGTCATAAGAAGCCACCAAAGGAGCAGTCCGTGGGACCACTGGGACTCCTCTCAGGGACCTCCTCACTGTTCCATGAGAAAACTGTGGGCACAACACCGGACCCTTTTAGGGGTGTGCTCCCACCTGCCTGAAGGTGTCCAGGCTGGGCAGAGAGAGTGCAATGGGGAGAGGAAGAAGAAAAAGTGTAAAGTCCATCATACCTCTTTTTTCTAGATGCTGCTCCATGTTTGTTTGTTTGTTTGTTTTGTGCTGTATCACTGTATTAGGCTGGCTGTGGTCCCACCCTCTAATTTCAGCCTAGGCAGAGGGGCCGCAGGGAGTATCCCATGTCCCGATCTGTATTTTCCTTTCCACAGTCAGATTTCTCCACTGGTGAGTGCAGGAAACTGATGCCCTGCACGTTATACTAGATCCAAAACTCTGGAGCTGCTCCAAGGAAGTACCTTCTCTGGTTTTTCCGTGCCTCCACTGAGGAGCCTGTCCTACCTGACTGCTTCTTCTGCCCCCAAACAAGAAGTGATCTGAGCCATGGTGTTTTAAATAGCATCATATACATGTGAAAGTTGAACAATGAATAATGAAGACCGTAGAAGAATTGATGCATTTGAGTTATGATGTTGGAGAAAAATATTAAATGTTCCATGTACTGATAGAATAATTTATAAATCTGTCTTGGTATAAGTACAGCCAGAATGCCCCTTAGAAGCCAGGCTGAGAGAATTCCTCTCTCAAACTTCAAACATGTTATCAGTAGAGATCAGCCCATGCAGAAGAACATCATGTTTGGTAAAGTGAGGGTCAGCAAAGGAGGGCTATCTATATTCGCTTAGCATATCTCTCATCTTTGACTTCTTTTTGAGAAGATGTTTTTTTTTATTGGTATTTTCCAAGGGTTTAAAAAGATCAAGAAGTTGATCAAAGCTTTTTTTAAAGAGTCGTGGGCTTAAAAAAAAACACAAAAAAATCCATGGACTTTGTCTAGCTAGGCCTAACAATATACCCCAATGTTTTCAAAATTTAGGATTGTTGTTAGATGCTTTTGAGTCAGTTCCAACCAATACCAAACCTCTGCACAATACATGTTACACTTGAGCCTGTTGCTGATGCCATTGTGCCAATCCATCAAGTTGGGGATCTTCCTGTCCTTTGCTGATCCTTCACTTTACCTAACATGTCCACAGTTTAAGAGAGGCGGTCTCCCGTTCTGGTTTCTAAGGACTATTTTAGCTGTCTTTTTTAAAGACAGATTTCAGTGCTATCAATACTCACCAGTACCTGTGTATCATTTGGTCATACTGTGATCGCTTTCCTGCTGCTGTGATTCTAGAAGTTATGCCATTGGTATGCAGACTACCAGAAGGCTCACATGTGATTGACAAGTTTCAGCTGAGCTGCCAGACTACAGCAGATTAGGAAGAAGGAGAGATGGCCTACTTTTCATTATTTAGTCAGTGAAAACCTTCTGAATAACAGTCAGAAGGAACACTGTCAGAAGGCAAAAGAATAGTCAATATTGAAACAAGATGAAGAACACCAGAATATTGTCATGTTGTTGTTGTTGTTAAGTGCCGTCGAGTCGGTTCCGACCCATAGCGACCCTGTACAGGGTTTCCGAGGGTGTAAATCCTTACGGGAGTAGAAAGCCTCATCTTTCTCCCGCGGAGCGGCTGGTAGTTTCGAACCGCTGACCTTAAGGTTCACAGCCCGATTCGTAACCACTATGCTACCAGAGCTCCTAGAATATTGTCATATATAGCATCAAAAGATGAGTCCCTCAGATTTGAAGGCACTCAAAATATGACTGGTGTTGAGCTGCCACTTCAAAGTAGAATTGAATATGATGATGCAAATGGAATATAGCTTTCGGAACGTCATTTGCTGATGGGTCAAAATTCAAAATGAAGAGAAAAAACTATAAACATCTGTTCATAATTGAAACATGAAATACACAAAGTTTGAATCTAGGAAAATTGGAAATTGTCAAAAAATGAAATGGAATGCATAAACATTGATATATTAGGCATTAGTGTGCTGAAATGGACTGGTATTAGACATTTTGAATCTTACAATCACATGGTTTACTATGTTAGGAATGGTAAATTGAAGAGGAATGACATCATATTCATCACCAAAAAGAACATTTCAAGATATATCTTGAAGTACAGTGCTGTCTGTGATAGGATAATATCCATATGCCTACAAAGAAGAAAAGAACTCTTGGTGTGGTACGGTAGGATAACCACTGGACTGTGAACCATAAGGTTGAAAGTTCAAACCCACCAGCTGTTCCTCAGAAACCCTATACAAGATCAATATGACTTGGAACCCACTTGGTGACACTTTAGAGCAACAACAACAGCAAGAAGACCAACTAATACAACTACTAATCATATTCATACACCAACAACTAAAGCCAGTGATGATGATATTGAAGACTACTACCAATGATTTCAGTCTGAAATTAATCAAACATGCAATAAAGATGTATTGATAATTACTGGCAATTGGAATGCAATGGTTGGAAATGGAAAGCAAGAATCAGTAGTTGGAAAATATGGCCTTGGTGATAGAAATGATGCTGGAAATCACATGACATAATTTTGTAAGACCAATGACTTGTTCATTACAAATACCATTTTCAAACAACATTAAAGACACAGGACCTTACCAAATGGAATACTTTATCAGATGGAATACACAGAAACCAAATTAATGATATGTTTGGAAAGAGACAGTATAAAAACTCATCATCAGCTAAAACAAGTGCAGGGACAGACTGTAATACAGACGACCAGTTGCTTATGTGCAAGTTCAAGCTGAAGCTGAAGGAAATTAAAATAAATCCATGAAAGGCAAAGTATGAATTGAGCATATCCCCACCTGAGTCTAGAGATCATCTCAAGAACAGATTTGATGCATTTGTCACTAATGAACAAAGACAAGAAGAGTTGTGGGATGACATTAAGAATATCATACAGGAAGAAAGCAAAAGGTCATTAAGAAGATAGGAAAGAAAGAAAAGCCCAAAATGGATGGCAAAAGTGACTCTGAAATTGCTCTTTAGTGTAGAGATGCTAAAGCAAATCAGAAGAAATGAAGAGGTAAAAGATCTGAAAAGAAAATTTATGCTGTGCAACTAATCTAAGAAACTGGATTATATGAAGAAGAACATAGTTTCATGGTTGAGAGGAAGACTCTTTAATAACCTGTGATATGCATATGATACAACTTTGCTTGCTGAAATTGAAGAGGACTTAAAATGCTGATAAAGATGACAAGACCACAGCTTTCTCAATATAAAGAAAGAAAGAAAAAAAAAAGCTCTCCACTGGCCGAATAAACAATGTCAAGATAAATGGAGAATAGATTGAAGCTGTCAAAGACTTCATTTTGCTCAGATCAACCATCAACACTCCTGGAGGCAGCAGACAAGAAATCAAATAACATATTGCTTTATGCAAATCTGCTGCACAAGACCTCTTTAAAGTGTTCAAGAGAGAAAAAAAAAAAAAAAAAGACAGTTTCTAGACAAAGGTGTGCTGACCCAAGTCATGGTATTTTCAGTAGTCTCATATGAATGTGAAAGTTGGACAATGAAGAAATAAGACCATAGAAAAATTGAAGCATTTGAGTAATGGTGTTGGAGGAGTATATTAAAAGTAACTTGAACTGCCAAAAGAACAACAAATCTGTGTTGGAAGAAGTGCTGCCAGAATGTTCCTTAGAAGTCAGGATGGCCAGACTTCATCGCTTATACTTCAGACGTATTATCACAGGGGGAAAAGTCTTTGGAGAAGAACAACTTGCTTGGTTAAGTCAGGGTTCAGTGCAAACGAGGCAGACCAGGCAGTTTCGTTCTGTTTTGCATAAGGTTGCTATGAGTATACAACACAATGGCACCTAACAACAACAACATTGGTATTTACCTGTAGTTATAAATAAACCCTAACTAAAACCTTTTCATGCCAGTTTGTTTACATAGTCTCTCACTCCGAAATAGTTTTACTGACATAAGGGATATCTCTGGCAATAAAGTAGCTAGTTTGTGAAAAAATATATATTTTTAGAAACTTTTTAGCATAGTCGACCATATATGCCATATATACATTCTCAACTGTGACATTTCTTTGGACAGTATATGCACATTTTAAATGATAATAATTGTTGTTTTGTTTTATTTTTAGCACAAATTATTATAGGCCATCATATAAAAATTGTCCTAAGGAACTATTGATTCACAACAAATGTCATACTTGCAATAAAAAACAAAACAAAACAAAAACATGAAATGGCTATGAAGAAAGTGACCAAAAACCACAGATAGGACCCAGCAATTTGACATGATTTAACTTGCCACCAAAGGCATGCTTCTAAATTAGAGATAGAACAATGCATAAAAGTTCTTCCTTATGGCAAAAACTTGTTACCAAAGCTGCCATTCAAAGGGATTTGCGTACTCCCCCTGACACCATCTTCTATGAGATGGAACCCTTGAGTAGGGACAAAATAATAGATACATGAAGTAAATACTGTAGGGGACAATTTTGGAAAGCTGAAAATCAAATAATTTAATCCAAATAAACATTATAAGTCTCTACCTGGAAAATATTTGTTGCCAATCCCACCAATGCTTAAGTGGCAAATGTATTTTATCCAATTAATATCTGCTAGTGATTATACATTTGTGCTAGATATAATTTGCAGGCATTTGCATTGGGCCTTTCCTTGTCAAAAGGACACAACAGCATTATTTTTTGCAAAAAAACCCCAAAAAACCTATTAGAAAATACTGCTGCTGTGTGGGGAACCATGTTGTCCTATGCAGTAACAGGGGAACCTATTTTATTGGTAAGAAGTAGTTTCCTAGGCAAACCAAAAGGTTTCCCTTGAGCAAGCAATTTCTTTAAGAAAAAGGATTGATGTTAATTCCTATTACCAGCTCCAGCCCCAAGGAATGTTTTACATCAACTTAAGACATTTTTATAAGTGGGTATGAAGAAAATACATTGTAAGAATTTTATGGTTATGTGTGTAAATTTTGTTGCATACATCAACATAGCTAAGCATTTGAATTCATTACAAATCTTTCTCCACTTCTTAAACCTTCTTCTTGTGACCTTAATCAAAACTAACCAATCAATGATTTTATTGTAATTTTTTTGTTTCTTGCTCTATACCTGTCCTGCTTTGTACCCACTTTCTGAAATCACAATGTTTTTACTTATGAAAACTTTTGATTTTCCATCTGGATGTCTTTCTAATGCTGAATAAATCCTCTAAATTTTCATTTAAGGTCTGAATGATTCTTTTCCCTAAAACACCTTTAATGCTAAAAGAATAAATAGATATCCTTGCATTGTAGCCAAAATGTGATTTGAAGGATTATATTTAAATCATCAAATTATAATGATATTGATATTGTTCAGTTAATAGGAACAGTCTCTAGAAAATTAAATTCTCCCCCAAAAAAATGTATCATGAAATTATTTGAACTTAACCTTCAAGGTCCCACCTGTACGGAAAATCAACCCATTTCCATTAAGTCAATTCTTACTCAGAAACCCAATAGGATAGACTTGAACTGTTTCAAAGCTTTACAAAGTTATATATTTTTAAGTAAGCAGCTTGATAAAACTATTCCCATGAAGCCACTAGTGGCTTCTAACCAGGAACCTTTCAGTTACCAGCCAATCACCTAATCACGATGCCACCAGAGCTACTTGTGAGGACAAATTTTGTTGTTACTAAGTGATATTGAGTCAGTTCCAACACATAAGCAACACTATATAGTGTTTCTGAGGAGTGACTGGTATGTTTAAACTACAGAACTTGTGGTTAGAAGTCCAATGCTTATCCTACAGCATTACACAGGGATTCTGTAAAGACAAATACAAATTGAAAAGAATGTTTTTAATTCTTCTGTTATATAATGAATGGTATTTCTCTCCTCCCTTGTTCTTTCAGAATTTGCTTCAGATAATATATAATTATAAATTATTTCTCTGTCTCTTTGAAAGTATGTAAATCGAGGGTGTTTCCTCAAGGACCTGGAGCCATCTTTTTTTCAAATGTAATCATCAAGGAAGATTGCACCATGATTTTCAAATTTCCTGGAAAAAGACTGGCATAACTTCAAACAAGTATCCTGCCATAATGATATTAGAAAATTAACCATTTAAAATGAATATGTAGAGGGGATTGAAACCATGGCAATGAGATGATATACGATGGAATGAATGTAAAACTAAAGTTCTCTCATGTAGACTGTCATATAATTCACAATAAAACATTAAAAAGAAAATGAGTATGTAATGTGCTGTTTCACGTATATAAATAATCAGATTCTTATCTCTCTTTGCAGACTGTTAAGCAACTTACTTATGACACATCGAATTATGTTTTAATGCTTCATTCAGTTATAAAACATTCCTTCCTCTTCTATGTTTGTGCTATGGTATTCTGGAGTGGAATTATATATTTAGTAATTTACCCCAAACACACTCACAAGTACTACCTTCCAGAGCCCTGCATGTGATTTTGATTTTTTTTTTAAAAGAAGGTTCCTGAAAGGTTATGAATTTCAGGACCCCCCAAACCTGGTTTTAGCACTTGCTTTTCATAATAGCAGAGTAAGTGTGGTTTTGGTCAGAGCCTTAAGTGCAAAACAGTTTTAGTCCTACAGGAAGGACTCTTGCTTTACCACTGTTCTTCAAAATCTCTCCCTGGCTTTCTTTGACTGAAATGTGCTGTCATTCTGGGGAGCGATGGTGACTCTATATGATAAACACTGTACTGCAAACCACAAGTTCCGCAGTTTGAGCCCATCAGCTGCTTCGTCGGAGAAAGATGAAATTTTCTGCTCCTTTGAAGATTTGAGAAACCCTATGCAGGGTCCTTATGAGTTGCAGCTGATTTTAGGGCACTTGACAACAACAAATCATTGTTTTAAGACATTATAATATGCTAATTTTGAAATTATAATTTTTATGTAAGGTAAGAAGTGAATAAAAAACTTGATAGGTGACATCTGCTTCGGCATTTCCATTTTAAACAAATGTGTATAAAATATTCCGTTTGGTAAGTGAATTAATATTTTCACATAACCATGAAAGATAAAATTTTAACAGTGTCCTTTGGAGTTGTCCCTTTGAAGTATGTGCAAAATATTAAGTGAGAATTCTAACAGAGCACTACTCCTCCTGTTATATAACATTTTAAAAGATGACAAAAGAGTGTAAGTTCCATACTCTTCCTCTACTGGTATGGCACTGTAGGATAAGCACTGAACTGCTAACCACAAGGTTGGCAGTTCAAAGCCACCAGATGCTACTCCAAAACCCTATACAAGGTTGTTATGAGTCAGAAATGACTCTACAACAATTAACTTTTATATGTAAGCATAACACAAATATAAACATTCAAACTCACAGCTGCCCCTTAGAAAGCCTATAGAGTCAGGATTGATTGGAAGGTATTCAACAACAGCACTCTATACTAATCCTTCCTCATTATCATAACAAAACAAACCATATCAATGGGATTATAATCACAGCATTGTTGTTGTTGTTTTCTGTTGATTTAGGTCTGACTCATAGCAACCCTGTATAGGGTTACCAAGGAGTGATGTGTTTGAACCAGGACCTTGTGTTTAGCAATCCAATGCTTATCCACCTTCACCACACTAGTACTCCAAACCACATGCTTAGTGGCTAGAAGTTACATTAAATATTGCAAGAGACCACAATTCAATCCATAAAATTCTATGGTTTCTGCAAATTTCATGACCTTTTCATATGAAAAAAAAAATTTCCATCATAACATAATCCCAAAAATCTTAAATCAGCTCGAAATCCAAAACCTCACCTTCTGCATCATCCAATTCAAATATAGGATAGACTTTACATGCTTAACACATGTTTATCTTAGTATGTGAATTTGTGAAATAAAGGTTACAAGCCATTTGCTTACAAAATGCAATGGTAGAACAGACACAAGGCACTTTTCCATTACAAATGGGAGAAGTTGGAGGGAAAGAAGTGGTTTATAGGCACCAACCAAGTCTAAAACTCAGTAGAATAAACTGTATTAACTCTGTGGGTCAGTTCTACTCATTCCTAAAGAGTGGATATGAGTTGGAATTGACTCAACAGCAGTGGATTTTTAGTGTTGACAGGTATTTGGATATTACAAGTGAAATACACACATTCCTCACTTATCAACACAAATACATTCCAAAGACCAGGTCATTATGCAAAAAGTGGTGCACTGTGCAACTTGAGCAACTGTATATCTTCAATACACCAAATCCCATCACAACCTTGATCTAGTGTTAGGGAGTTTCCTAGGCACATGACCTGTAACATAATTCATCATACAAAGATAAAAGGAGAGAAAAATTAGCATAATGAGAGGGACATAGTACCAGGAAGAAGAAAGAGCCAGGGATGGAACTTGTTGTATGAATCTGGGGTCCTTGAATTGTGAAGCTCAAGGATCCAGGGATACCAGGACAAAGGAGATCTCCAAGGAATGTTGAGATGTTGAAAAGTTATAAGGACAGAAATTTGGCAGGAAGAAAAACCCTTCTTCTAGAGTCAGTACTCCAAGTTTGGACTTCGAACTTCCAAAAGTGTGAGAGAATAACTTTTTGTTTGTTAAAGCCATCCAATTGTGGTATTTCTAATAATGCTGTTGTTGTTATTAGGTGTCACTGAATCAGTACTGACTCATAATGACCTTATGCACAACAGAATGAAACACTGCCTGGTCCTACGCCAACCCTATAATCATTGCTATGTTTGAGCTCATTGCTACTGCCACTGTACCAATCCATCTCAATAAGGGTCTTTTCCTCTGACCCTCCAACATTTACCAAACATGATATCCTTCTCCAGAGACTGGTCCCTCCTAATAATATGTCCAGAGTATGAGTGATTAAAGTATGGCCATCCTGTCCTCCAAAGACCATTTGGGCTGTATTTCTTACCACACAGATTTGTTTGTTCTTTGGGCAGTCCCTGGTACGTTTAATATTGTTCTACATATCATAGTTCAAATATAGCAATTCTTTTACAATCTTTCATTTTTACTGTCTAATTTTCACATGCATATGAGGTTATTGAAAATGCTATGGCTTGGGTAAGGCACACCTTAGTCCTCAAACTGATATCTTTGTTCTTCAACACTTTAAAGAGGACTTTTATAGCAGATTTGCCTAATGCATTGTCATATGGTTTCTTTATTGCTGCTTCCATGAGTGTTGATAGTTGATCCAAGTACACTGAAGTCTTTGACAACCTGAATCTTTCTCCATATATATGGACATTGTTTATTGATTCAGTGGTGAGAATTTTTGGTTTCTTTACATTGAGGTGTAACCCATACCAAAGGCTGTGGTTTTTGATCTTCATCAGTTTGCCTTGGACAAAGAAGTAATACTACCTCTTGAAATGGTTGGACATTGACCATTTCTTTTTGTCCAATGACTCTGTATTCCCTCCATTGACTTTTGATGCTTTCTGCATCATTCAATATTTTGCCCATAGAATTCTTCAATATTACAAGTTGAGATTTGAATTTTTCTTCAGTTCCCTCAGCTTGAAAAATGCTGAGTATGTTCTTCCCTTTTGATTTTCTAACTACAAGTCTTTGCACATTTCATTATATTTGACTTTGTCTTCTTGAGCTGACCTTTTAAAAATTCTATTCAGCTCTTTTACCTGCTCATATCTTCCATTTGCTTTAGCATCTGTATACTAGAGCACAATTTTCAGAGTCTCTGATATCCATTATGGACTTTTCTTCTTTCTTGAATTCTTAATGTCCTTTTACTTTTTTCCCTGTGTAATGTTCTTGATGTTATCACACAACTTTTATGGTCTTTGGTCTTTAGTATCTAGTGCATCAAATCTGTTCTTCAGATGATCTATAAATTCAGGTAGAATATATTCAAGGTCTTATTTTGGCATTAGTGGACTTGTTTTCATTTTCTTCAGCTTCAGCCTGAACTTGCATATGAGCAATTGAGGTCTGTTCCACAGTCTACACCTGCTCTTGTTTGGCTGATGATATGGAGCTTTTCCATTACCTCTTTTCACAAATGTAGTTAATTTGGTTTCTGTGTATTATATCCAGTGAGAGCCATGTGTACAGTTACTTTTTATGTTGTTTATAAAAAATTTATAATGACAAGTCCTTAGTCTTTTTTTAATGCAAAATATTTATTCCAAGTTAGTTATTTTATGCAGTTTTCCCCCTCATAACAGACTTGTGATAGCTATGTCTTTTAAATCTGTAAATAATGTTATCAAAATATCCTTAATCTTTGAAATCTCACAAAACTTTATATTTTACAATCCACCCTGAATATCAAGGCTATAAGAATAACACAACATTTCCTATATCTAAATATTTTACAGCTATAAAAAAATCTTCTAAGCAGCCAACTCCAGTGGCAAAATATCCACATATCAAATCTCTTAAAATACAAATCCCATTCTTACTCACACAATTGCTAAAAACAGTGTGTAGTTAGGTATCTATATTTGTCTTATTCTTAAAAATCTAGATATAAGAAATCTTTTTTTTTTTTTTAATCAGACAGGACCTTGATATACTTTTCCTTCCACAGAATAGCAGTTTTCAAGGTAACTTTCTTGGTATAAAACTTCCAAATGTATCTTCTATTTCTTTGGTCTTCACTATTTACAAATTTAGAGCAAAATTAGAGTAGAAAGTAGACAGTTCCAAAGCAAGTATTTATTTTCAGTTTTCTGTCCTTTTCCTGAAGACAGAATTGAGATTTTGAAAGGCAATTATGAAGAATCTTCTATAGCTTCAGTAGAGAAATTGCATGTTGTTTGTTATCCGTTTGTACTCTACTCAATTATTTAAAATGTCACAGGAATTGTCACTCCGGCAGCAGAGGGGCTTTAGCTAAGCCAAGGTGTGGCATCCAAGGGTGCGTCCACAGCTTTCTAATCCGTTAGAGGTGGTTAACCCACAACCATAACAAAGCTTTCCCCAAAACAGCTGCCCAGCCCTCACGGCCCAGTAGGGGCAGAGCCAGAAGGCCTTGGTCTTGCAAAGTTCTTTCATGCGATCTCCAACAAGTGTCATCCATGGTAGACAGGTTTTAGCTTAGTTTTCAGAGTAAGTCAGACTAAGAAGAAAAGCAATTAATCTATGAATGTTTAGCCACTGAAAACTTATTGAATACCAAATGGAACAATGTCATATATAGTCCCAGAAGATGAGTCCCTCTGGTTGGAAGACACTCAAAATACAATTGGGTAAGTACTGCTTCTTCACAGGAAAATTGACCATAGTGATGCAAATGAAGGAAAGCTTTCAGGACCTTCATTTGTTGACAAAATGAAGAGAAACAGCCTCAAATATCCATTAATAATTAGAATATGGAAAGCATGTTGTATAGATATAAGAAAATTTGAAATTTACAAAACTGAAATGGAATACGTAAAGATATTGATATCTTAGGATCAGAAATACAAACTGCAGAGGAATGGCATAGCATTCACCATCAAAAAGAACATTTCAAGATCTATCTTGAAGTGCAACATTGTCTATAATAAGATAATATCTGTACTTCTATAAGGAAAATCATACTTCTACAAAGAATTGATGCATTTGAGTGATCATGTTGGAGAATATAGAAAGTAGCATGGACTGCCAGAAGAACAAACAAATTTGTCCTGTAGGAAGTACAGCAAGAATGCTCCTTAGATGGCAGGGTGGTAAGACTTTATCTCTCATTATTTTGACATGCTATCCAGAGTGACCAGTTACAGTAGGATATCATGCTTGGTAAACGGAAGGGTCATGAAAATGAGGACAACCTCCAATGAGATGGAATAGCACAGATGTTGTAGCAAAGGGTTCAAGGGTAACAACAATTGTGTGGATGGCACAACACTAGGCAGTTTTTCATTCTGTTGTGCATATGGTAGATATAAGTTGGAACTTAACAAAAACAAGGGAGGCCAATTAATATCACCATTATTCAAATTTGTACATCAACCTCCAAAGCCAATGATGATGAAATTAATGAATTTTACCAACTTCTTCAGTCTGAAATTGATCAAATTTGCAATTAAGATGTATTGACAATTACTGGTGATTGGAATGCAAAGATTGGAAACAAAGTAGAAGGAAAATGTGGCTTTGATGATAGAAATAATGGTGGAGATCACATGACAGAATTTTGCAAGACCAGTGACTTCTTCATAGAAAATACCTTTTTCAAACAACATAAAAGGCAACCATACATATGGACATCACCAAAGGGAATACACAGGAATCAAATTGACTACATCAATGGTAAGAGACAGTATAAAGCTCAATAACAATAGGCAACACAAGGCCAGAGGCCTACTATGGAACAATCAGTTGTTCAAGAACAATTTTAGGCTGAAGTTAAAGACAATGAAAATGAGTCCACTAGTGCCAAAATATAACCATGAACATATCCAACCAGAATTCAGAGAGAATCTCAGGAAAAAAATTGATGTAGTGGACACTAATGATCCAGGACCAGAAAGTTGTGGCAGGACATCAAGAATATCATACAGGAAAAAAACAAAAGATCATTAAAAAGACAGGAAAGAAAAAACAGAACAAAATGGCTGTCAGAGGAGACCATGAAACAGAATCTCCAGCATAAAGATGATCAAGCAACTGGAGGAAATCAGGAAATAAAAGAGTTGAATAAAATATTTCAAAGGGCCTAAAACAAAGTCATGTATTATAATGAAAAGTGCAAAGATCTGGAATTAGTAAGCCAAAATGAAAGAGTATGCTCAGCATTTCTCAAGCTAAAAGAACAGAGAAAACAAATTAAGCCTCAGGTTGCAATATTGAAGGATTCTATCCTCATGTTGTGCTGCAGGATAATGTGCTAGACCTCAATGCCTGTTTGAACTGAAAGAGCTGATGTTCAAACTCACCAGCCATACCTCTGAAACTCAATATAGGGTTGCTATGAGTTAGAATTGGCTCAACAGCACTTAACAACAACAATGGGCAAAATATTAAATGATGCTGAAAGCATCAATAGAAGATGGACAGAATACACAGAGTCACTTAACCCATGGTACTGAAGGGAGAAGTCCAAGTAGCAATGAATGGCAGAAAGTAAGTCTCCCGGAATGTATAGGATACAGATTGAACTATTTCAACAAAAAAAGCAGCCTTGGAGGCACTCATTCATCTATGCCAAAAAATTTGGAAGCTAGCTACCTGAATACACAACTGGAAGAAATCCATATTTTTGCCCATTCTAAAGAAAGGTGACCTGACAAAATGCTGAAATAATCTAACAATATCATTAATATCACATGCAAGCAAAATTTTTCTAAACATAATTTTAAAATGGCTGCAACAGTACACAAACAGAGAACTGCCAGAAATTCAATCCAGATTCAAAAGAGGACATGGAACAAAGGATACCACTAATGACTTCAGATAGATTTTGGTTGAAAGCAGAAAACACAACAAAGATGTTTACTTGTGTTTTATTGACTTTACAAAGACTTTCAACTATGTGAATGTTGACAAGATATGGATAACACTGGGAAAAAAGGGTATTCCGTAACATACTTAATTGTGCTCATGAGAAACCTGTACATGGACTATGAGACACTTGTTTGACCACAACAAGGAGCTTCTGAATTTTTTTTTTTTAATTAGGGGAAGTGTGCTCCAGAGTGGTATTCTTTCACCATAGTTATTCAATCTGTATGCTGAGCAAATAATCTGAAAAACTGTATTAGCATCAGGATCAGAGGAAGACTCAATAACCTGCAATATGCAGATGATACAAGCTTGCTTGCTAAAAGCAAAGAGGACTTAACAATGCATCTTTTTTATTATTATTATTTGAAGACCAAAGATTACAGCCTTCGATATGGATTGTACCTCAATATAAAGAAAACAGAAATTCTCACAATTGAACCAATAAATAAAATCTTGATAACTGGAAAAAGGATAGAAGTTGTCCACCACTTCATTTTGCTTGGATTCACAATCAGTACTCATGGAAGCAGCAATCAAGAAATAAAACAACATTGTACGTTAAGCAAATCTGCTGCACAAGACTTCTTAAAAGTATTCTGGAGCAAAGATATCAGTTTGAGGACTAAAGTGCACCTGACCCAAGAGATGATATTTTCAGTAGCTTCATATGCATGTGACAGTTCAACAGTGAATACGGAAAACCATAGAAGAACTGATGTATTTGAGTTATGGTGCTGGAAAAGAATATTCAAAGTGCCATGGGCTTCCAGAAAAAGCAACCAAATCTGTCTTGGTAGAAGTATAACCAGAACATTCCTTAGAAGCCAGGATGGTGAGATTTCATCTGCCATGCTTGGAACATGTTATCAGGAGGGACCAGTCCCTGTAGAAGGACATGATTCTTGATAAGGTGAAGGGTCAAAGAAAAAGAGAATACTTCCAATGAATTGGATCAGCATTGAAACAGCAGTAATGGGCGCAAACATAACAATAATTGTCAGAATGGCCCAGGACCAGACAGTGTTTCCTTTTGATGTGCATAGGGTCACTGTGAGTCGGAACTGATTCAATGGCACTTTACAGCAACAACAGGCAACTGAGACACATTGAGATCTCCATGGAATAAGAAACCTGAAGAAGAAGAGACAAGGACCATTCATAACAAACAACAGAGAGGAAAGAAAAAACCTTTTTCCTAGTGCCAGTGCCCTGCATTTATATTTCTAGCTTCATAAACTTTGAGAAAACAAATTTCTGTATGTTAAAGCCACTTACTTGCAGTATTTCAGTGATTGTACTATTCGATATTTACATCTATCCAATATTTTTTATTTGAAAAAAATCACTGTGCATAATATTATAGAAGATGCATTGTAGGTTTTTTTTTTTTTTAAGTGTCTTGTATGTAAGCTAGTAAATACTTTTGTTAACTCTGAATGAACACATTTAAAAAATACAACTTTGATCGCCTATGGAGACACTGGGTTGCTGTGATACTGTTGTGGGTCTATGAATTATTTTTCTTTGTTTTTGTCTTTAAGTGCCTTTTGTAATTTGTAGTATGTGCATATATTATTGATATAAAGCAAATAATAAAATGTCATTTTAAAAAAAGACCACCAAAACTGTTGTTTAGTTACCGTCAAGGAGAAAAAAATGCAGCATCAAGCATTGATTAGCCACATTATTGTTTTTGGCAAGAATTGTTCAGCATTATAAAGGATAATGCTAAATAACTCCATCCAACAGGTGAATGCATTCAATGTTTGGGCAATATTTTGCAGCTAAATTGTTCTGGAGGAACCATGAAAGCAATGCTGCTTGAAATCATTCATTTGGCCAGAGTTCTAGGAAAGTTTTTCAATTTCTATGCATAACAAGTAACACCTGCCCTTAACATTTCCAGGCCAAAATGTCTTTTCCATGCTTTGTGGTGCAAAACTCTGGTATCTGAACCTAGATCCTGTTTCTTTTATACCAAAAAACAAAACAAGACCAGCCAATCAAATCCTATTCTGTTGATGGCACTAAAAGCTCTGTATTTTTTGCAAGATTCCTCATTTCTTTCTTGAGTCCTCATCAGAATAATGTCTGTAATTCTACCAACAGTCTTTCAAGGAAATTAGACTCTTTATGCAAAGCATATAAAAATTTCTCCTGCATTTACCCATTACTCAATTACTAAGTCCTCTCTACATTTTAGGTGTTTTTAGAGCTGGACCCCCACTCTACGGTACCAAAATTTTCTTAGTTAACCAGTTTTTCATAACAATTAATAATTGGCTTTAAAGAAAACAACATTATTGCCTCACAGTTTTAGATACCAGTTTTCAGTCGGGATATTTGAAGGAAGGTCCTTGAGAGCTTCTTGATTTCCATATGGTCTTTGTCATTTCTTGGTGTCTGTCTAGTTTACTCATTTTACAAAACACTTCTGTGTTAGTTTAGGATTCATCTTAGGCCAGTATGGCATCTTTAACATAAAAAAAGTAAATACCTGTTTCCAAATATGTTCTTATTTAAGGGATTAGTACTTCCACACTCACTTATTTTCCTAAAACCAATTCAATCTATAATAGGGTGGGAAGGAGAAGGAAAACTTGTGGAAGACTCTCAGATTTTTGTTTTGGTTAACTCAGACTATCATGTTGTCCTAGGATGAGGTACCTAGGAAGAGGAATCACAAGAAGTTGAAAAAATTTGTTAGTTAAGGTTATAATTCAAGTGTTATGCTCTACTCTAGACATAATTGCAATTTACATTGCCTATATTGAAATATGCTCTGGTAGCGTAGTGGTTACGAATCGGGCTGCAAACTGCAAGGTCAGCAGTTCGAAACTACCAGCTGCTCTGCGGGAGAAAGATGAGGCGTTCTGCTCTCGTAAAGATTAACAGCCTCGGAAACCCTGTGCAGGGTCGCTATGAGTCGGAACCAACTCCACGGCACATAACAACAACAACATATTGAAATAAGAACTATGCTCCTTAGAATTAATTATTATATCTATCTTCATTTTATATCCAAGACTTTACCAACCATGTCTAGTGTGTACCAACAAATACATGTTAATCAAACACAGTCTGAATTATCCATAATTACATACTTTCTTCATGAATTCCTTTGCATCCTAGAAGACCTAAGTACATGTAATTTTTGTCTATATCTTTCTTTGATTTTATTAAGCAGAATTGCTTCTCCTTTAGCAGTATTAATTCATGTTATACATACTTTTAAATAGAAGGTATCACAATGCCATTCTTACCAGCTATACCATGAATTTTTCAAGTGTTAAGTTTATCTCTAATTCATGTTAGGATTCCTGGAACCTAGCCCAATGCATAAATTATCACTAAAGACAAAGTTACTGTACACTTATATTATAGTTGGAACACCAGTAGTATGGTTGGAAAATCAATATCAAACTATGAGTAGTTATCAAAGTAAGTCTCTATTTAAATTTATTTTCCACATTATTGTAGAAACATCTCATTTTGACTTGGGAAGAAAAAAATAGTGTCTTCAATTCTTGTTAGCTTTCATTCCTTTGTTGGTAAGAATGATTCAAGACCTAAGAGACACTGATTGCAGTGGGTCTGACTCAACTGTAGTGCCCAACGTGGGTAAGAATGAGTGCCAACTGAGTGAGTATATCTGTCTCTTTCTCTGCTTCTTTTGCAACCATGGGGGTCTGCCAAAAATCTGTATATTGCTGGCAGGCATTCAAAACCAATCCAAGCACCTGTGTTGCAAAACGCAGCAATTGTGTGATTGCTATTACTAATCCATCTGTGAGTCTGCTCGTTGCCACACATCAGTTGATTCACATTAAGTGGGTTGGAAGGGAAACTTTATTCGAAAATGGTGGTAACATATTTGATGTTATCAGTAGTTCCTCTTTGTGGTTGAAAGACAAAACAATAATATTTTATAAATATTCTGAACAGATTAGTAATGGCTATTAACTGATAAGTAGGAAATCTTTAATTAAAAAACTAATTTTGTATTACTTGAAGAATTGAAGAGGTC
>NW_006408561.1:11075102-11076202 GCF_000296735.1 Chrysochloris asiatica | reverse complement strand
ATTGCACACACATGGAAAACCAGAATCACTTTTTCAGGATAAATATAAAAGAATGATGTCTTACCAAAGAATCCAGCACATTTGTGAGATTCATTATCTTGCTTAACTTCTTAAAATTTCAAAAATATCTCATTAAATGAGATTCAAAATCTTCAGAAATTATAATATCAAACCTAATCTAAACTGATATATATTTGCATTTAGCAATGAAAAGGGGCTTGATAAAAATATCAACAATGTGAAAAAATATTTATGGAAAATGTTGAAAGTGCTTTTGAGGACAAAAATTTTATACACGTTTTCATTCTGTCAATATGCTAACAATGTAAAAATCAAAAGTAACATAATCATAGCAATTATTACTTCCATTTTCTGAGCATGTACCATATACTGGATTATAGCTAAATTATTTTAATCCCTTTAGCATTTTCAAGGTCATGAACTAAGGCTCAGAGAAGTTATTTATTCATTAAAGATGATCTAATAAGATTTCAGAGTCCCGGTGTGGCACTGTGGCTTAATGAGCTGGACTGCAAGGTTGATTTGAACTGCAAGGTTGGTGATTCAAGCTTACCAGCCACTTCTTGGAAATCCTAAACAGGGCTGCTATGAGTCGCAACTGACTCAACAGCACTTAACATCAACAATAAGGTTTCAAATAAGATTACTCCAAGACAAACAATAACGTAATATTTCTACTTTTTGTGCCTCAATAGCTTTTTAAAAATGTATTATTCTTCTGTGCATTTCTGACCATTCCATAAATAAAATGAACTTGACCTCATATCAGGTATTCCACAGTATAGAGGGCAAGATCCTGACATGTTTGCTCATGTCGTTAGTTTCACCTGTACATTTCTCTCTCCTACACTGGATAATTTTCCACAGTCGTGTTCTGAGTGCCCTTCTACCTTCCAGTCCTGTGTCTGGCAATGTTTCTCTGCTATTCATAGAGTTTTCAGTGACTAGCGATTCAGAAGTAGTTTGTCACTCTTTCTTCCTAGTCTGTCTTTGTTTTATAGCTCATCTGAAACCTGTCCACCATGGGTGACCCTGCTGGTTATTTAAAACCCCGGTGGCATAGCCCTCAGAATCACAGC
>NW_006408561.1:11069568-11071362 GCF_000296735.1 Chrysochloris asiatica | reverse complement strand
GTTCCGACTCGATGGCACCTGAAAACAACAACAACAACACTGGATAATTATATTTTCCTCCATTATAAAATATAATTTTTATTGCTAGTTTTCAATAATACTACTTGCTCAATATTTCTTAACATTCATTGCATTTCCTTTGAATCATTTTTATGGCACCATTCATAGTGATACCTATTAGGCAGTGCTTGATAAACATCTCAGTCCCTATGCTACTAAGACAGTAAATCCAATCATATTGTATTATGAAGTACACGTGTAATACTCTACCTGCTCAGAAAATCAATAGAACACAAAATACCATGGAATAGGTCAATGAGAAATATAAAGGGTAAAAAACAAATTTGTGATGCTAAGGTTCGTATGGGAATTGATGTTAGGATTTTAAGAAACAGGGTCTCTAGCCAGATTAATGAAATTACAAAAGATAATGCTTGTCTACTCTCCAACTTTCAAAAGCGAATTTAAAAAACAAGTTCTAGAATCAGGTATATACAAAAATATTTCTGAATGGTAAGTATATAAATAGATTAATATTTTTTTCATAATGGTTTCTTCTGTATATATGTACATAAAATGCTTATATGTTAATTGTGGAATTTATAATGTGAAAAGGAACATTTAAGATAACCCACTGTAAACATTGAGAAAAGTGTACAAAGACCTTGAGTTACAAAGTGAAATGAGTTTAGAGCAATGTGAAAATCATCATGACATCAGTAGGAATACAGACTCTTCTAGATTCATCACTACATAGAAATTTTAATTGAGAGACTATTCTTCATGTTAGTAGTGTTGATTTTGTCTCTAATTTCTCTAATATTTCATTTTGAGATTTTTATACACACAGAGAAATTGGAAAATTCTTGCATTGAACATTCATATATTTACCACATTATGCTTCTATCATTATTTTCTCTTATTGTCCTTCTGTGGCACTGTAGGATGAGGACTGGACTGTAAGGTCACTTTAAGCAGAAATATCAGCAGTTACTACCCACCAGCCGTACTTTGGAAACCCTCTACTATGAGTGTCACCAACGCACTGGCACTTAACAACAACAACAATTTTTTTTTCTGGTGTGGCTGTGTAGGACAAGCATTGGACTGCAAAGTAATTTTGACAGTTCAAACTCACCACCCATTAGAAACACTATATAGGATCACTGTGAGTTGGAACTGACTCAAAGGCACTGAACTACAACATATTTGCTTTAACACATATCTCATCACTGGACAGCAAGATTGGTTTGAATCACACAGTCGGTGGTTCAAACTCACCAGCCCTTACTTGGAAATCCTATATAGGGTGACTACGAGTTAGAACTGACTCAACCACACTTAACAACAATAGTCATTTAACAAAGGAGCCCTTGCGACACAATGGATTACTTGTTGGGCTGCTAACTCAAAGGTCAGTGGTTTAAACCCACCAGTCACTCTGTGGGAGAAAGATGAACCAGACTTCTTCTGTAAAGATGGACAGCCTCAGAAACTCTACATAATAGTTTTGCTCTGTCATTTAGAATCGCTATCAGTCAGTGTTGACTAAAGAAAGAGTAGTGGTTTTGTTTTACTTTTTTTTTTCCCTCTTACTTAGCCATCCCTCTATCCATGGAGTTATCTATCTCATTTGAAAGAAAGTAACTGGTATATCCTATTTTTGAAATATAGCCTGTATTTCAACATGTATATCATTAGATGTTTACCTGTGCTTTATTGACTATGCAAAGGCTTTCTATTGTGTAGATAATGATAAGCTATGTATAAGATTGCAAAGTATGAGTATTCCAG
>NW_006408561.1:11062127-11068842 GCF_000296735.1 Chrysochloris asiatica | reverse complement strand
CCAACAGATCTGTGTTGGAAGAAGTGCATCCAGAGTGTTCCTTGAAGGCCAGGATGGCCAAACTTTGTCTCTCATATTTCTGGTATATTGTCAGGAGGGATGAGTCACTGGAGAAGGATATCATGTTTGGTAAAGTGGAGAGTCAGAGAAAAAGAGGAAGCCCCCAGCGAGGTGGATTGGCAAAGTGGCAACACCAACAAGCTCAAGCATGGCATGTGAAAAATTGTGATGTTGGCCCAGGACCAGGCAGTGTTTTGTTCTGTTGTGCATAGGGTTGCTTTGAGTCAGTACTGACTCAATGGAACCTGGCAACAACAACAGCAATAAATAGGTAGAATTCAGTATTTGTTTATGAAGCTTTTTTTTTTTTTTTTTTTGCTGTTGTATTGAGGTAAAATCTACATACAATTTAACATATGAATTTTGAGAAATACATCTGGATGTCAATTTTAAAAGGAAAGTGAACTCATGCTTTAAGCAATATTCTGTTGTTTTCTCAATGTCTTTATCTGTTTATAGATTGAGGGCTAGAAATGAAAATCAAATTTTGGCATTAATGAATTGTGTATTAAGAGGAGTTTCACAATTTCTACTAAGAATTCTAAGTTGCGAGCAACAGAAAGCAGCTGGGTGGATTTAAATCTTCCCTGTCTACGCATAAAATACATTTACTGACAATGTGTTGAATTCAGAAATTTCAAATGAAGAACATGGAAAAAATTATATAATGTGAAGATTGCAAAGCAAAACTTTGAAGTGAGTAAAACACGGTAGTAGCTAGAATTAAACAAGATCAGGAAACACAGTGAGCAAGACAGTACATGTTACCACAGGTTCTAATGCTACCATTATGAATGGAAAAGCTGCTGAGAAAGCTTTTTGAGATATCATGGCCTACCACCCATTTGCTTTATACTTTACTTATCTTGAACTCCTGGTGTGGCACTATAGGATGAGCACTGGACTGTGAAACAGAGTCAGTGGTTCAAACCCACCAGTCACTGCTCGGAAACCCTATACAGGGTTGCTATGAGTAAGATCTTACTTGGCAGCACTTCACAACCACAGCAATAATACAATTATCATAATCCAAAATCCTTGGTAGATGCTTTCATTGGCTCACTGCATAGTTTCCTAGGGCTAGCATGGCAAAGTAGCACAAAACGGGTGGTAAAACAAAAGAAATGCATTATTACACAGTTCTAGAAGTTAGAAGTCTAAATCTAGTTGTCAGCAGTCATGCTTCTCTGAAGGCTCTAAATCTTCCTTGTATCTTCCTAATTTCTAGTGGTTTGTGGCCATCCTTGGCATTTCTTGACTTATAGATGCATTATTACAATCTATTCACATGACTGTATTTCCTCTGCCTGTTTCTCAGTGTCTCTTCTCTTTTTATAAGGATACCTGTCATATTGGATTAGGAGTCACTACGTTTCACTATGACCTCATTTAACTAGTAAATAATATTTCCAAAGACCTGAATTGTAAACAAGGTCACATTCACAGGTACAAAGTGTTAGGCCTTCAACATTGTTGTTGTTGTTGTTAAGTGCCGTCGAGTCGGTTCCGACCCATAGCGACCCTGTATAGGGTTTCCAAGGGTGTAAATCTTTACGGGAGTAGAAAGCCTCATCTTTCTCCCGCGGAGCGGCTGGTAGTTTCGAACTGCTGACCTTAAAGGTTCGCAGCCCGATTCGTAACCACTACGCTACCAGAGCTCCTTACTGTTGTTGTTGTCAAGTGCCATTGCAATCTGTAGCAACCCTGTATAGAGTTTCCAAGGAGCGACTGGTGAACTTGAACCGCTGACCTTGCAGTTCAAACTGAGTGTCATCAAATCAGTTCTGATTCACAATGAATCTAGACAGGACTTCTGAAGAGTGACTGGTGTCTTTAAATCATGGAATTTGTAGTTACAGTTCAGCATTTATACTACGGGATATACCAGGAATCCAACATATCTTTTGTTGTTGTTGTTAAGTGCCATTGAGTCTGTTCACACTCAACCCTGTACAGAGTTTCTGAGGCTGTTTTACATCTTTGGGGAACAGAAAGCCTCATGGAGCAAGTGGTAGTATTGAACCATGGATCTTGTAGTTCGCAGTCTAGTGCTTTTCTTATGGAGCCACCATGCTCCCAATAACTCATTGGTCTTGCAAATTGTATCATGCTATCTCCAGAATTGCTTGTGCCACCAAAGTCATATTTTCCAACTACTAATCCTTCCTCTTTGTTTCAAGCTTTGCATTCCAATCATCAGTAATTGTCAATACATCTTGAATGCATGTTTGATAAATTTCATTATCACTGGCTTTAGTGGTTGGTGCCTAAATTTGAAAAACAATAGTGTTAACTAATCTTCTTTGTGTTTTTGTTGTTAACTAAGTGCTGTTGAGTCTGTTTAGACTCAGAGCAACCCTGTATAGGGTTTCTGAGGAAAGGCTAGTGGGTTTGAACCACTGACCTTGCAGTTAGCAGTGTGGTGCTTATTCTATAACACCACACCAGGTTTCCCTTGTAGACATATAGATATTATCACAGACAACATTATACTTCAAGAAGTATCTTGAAATGTTCTTTTTAATGATGAATATGAAACACCATTTCCCTTCAATTTGTCATTCCGGAATAATAAACCGTATGATTGTTAGATTCAAAATAGCCAATACCAGTCCACTTCAGCTCACTAATGCTGGGATATTGATCTTTATGGGTTTCATTTTATTTTTGACAATTTCCAATTTTCTTAGATACATATTTTATACATTCCGTTTTCCAATTTTTAGTGGATGTTTACAGCTCTTCTATTCATTTATGTTGTATCAAAAGTTTTATTTCATTTGCATCATCATGGTCAACTCTACTTTGAGGAGGCAGCTCTTCCCCAGTCTATTTTGAGTGCCTTCCAACCTGAGGGACTTATCTTCTGAAACTATCTTGGTGATATTCATCTTGTTTCAATATGCGATATTCTGGTGCTACTGACAGTGTTCCACAGCTATTCATAAAGATTTAATTAGCTAAATATTCAGACGTAGTCTGCCTCTCCTTCTTCCTAGTCTGTCTTAATCTGGAAGCTCAGCTGCAAGCTGTCCACAGTAGATATGTCCTGATACTATTTAAACCGGTGGCATAACTTACAGCATCACCGCAACACATAAGCCACCACAGTAAAACAAGCTGACAGATGAGTGGTGGAAGGAAATATTTACACAACTAATATTTTTGTCAACTTGGCCTTATTGCCACATTTTCTGAGGGTATGCCCAGTATTTTATTTGCATAATTTGACTAGTGAGTTCCTTAATATTAGAGCAATGACGCCTCCCCCTTTAGACAAAATAGCAAAACAAAAGATTATTTTTATAGTTAGACTATGAATGCTGCCTGATGGTCACAAACTAGGCCAAATAGTTTCTTGGAAAGAATTCTAGACATTGAATTTACATTCTGGCAGTCCTCTTCAGTAGAAAATTCAAAGCATCTAGGTTAATTGATATAGCACACTGCATAAAAATAATGTTGAATATCCTGCTTTGGTGAGTAGCAATTGGGGTTTTAAAATTTGTAAGCAGTCATCTAAATTATAATTGTTGGTTCTCTTCTGTCTAGAGCAAAGAAGAATGAAGAAAATCAAAGACTAAAGGAAATTGTTAATCCAAAGGATTATTGGACCACACAAGCAACAACCTTGACTAGCCTGAAGCCAGATGAACTAGATGGTATCTGGCTACCACTATGGACTTCTCTGATCATGATGACAGAGCAGGGAGAAATGTAGAGCAAGAGCAAAATTTATAACTGCCAAGACTATGACCCTTTGATACCTAGAAGTGAAAACACTCCAAAAATTTTGACTCCTCAAAGTCAAGCAATAAACAGTCCTTCAAAGTGAACAGCAACACCCATGAGAAATGAGATCTTTTGAGCAATGAACCATACAAGGTAAAAAAATGGAAGGATTTGATAAAACCAAAACAAAACAAAGTTCAGAATGCAGAAACGGGCAGGAAAGATGGATGAATGGAAATTAGGAATCCTAGGAGAAAGGGATAATATTAGTGCTGTTACATTGAGGGGGTTGCAACTAAAATGATACGACAAAGCATTTGTAAATTGTGGAATAGGAAATAAAACTGCTATGGAGACTTTCACCCAAACCATAATAAAACAAAACAAAACGCGGGACAAAAAACTGTTGCTTTTAAGTGTTTTTAAGCTGGTTTTTATTTGTTACTGTTAAGTTCTATCGAATTTGCTCTGAGTGATAGTGACCTTGTATAAGGTTTCTAAGGAAGGGCTGGTAGGTTTGAATTACCAGCCCTGTGGTTAACACTTCAGTACTTATCCTAAAGCACCACACTCAAAATTCTCTGCTTATCTTAAATTACCAGACTGAAAAGCTAAAGGCAACTGTTTTCAACAATGGGAAGAAACAGTTCCAAAGTGTTAATTGACAAGAAAGTGTGAGGGTAATCACGTTGGTAATTCCAGTTATTTTCCTGGGACCTGACCACATGAGACTCTTGTGAATTATGAAGTCCCCTTGTATTCTATTCTGATAATAAGTTTTCATTTTTGACTAGACAATTCCATGGATTTATTATTTGCCACCCGGAGTTATAAAATCATATTAATTAGGGGTATATGGTCTTCATGTGAAATCATCAGGCTCCACTGTACAGTGCAGAGATACATCATATTTAAGCATGGAATACAACATTTTCTAACTATACTCTTTTATGTAATTAATATTGAATTCATTTAATCCTTAATAAATAATGTCACAGAATAAATGACTCTCTCTTAAAGCAAGGATTGCCTGCTTGTGCTCTTAAAACCAGATATGTGACCAAAAAAGGATCAAAAGGATTGAAGACCCATCTCATCTCCATTTAAATTATTATCCATTTTATCTTCTCCACCCTGTTTCTATAAAACATTAATAAGGCAGTAAATGCAAGCTCTTATGTCATTGTAAATGTACGCACTTTTGGACACTATGAAATTGACTCCAAATATGGTACTTTCTTGCTACAAGTAATGTGCATATGAGAGGCAATAACTCATCCCTGCAAGCTCTAATTCCATAATTTATTCCAGGGCCTTGGCAGCTAATGCTTCACTCACTATTAATAGAAAACTGTACAAGTGGTGTAGGTGGTACTTTTACTTTAGTGATGCTGTAGTTAATTTCTTTAATTTACAATGTATTTATAAATCTCTAGGCAATGCTGCTCAAACTGTGTAGGCAGAAAACAGTTATCTCCTCATCTTGCAGTCTTCCAAATTACATTCACTGCTGTAACCTACATAATCACTTATAGGCCTCTTACTAATTCTGCTGAGGGACCCCCATCTGTTGTTTTAAATCTTATGAAAAAACTGATTATTCTTATACTTTCTGATTAAGAATTATTTTGTTATTCCAATTGCTCTACAGTGGCTTTTGTTAAAGAGCCTTTGAGAGTGTGTTAAAATTCAGATTCCTGGGCTCCTTTCCAGAAAGGACAGCAGCAATTTAAATTTTTGTATTTACCAAATTGTCCTTATATGTGTTTAGTTATAAAGAGTCCTGCTGTCACAGTGGAGTGGTTAAGCAAGTGACTATTACCTAAAGGTGGATAATAGAAAGCCACACATTGCTCCTCAGTAGAAAAATGTGGCATTCGGCTTCCGTAAAGATTAAAACCATACCCATCACCATCAATTGAACTTAGATTCACAGAGATACTAGAAGACAGAGCAGAACAACCCTATAGAGTTTTCAAGGTTGTAAATATTTATAACCAACAGTTATAAAGATAAGCCAACTGTCATATCTTTCTCCCTCAGAAACGTGGGTAGATTCCAAGAGCCACATTTCTACCAGACAAGCACTTTAACCACTGTTCCACCAGTGCTTGTCCGTAAAGATTACAGACCTGGAAAGCTTGTGGGTAGTTCAGCATTTTCCTATAGGATCACTGTGAGTCAGAATCAACTCAATGTCAATGCTTTTGTCTTTTTTTAAAAATTAAATATCTGGTAATAACTATGTCCTGAAACATACTTTAGCTGATACCACTGACACTAGTGTAAGTATAATCATAGCAGCTTTGTGATACTCAGTATTTGTACAGAGTATCATTTTTCAATCTATAAGTTTTAACTGGCCTATATTCAAAAAACCCTTGATTTATGCACATGGAATCATGAATTAAATATAATGTTTTATATTACATAATATTTTCTTCTTTTGATTTCCTATTCAAAACCTTGAAGTGGAAAACAAACAAACATTACTAGATTGTGGGTCATAAAAAATAAGCAGTGAGTTACATTTGGCCTATGATTAGAGTTTGCCAAACCCTGCTCTGCAACACAAAATAAATTTAATCAGATTTAAAGTGTCTGATTAAATATTTAAAGATCATTTTTATTTGATTTATTGATATTTATTGATTGTATGAAGATCAAAGAGCACAGCCTTCCATATGGATTACAACTCAATGTAAAGAAAACAAAATTCCTCACCACTGGACCAATAAATAGCATTCTTACCAATGGAGAAGAGATTGAGGTTGTCAAGAACTTCATTCTTCTTGGATCAACTATCAACACTTGAGGAAGCAGCAGTCAAGAGATCAGATGACATATTGCATTGGGCAAATCTGCTGCATAGGAACTTTTTAAAGTATTGAAGAGCAGAGATGTCAGCTTGAGGATTAAGGTG
>NW_006408561.1:11056062-11057249 GCF_000296735.1 Chrysochloris asiatica | reverse complement strand
AATCAAGAGCATATATTCAAAACCAAGAGCCTACATCATGCTCTATGGAGAGTAACTGAAAACCTTCCCCCTGCGAACAGGAACCAGACAAGTATGCCCATTATCACCGCTCCTATTCAACATTGTGCTGGAAGTTTTAGCCAGAGCTATATGGCATGATAAAGAAATTAAAGTCATCCAAATTGGCAAAGAGGAATCAAAACTCTCCTTATTTGCAGATGATATGATCCTATACATAGAAAACCCCACAGACTGAGTAAAAAAACTTTTAGACCTCATTGAAAGATTCAGCAAAGTGGCAGAGTATAAGATCAACATACAAAAATCAAATGGATTTCTCTATAGCAACAGCAATAATGATGAAAAGGACATTAGGAAAGCAATGCCATTTACAATAGCCACGCAAAGGATGAAATACCTAGGAATAAACATAACCAGAGAAACATAGGACTTATACAAAGAAAATTACAAAACACTACTACAAGAAACCAAAAGAGACCTACAGAAGTGGAAGAATATACCATGTTTCTGGATAGGAAGACTCAACATTGTGAAAATGTCAATATTACCCAGAGCAATTTACACTTACAATGCAATCCCAATCTAGGTTCCAACAATATTATTCAAAGAGATGGAAAGAACAATTACTAATTTTATATGGAAAGGAAAGAGACCTAGGATAAGGACCTTAAAAGGAAGGACAAGCTTTGAGGTCTCTCACTCCCGATTCCAAACTTTACTACATGGCTACAGTGGTCAAAACAGCCTGGTACTGGTACAATGAAAGAGACATTGATCAATGGAACAGAATCAAGAATCCAGATATCAACCTAACCACGTACAGCCAAATGATCTTCGACAAAGTGTGTAGGCACATAGCATGGGGAAGTGACAGTCTCTTCAACATATGGTGCTGGCAGAACTGGAAAGCAATATGTAAAAGACTGAAACAAGACCTTTGTCTCACGCCCTATACAAAAATGAACTCAACATGGATTAAAGAGCTAAATGTGAATCCCAAAAAGATGAAGATCATCAATGAAAAAATAGGGACAAACATGAGGGCACTAATCCAGGGCATAGACAGACTGCCACACATTTAGAAAAGTACACAAACAAAAAAATAGACAGAAGAGATGAGTGGGACTTACTAAAAATTAAAAACTTGTGCCCATCAAAAGACTTCA
>NW_006408561.1:11055122-11055673 GCF_000296735.1 Chrysochloris asiatica | reverse complement strand
AGCGCTGAATTGCAATGATAAATACACCAGGACTTTAGAATTCCCAACAAGGAAAATAATACATATAAATATAAAGGCAATATTAAATGTATTGAGTGCCAAAAGAACATTATGTGAATATTGGGCAGCATTTTGAAATTTTATTATATACAACTTGTACACAATAAATACACATTTTTTTTTGCATTGCTCAGGACTTTAAGGATTTTGAACAATGTACATATATTTGTGAAGCCGCTACCCCAATCAAGATAAAAAAATATATTTTCATCATCTTCAACAAATACCTTCTATGCCTTTACAGTAAAATAAATCAATAATGATAAATGAGTATTTTCATCCATATAATATTAGATTAATATTTGAGATTTTAGAAATTTATTTAAACGAAGTCACAAATGGACTTCAGCAATAATGCTGAATTTCTCTGTTTCTCCTTTTAGTTTTTCCAGTTACTGTTCCATGTTTCATGAGTCTTTGTTATTTTTACATACATGCACATTTAAGATTTTCAGGTCCTCTTAGCTCTGGTAGCGTAGTGGTTATGAATT
>NW_006408561.1:11052005-11055022 GCF_000296735.1 Chrysochloris asiatica | reverse complement strand
TAAAGATTTACACCCTCGGAAACCCTGTACAGGGTCGCTATGGGTCGGAACCAACTCAATGGCACTTAACAACAACAACAACAACTTATTAAATAATACTTTGCAATGTCAATCTTTCTGGTATTCTTTGTATAGGTAAGCATCTTTCTGAATTCTTTGCTTTCAGCCAAGATCCATTTGATGTCAGCAATGATATTCATCATTCCACTTTCTCTTCTGAAACCTGCTTGGACCTCTGGAAGTTCTCTGTCAATGTATGGTTGCAGCCATTTCTGCATTACCTTTAGTAAAACTTTACTCACATGGGATATCAATGATATTGTTCAATGATTTCTGGTCTCCTTTGTTTGGAATGGGCACAAATACAAATATCTTCCAGTCAGTTGGCCAAGTATTTGTCTTCCAAATTTCTTGGCATAGATGAGTGCGTGCCTCCAGTGTCGCATTAATTTGTTGAAAGATTTCAATTTGTATTCCATGTATTCCTCGTGCCTTGTTCTTTGCCAATAACTTCAATGCTTTATTGGCCATGTAAAAACTTTCAGTTGTATAGATCATGACAAGTTATGGACACTATTGCAAAGTATGAGTATTCTGGAATACTTAATTGTGCTCATGGGGAACCTGTACATAGACCAAGAGGCAGTTGTTCAAACAGGTCAAGGGAACACCGAATGGTTTAAAAATAGGAAAGGTTGTGTTCTTTTACTATATTTATTCAATCTGTATACTGAGCAAATAATCAGAGAACTTGGATTATATGAAGAAGACTGTGGTATCAGGATTGGAGGAAGACTTGTTAACAACATATTTAGATGACACAACCTTGCTTGCTGAAAGCTAAGAGAACTTAAAATACTTGCTGATAAAGATAAAAAACCACAGCCTTTGATATGGGTTGCATCTCAATGTAAAAAAACAAAAGTCTTCACAATTGGACCAATAAACAACATCCATATTAATGGAGAAAAGATTGAAATTGTCAAAGACTTCATTATACTTGGATCAACCATCAACACTCATGGAAGCAGCAGTTAGGAAATCAAATGATATACTTCATTGGGCAAATCTGTTGCACAAGACCTCTTCAAAGTGTTAAAGTGCAAAGATGTCAGTTTGAGGACTAAGGTGCCCCTGACTCAAGCCATGGTACATTCAATAACCTCACATGCATGCAAAAGTTGGACAGTGAATAAGGATGACCATAGAAGAATTGATGCATATGAGTTATGGTGTTGGAGTAGAATATTAAAAATACAACTGACTACCAAAAGAATAAACAGATCTATGTTGGAAAAAGTACAACCAGAGTGCTCCTTGGAAGCCAGGATGGCCAAATTTCATCTCTCATACTTCCCATATATTGCCAGGAGGGACCAGTCACTGGAGAAGGATATTATGTTTGATAAATTGGAGAGTCGGAGAAAAAGAAGACCCTCAGTGTGATGGTTTGGCACCATGGTGGAAGCTATGGTCTCAGGTGTAGCAATGATTGTGAGGTTGTTGCAGGACTGGGCAGTGTTGTGTTCTGTTGTGCATTGGGTTGCTATGAGTTGAAACTGACTCGATGGCAACTAACAACAGCTTATTAAATTTACTTTACTATTTCTATAAGGAGCTCTTTTGGCATAGTGGGTTAATTGTTGGGCTGCTAGCTACAAGGCCAGAAATTTGAATACACCAATTGCTACTCAGAAAGATGAGGTTTTCTGCTCCTGTAAATATTTACAGGCTTGGAAACCCCATAGAGGGTTGCTATGAATCAGAATCGACTCAATTACAGTGGGTTAGTTTTTTTGTTTTTTGTTTTTTTTTAAAATTATATTTATGAATAGTACCACCCTTGCCTTGAAGATAAGGTATTTGACATTGGTATAGCTAGATCATCTTTATGATGCTCAGTGTTCAGCATAGTACATCTTTTCTCATCCTTTTAATTTTAACTTTTCTGTTTTTTAATGTTAAAATACATTTCATGTAATGTGCTTATAGATGAGTCTTTCATGTTTATCCAATATGTCAGTCTCTGTCTCTTAATTGCTGCATTTCATCCACTTTTATTTAATGTAATTATTCATATTGAGTATAATTCCAACTTTTTGCTATTTGTCTTCTACTTGTCATCATCTGTTCTTTGCTCCAATTGTTCAAGCTTCCTCTGTCTTCCTATAGGTTAATCGACTGTTTTGAATATTCCATTTTATCTCCTATATTGAATTTAGTTTTAACTTTCCACTCAATTTTATAGTGATTATTTTGGGATTAAAATATACTGACTTAACTCTTTATCTACTTTTATTAATACCATATCACTTCACGTCAAGGGGAAGGCATTCCAACTCATAGATTCCTGAGTTTATTGTAAACATGTCTCTGTGTTCAGTGGATGGATGCAGATAAGATCTCTCAGTGATACACTGGTTTTAATAATCCAGTTAAAGTGTCTTCAGTAAGGTCCAATCATAAAAGCTAATGAGCAGCCATCTAAGGTGTAACTATTGATGTCTACCTGTGCAAAGGAGAGAAGAGTGATGAAAATCGAAGATGTTTGGAATAAATTAGTCCAATGGATTAATGGAACAGGTGAATATCAAATGCCACAACCCTGAGACTAGAAGACCTAGATGGTGCCCAGCTACTACTACCAACGGCTCTGAAAGAAATCATATTAGAAGATCCTGAATAGAGTGATAGAAAATATGAAACAAAACTTTAAAATATTTAAAAAATTTAGACAAACTAATCTGAGACTATGACTTTGGTCACCCTTCAGGTCTGGAATTGAACTCACCCTCATGATTCAATTTTCAGCTTAGCAGTAGATAGGTATATAAGGGTAAAAACAAAACTAGTGAGATATACATCATAGAATGGTCAACCATTTGAGCTCAAAAGGGCAGAATTTATTTAAGGACAAAATCCAGAAACAAGTAGGAATGAGAACAAATCACAGGTAGAAAGTTTATAGTCAAAAGAGTGGTTTCCAATGGGATCTGCTTGGTCAGTTAAATTCAAGG
>NW_006408561.1:11041954-11047655 GCF_000296735.1 Chrysochloris asiatica | reverse complement strand
ACTGGAAAGGTAAAGGTGGATATTTTATAGCAAGGAAGGATGTGATTAACCTTTCAGTCTAGGAGCGAAGGCCCCTGGGACCATCACTGGAGAAGAACAGAGATTGGGACCCCACCCAGAGAAGCAGCGGGGCCTGAAATGGAGACAGAGAGGATGACATGAAGAGATGGAGTGGCTGAGGACTCGAGATCCAGGGAGGGAAGGGAGCTGTGTGCTGAGGACCGTGGGGAGATGGGGGTGGCCTGCGGGGTACAACCTTTGGTTGGGTGATGATGCATGGATGGGATGGTAACTATGGCAATGAAACAATGTATGATGGAAGCTAATGTTCCCCCATGTAAACTATCACACAATAAAAGGGAGAAATAAATTAAAACAGTATATTCTCACAAGTAGTCCAATAACATCATGATAAATGGTGAACAAATTGAAGCTGTGAAATACTTCATTTTTCTTGCATTCATAAACACTGCTCATGGAAGCAACAGTCAAGAGACCAAACAACATCTTATTAGGAAAATCTATTGCAAGAGACTTCAAAGTGTTAAAGAGAAAACATGTCATTTGAGGACTAGGGTACACCTGACCTAAACTCTGGCATTTTCAATCTCATTTTATGCATGTGAATTTAAAAAAAAAATAAGGAAGAGTATCAATGCATTTGAATTATGGTGTTGGTGAAGAATATTGAAAGTACCATGTGCTGCTAAAAGAATAAACAGGTCTTCCTTAGAAGAAGTATAGCCAGACTGCTCCTTAGAAGAAAGTCTGTATTTTGGACATGTTTTCAGCAGGAACCAGACCCTCGAGAAAAACATTATGTTTGGAAAATGGATGATCAGGGAAGAACACGAAGACCCCCAGGGAGATGGACTGATACAGTGGCAGTTACAATGGACTCAAACATAACAATAATTGTGAAGATTGCATAGGACAGGGCCTTGTTTTTATTTTCTATTGTGCATAGAGACTCTATGCGTCAGAATCTTTTCAATGTCACCTAAAAGGTTTCCTTTTCCCTTTATCTTCTCTTCTTCATTTTAAAAGACTTGTTTTCATTTTGTTCTGAAGTAGATGGTTTTTTGATAGATCACTGTACTGAATGATAATATCGTTTATTTTGTGTGTGCCAATAGGCTATTTTGCTGAAAGGTTAACTCACAGGATAGCTATATACATTTGCGGATTGACTGAAGGGAAGGCTGCTGGAATTTTGATAAGGATTGCATTGAAACTCTAGTCTGAGTGAGTAGTATTGACAATTTAACTATTTGGAAAAGGTAGTCTTTCAGATAGTCATTGGCTGCTTCCCTGCCAGTATTTCTTGGCATCAAGAGCAAACCACCCTTTCCCTTAGAAGCCATCACCTGTCTAGGCAAGTAGCAGGGCTAAAGAGGTAAAATCCCATCAGCATCTAATGTCTCCTTCTTGGGTTGTCAGTCAGAAAGATCTATATTGTAATCTGAGCATTAGGCCATATAAACCCTAGTGTATAAAAGTGACCATGATACAATGCAAAGAAGCCCTGTTGGCACTGCAGTATTAGCACTGGACTATAACCAAAGGAAAGGAGCTCTGGTAGCGTAGTGGTTACGAATCGGGCTGCGAACCGGAAGGTCAGCAGTTCGAAACTACCAGCTGCTACGCGGGAGAAAGATGAGGCGATCTGCTCCCGTAAAGATTTACAGCCTCAGAAACCCTATTCAAGGTCGCTATGGGTCGGAACCGACTCGACGGCACTTAACAACAACAAATAACCAAAAGGATGGCATTTCAACATACCAGGTGCTCTGAGAAAGAATTATATGGATTTCTGTTCCCATAAAGATTTGCAGCCTCTGAAATCTTATAAGTTGCTATGTATCAGAATCAACTCAACAACAATGAGTTCGTTCTTTTTTGATTTATGGTGCAAAATGAGAGTAGAAGAGACTTCATCTCTGGTAACTTCAACCCTCATGTGCAAATCAGTGCAGCACCCACTATTGGGCAGATGTTTTTTAAGCAAGGGGTTACTGCTCAACATGGAATAATTTCTGTTGTTTCCTGTGCTTTCATTTACCAAGTCTTTGAGATTGCTTTATTCATACGGTTTATTCAGACTAGTTGGATGTAGCATCTGTAGAGGATTTGATGCTGTAGACTGGAGTCTTAATTCTAGTAGTCTTGAGGCTGATTGGGATGACTTCTGAAACAATCTGCATGTTCCATGCAACCATATTAAGTCTTCCAACTCATGAATGTGGAATGTTCTTTCGTTAATTTAGATCTCCTTAAATTTTTTAAACAGTGTTCTATAATTTTTTGTGGACATGTTGTTTACTTTATTGGTTAAATTTATTCCTGGGTGAATTTTTCTTTTGGGTCCTCTTCTACATTTTAATGTTTCTTTAATTTCTTTTTCAACTTAATCATTTTAGATACATAGACCCCCAAGTTATTTTTCTATGTTGACCTTCTCCCCAATCACTTTAATGAACTTAGCTGTAGGATAAGCACTAGACCACAAGGTCACTTTAAACTGCAAGGTCAATGGTTCAAATTTATAAGCTGCTCCTCACAAACCCTATATAGCATCGATCTGAGGTGAAATCAACTCAATGGCACTTCACAACAGCAATACATTTTTTATAGAATCTTTGAGATTTTCAATGTATAGGATTATGTCATCTGGAAAAAGAGATGGTTTTCTTTCCTTCTTCCTTATTTTGATGCCTTGTATTTATTTATTTATTTATTTTTCTAGCCTAATTTCTCTGGTTAGGACTTTTAGGATATTTAATATCACTGGAGAGAGTGGCCACCCTTGTCTTGCTTCTGATTTTAATAAGAAGGCACTCATTCTTTCTCTATTAAGCATGATGTTAGTTTTTCCTTTTTTCTTTTTTAATTCCCTTTAATAGATAGTGAATTTCACTTCAATAATTTCTTATTGAGTGCTTTTATAATAGGAGTGTGTTGACTTTTGTCAAATACCTTTCCTGCATAGATGGAGATGATTATGTGGTTCTTTTCCTTTACTCTATTAAAGAAGTTTATTGAATTTATTGATTTTCTAATGTTCAACCACCCTTACATTTCTGAGATAAATCCCACTTGATTATGGTGTATAATTCTTTTAATATGTTTTTTGATTCAGATTACTAGTATTTTCTTAACTATGTTTGCATCTGTTTCCTTAGTCATATCAGTTTGATATCAAGGTAATGCTTGCCTCACAGAATAAATTAAAAAGTGCTACTTCTTCTAATTTTTAGAAAAACAAATAATATTGGGATCACTGTTTTTATAAATGTTAGGTAGAATTATCCAATGAAGGCATGTGGACAAGAACACTTTGTTGTTTTTACTGTTATGAGTAAAGGTCAGTGTAGTCTCTCTGGCTAGTGTCAGAGAAAGTATGTAATTTAAGAATGGCTAGGGTCAGAAATTATTGAGAAATGGGAATGTGGGGATTGAAATAATATTCATGATGTGCACATTATACTCATGCTGATTCTTTTGCACACACGTATCTACAAGCCTTGATTGAACTTTATTTTAGGCTTTGTTAGGGTGAATCCATAGCCACTTGTTATGAATATACATGTTATGTCTTGAATGCTTTCAAATCTTAAGAAATGTGCTTACTCCTAAAATACTGACACTTCTATGTTTTGTTGGAAATCCTGAAGTGTTGACCAAACTATTCTAACTAAAAATGACTTCATTTCTGAATTTTTACTTCATAATAAAAGAAGGTGCTGAAATATCAGCTCATCTGTTTTAACAATTGGTATGATTTGCACCTCAATGTAAAGAAAACAAAAATCCTCACCACTGGACCAATAACTAGCATTCAGATAAATGGAGGAAAAATTGAAGTTGTCAATGACTTCTTTGCTAGGATCAACCATCAACACTCATGGAAGCAGCATTCAAGAAATCAAATAACATATTTCATTGGGCAAATCTGCTGCACAAGACCTTTTTAAAGTGCTTTGAAGAGCAAAGATTTCAATTTGAGGACTAAGGTGCACCTGACGCAAGCCATGGTAATTTTAATAACCATATATGCATGTGAAAGTTGGACAGTGAATAAGAAAGACCGTAGAAGAAGTGATGCATTTGAGTTATGGTGTTGGAGGAGAATATTAGAAGTACCATGGATGGCCGGCAACAAACCAATCTGTGTTGGATGAAGTACAGCCAGAGTGCTCCTTGGAAGCCAGGATGGCCAGACTCTGTCTGTCATACTTCAGACGTATTGTCATGTTTGGTAAAGTAGACGGTCGGAGAAAAGGAGTAAGACCCCCAGTCAGATGGATAGGCACAGCGGCAGTACCAATGGGCTCAAATGTAGCAACAATTGTGAGGTTGGCCCAGGATCAGGCAGAGTTTCATTCTGTTGTGCTCAGGGGTACTATGAGTCGGTACCAACTTGATGGAACCTAACAGCCACAACATTTTACCAACCAAGTTTCTGCTTTCCAATATGGTATTTGAAGTTAAGTTATTCGATCTTAAGTGCAATCATTTGATTAAGATGACTTCACCAAATGTATTGCATTATAAATATTCGTTTCACTCTTTGTAGTTAATTTATTATCTGAGTATTATGCCCTCCAATACTTTACTCAGTGTTTTCAGCATCAATGGCATCACCATAGGAGTTGTTGTTGTTAAGTGCCATTGAATCAATTCTGACCCATAGCAACCCTGTATAGGGTTTCTGAGGAGTGGCTGGTGAGCTTGAGCCATCAACCTTGCAGTTCAAACTGACTTTGAGTCCAGCTCATGAACTCACAGAGCCACACCAGCATTAATCACAGCCCCTGAAACTGTGAGAGGGATTGACACAAAAATAACCCCAGGGTCTGTGGTGGCTGCAGTGGTCGTAGCATGTAGGTCAGTGTTGTAGAAGGTGGTACCACCAAGAGAGTGGCATCACTAGGGTTGTTGACACGTAGTGTGATAACCCTAACTCCCCATGTGCAAATCCGATTGCAAGTGGGCAGGCTGCAGTAGCCACCATTGGGCAGAGAAGAAGGTCTCTACCTTGGATAACAAGGAAAGGGAGTATCTTGTGGGGTTGGGTTCAGGAGGGGTGGGGATAGAAGGAATGGGACTGCATGATGCTTGGCTATGAAGGGGTTGGAGTAAACCTGAGTTACTCTGCCCACTATCTGGTCCTATCCACCCAGGAAGGGTGACTCTAGTTACTACACCAAGTAACATCACAATTTGGCATACATCGATATTTCTGTCCTAGAAAGTTACTCTTATTACAAAAACATGAAAAAATGAAAAACAATCCAATAGTCATCAAGTTGATTCTGACTCATGATGAAAGTCTATACATTTTTACAGGACTAGATAGCCTCATTTTTCTCCCTCATAACTGCTGGTGGGTTTGAATCACTGACCTTCTGGCTAACAGTTCAGTGCTTATTCTACAGCATCATCTGCGCTACTATTACAGGACTCCTAATAGAAAAGTGATTGTAAGTTGGTGTTTTTCTAATTCTGTGTTTCCCTCTACATTTCACAGCTAGTCATCTTTTACAAGGAAGAACTTTTCTATTTCTCACCATTTTGTAAAAAAAAAAAAAAAAAGGCCTCAATAATACTTTGTAATTGTTGTTGTTGTTGTAAAGTGCCGTCGAGTCGGTTCCGACCCATAGCGGCTCTGAACAGGGTTTCCGAGGCTGTAAATCTTTAC
>NW_006408561.1:11007612-11041854 GCF_000296735.1 Chrysochloris asiatica | reverse complement strand
GCTCATCTGAAACCTGTCCACCATGGGTGACCCTGCTGGTTATTTAAAACACCGGTGGCATAGCTCTCAGAATCACAGCAACTCAAACCACCACAACACAACAGACACACGAGTGGTGACCGTTTTTTTTTTTTTTTTCCCATAGCCTGTGTGAATATGCTCTGCCAGGCAACATTCTGTTACCAAATCTGCTCAAAACAACTAAAGATGGTCATGCACACCTGACTGGCTGAGTTCACTTTCTCTCATCCCTGCTCAGCTTCTCCTTCTAGCAAATATTCAATCCACTTTTCTAACCTTTTCTCTGAAATTCAGGATTCTGGAATTTTCATTTGTGTCTATTTCGTTTGGTCTTTCTTGTCTTTGTTGTAGAGGGTCTGTATAGTGTGTCTGCCTTTCTTGACTGCTGTTTCCATGAGTGTTGGCTGTGTATCTAAATTAAAGGAAATCCTTGACAACTTCAATATTATATCAATTTATCCTAATGTTGCTTATTGGTCCAAAAGTGAGGATTTTTGTTTTCTTTATATTGGATTTTAATGTATATTGAAGGCTGTTTTCCTTGATCTTCATCTGTAAGTGCTTCAAGGCCTTTGTTTTCAGCAAGTAAAGTTGTACCATCTGCATGCCACGGCAGTCTCTGCTATGTTCAAGACAGAAAGATCAGCTGAAAAGGTTTTGGCAACTAATTTTTGGAATTTCAGTGGAGAATTTGATAGATTTTCTCAAAGTGCAAAGCACAGTCAGGGGTGCTTATTAGGAGAAGTTTTAAGAAAATAGAAGTCTGCATTGATGAAGAAAAGGCCAGTAAAGTTGTGCAGAGGAATATTTTTCCATCCTGACAATATACCTGCACATTCTTTGAGAGTAGCAAGGGTTGTCCTAGGAGCATTTCATTGGAAAACCTTACCCTACCTACCCTTCAGCCCTAATAATGCCTCTTCACAGTTTACTTGTTTTCCCAAATTTAAAGTACATTTAAAAGATACATGATTTGTGAGAATGCCAAAATTGCCATTTTGAAATACTATAAATGGAAAAAAGCAGAATTCATCACAGAAGAGTTAGAGATGGAAATACTGTCCTCATGGAGGTTCTGTTAAGAAACAATAATTTTGTTTGCTTGTTAAATAATGGTTTCTGTGATTTGTAGTAATAATTTTTCACTTACCCTCATGCAGTGGCACTTGACATGACTGTCCTGTTTTTCTAGGTGTCACAAGTTTTCTGCTTTTGACAGGGTGCAGTTTTACTACTTTTCTATCACTCATTTTAGTGGGAAACACTTGAGCCTACCTTTTTTGACAGATTTCTTTTTTACGCAGGTTCTGGTTTCTGTATGTTTTACTGTATGAAGAAATAATGGCTGAAGATGTCCAAAACTTGATAGATGATATTTATTCATGGTTTAGTGGGAGCCTGCTTACTTTTCTATATTTTTATATTAATGCAAATTATTTTTATGATATATGCATGTGGTTTATGGTTCCCAAATGTACAGAGAAGAGTCGTGGTATGGCACTTTGAGTCAATGTGCCAGACTGCAAAGCCATTTGCAGTATAACTTTGGTTGTTCAAGCTCACCAGCTGCTCCTTGGAAACCCTATGCAGGGTCGCTATGGGTTGGAACCAACTCAGAAGCACATAACAACAGCAAAGCACAGATAATTCCTTGTACCTCAAGGATGGCTTGAAAGCAAGTTTCGTGGTTCAAATTCACCAGACACTTGTTGGAAACCATGTTCAGGGTTGCTTTGACTCAGAAGCAACTCCACAGCATTAACAGCAACAACAACAAAATGCACAACGATGAAATATTTGGTTGCAAATTGAAAAGTTGAGGGTTCAAACATAGCTAGTAGCTTGGTGGGGGAAAGAGCTGGTGATATGCTCCTGTAAAAATTATAGTCTAGAAAACTCTATGGGGCAGTTCTTCTCTGGAATATTAAGTCACTATGGGTTGAAACTGACTCAGTGACACCTGAAAGCAACAGCATGTGGTTTCATGAAATAGATGCTCCAATTATAAAAAGGATTGTAAAATCATACATTTTCTTTGATTTCTTCCCTTAGATAAGCATGACTATATCTTTAAACATCTTGAATATCATCTAAGGAGCTTAAAATATCCTTTTCCATTTCAATTATTCCTTCATAGAATTCATCTTTATCGTCAAAGTATTTCTATGACAATGTCTCCCTATGCTACAAAGCTAGAGCAGAGAAAAGAAAAGCGATATAAAAGGATCTAATCATCATAGTTTGAAGTAGACAGCCTCAGAGTACAGATGGTCTTGCCCCAATTATTTTAACTACCATCTGTATTGTATTTATTATGGGCTATATATGGGGTTTGGTACTTCACACAATTATCTCCTATCTTCATTGAAAATCTGTCAGTCTGGTATGATTTTACTTCATTTACAGGTAGAGAAGGGATCTCAGAATGTTTAACTCACATACTGCTTCACAATTATTAAGTAGCAGAATCAGACCTATAATTACATTTTTATCATTACTTTATACAAGGTGCCCGGGTGGCACTGGGGGTTAGGTGTTAATCCAGTAACCACAAAGCTGGTAGTTCAAACTCATCAGTTGTTCCAAGGGAGAAAGATGACACTCTCATAAAGATTTACAATCTCAGAAACTGTATCTATATAGTATCACTAGAAGTCACTTAATGGAAGTAGGTTGCTATTTTACACAACTAGGGAAAGGAAACATATACACCAGTACAAATATAAACCCTTTCCTCAGTAGACATCTCAATATGTCCACCGACCTGATTTTAGATCACAAAAATCATTTTCCTAACTTCAGTTAACAAAATATTACACTTAATTATGACAGCATTTAAATGCTGCTGACTTTTATCCTTTTGATCTGTTTGATATTTAATCTGGCATGAGAACTGAGTTATAACTTCTAGCTGATTATTATTATACAGTCCCTGGGTGACACAAACAATTAAGCACTGGACACCTAGCTGAGAGGTTAGTGGTTTAAATTTACCCAGAAGTACCTCAGGAGAAAGGCCTACCTAGTGATCTGCTTCTGAAAAGTCCCAGCTCTGAAAACACTGTGGGGCAATGGTATTCTACATACATGGGCTCAATAAGAGTTATGATTGACTGTCGACAACTAACTATAACAAAATTAATATTAATAATACACAGGGCAACAATCACTTGTAAATTGATGAAATTAAATATAATTTGGGTCACCAGGAGGACAATTCACTGAACTAAATGAAGGCTGAGAAGTCTGGAAGACAAAAAACAAATCCATCTATCCTTTGTTTAAGTGATATGTCATCAGCTGCTCAGGTCTCTTTAGAAAGCAGAATATCCTAGAAGCCATCTTTGAAGTGGTTTGCTCTTTCTCTTCTCTGATTTTGTTTATTTGGCCCCACTGGATTGAGCAATATATACCACAGAGACAAACATAATTTATTACTGATGATGTTTAAATTGCTTACTAACAGCAAATGTCGAGGTACTTGCAAACCCAATTCAATATTCTCCAAAATGTCTAAAGCTAAACACCTGATTAAATCTTCTGACTACCACCAGAGAGGCATTAGTTTATATTTCTTCCAATATATAGAAATATAGAGAAAATGTTTTCAGGAGGAAAAAATACACAACACACACATACATGAGGGGGTTTTAAAGAGTTCATGGATAAAGTGAAATTAAAAGATAATGAAAGATTTTCACAAATTTTTACGTCTCCTTATATTTTTATTTGATAGAGAATATTTATATTTGGCAGAGAGTATAGGTTAGAATGAGGAAATTTCTTTATTTACCTATGCTGCAAATATGTCCATGAATACAGGAGAACATATGGAGAGCACAATTGCAAAAACTTCTTAGCCATAACTAAACATCCTGAGGGAATGAGTCACTGGGCATGGGTCTTAGACTCATAGTCACAGAGAACACCAAGGTCAATTGACATAGCACAGCCTTTAGTGACCATCTAAGGTACAAGATTTGGCATTACCCCATTTAGAGCAAAGAGGAAAGCAGACAATTAAAGATCCATGGAAGCAATTAATCCAGTGAAGTAATTGACCACGTGAACCTATAGACTCTGCAATCAGAAGAACCAGAATATGGTGCCTGGTTACCACTAACAACTGCTCTGAAATGGGTTCACATTAGAAGGTACTGAATATAGTGGAAGATAAATGTTGAACAAATCTCAAAATTATTTTTTTAAAAGAGCATACTAATTGGTCTAATAGAGACTGGTAGAATGCTTGAGACTATAGCCCTTAGTCACCCTTTGGTTCTGGAACTGAACTTACTCCTCCCTCCCCACATATGTCAATTTTCAATCAGGCAATTGTTGCTGTTAGATGCCATCGAGTTCCTACCAACTCAAAGCGAACCTATACACAACAGAACAAAACATTGCCTGGTCCCATGCCAATATCACAATTGTTGTTATCCTGAGCTCATTGATGCCACCACTGTGCCAGTTCATCTTGTTAGGAGACTTACTCTATTACTCAGACCCTCCACTTTACCAAACATTATATCCTTCTCCAGGGACTGGTATCTTCTGATAACGTATTTTAAGTAAGAGAGACAAAGTCTAGCCATTCTGGCTTCCAAGGAGCATTCTGGTTGTACTTCTTCCTACATGCATCTGCTTGTTCCTTTGGTAGTACATGGTACTTTTAATATTCACCTCCAACACCATAATTCAAATGCATCAATTATTCTACCATCTTCTTTAGTAGCGTCCAACTTTCACATACATATGGAGTTGTTGAAAACACCATGGCTTGGATCTGGCATGTCTTAGTTCTCAAACTGACATCTTTGCTCTTCAACACTTTAAAGAGGTTTAGTGCAATAAATTTGCCTAATGCAATACATCATTTGATTTCTTGATGGCTACTTCCATGAGTGTTAATGGTTGATCTGAGCAAAATGAAATCTTTGACAACGTCAATCTTTTCTCCACTTATATGGATGTTGTTTATTGGTCTAGTGGTGAGGACTTTTGTTTTATTTACACTGGGGTACAACCTATACCAAAGGCTGTGGTCTTTGATCTTCATCAGCAAATATTATAAGTACTCCTCGCTTTCAGCAATCAAGGTTGTATCACCTGCATATTTCAGGTTGTTAATGAGTCTTTCTCCAATCCTGAAGGCATGTTTTTTCTTCACACAGTCCAGGTTTTTGGATTATTTGCTTAGCATACAGAATGAAAAATATGGTGAAAGAATACAACTGTGGCTCACACCTTTCTTACTTTTAAACTATTTGGTGTTCCCTTTTTCATTTAGAACAACTGCGTCTTTGTCTATGTACAGGTTCCTCATGAACACAATTAAACATTCCAGAATATTCATTCTCTGCAATGTTGACATAGTTTGTCATGATCCACACAATGAAAGCCTTTACATTGTCAGTAAAGCACAGGTAGACATCTTTCTGGTATTCTGTGCTTTCAACCAAGATCCATCTAACATCAGCAATGATATTCTTCATTCTATGTCCTCTTCTGAATCTGGCTTGTATCTTGTAAATTTTTTGTTAGTGTAAAGTTGCAGCTATTTTTGTATTAACTTTAGCAACATTTTACTTGCATGCAATTTTAATGATATTGTCCAATGAATTACACATTTCACTGGGCCACCTCTCTTTGGAATGGGCACTTGGCCAAGTAGTTGTCTTTAGAATTTCTCAGTATAGATGAGAGAGTGCCTTCAGTGGGGCATCCATTTGTTGAAAGATATCAATTTGCTTTTATCAATTCCCGGTGCCTTGTTCATTTTCAATGCCTTATTGCACTTTGGATTTCTTCCTTAGTATCATTGGCTCTTGATCATATGCTATCTCTTGAAGTGGTTGAATGCATATACTCCATTCATGTCATCGTGGTTAACTCTACTTTAAGAAGGTAGTTCTTCCCCAGTAATATTTTCAGTGCCTTCAGCCTGAATGGCTCATCTCCTAGCACTATATCTAACAATAACCGGTGTTCTTTATCATGTTTCAATACTCAGTATCCTAGTGTTCCACTTTTATCCATAAGGTTCTCATTGAATAAATAGTCGGAAATGTTTGTCTTTCCTTCTTCCTAGTCTGCCTTTATCTGGAAGCTCAGCTGAAACCTATGCACTATAGGTGACACTGCTTATATCTACAATACCCATGGCATAGCTTCCAGAATCACAGGAATACACAAGTCATCACAGTACTACAAAGTGAACAATAATGATAGGAGGTATGCACTTCTTAGAATAATCAACTATATGTGATTTAAAAAAAAACAAAAACAAAAAAAAACAAGGACTAAGTTCAGAAAGCAAGAAAGGGTGTTGTTATTGTTGTTAAGTGCCATAATGACCATAATGACCACATATAGGGTTTCCAAGGACCAGCTGGTAAGCTTGAACCATTGATCTTGTGGTTCAAACTGACTTTGCAGTCCTATGCATTAGGCCACAACACCACAGCAGGACTCCATAAGAAAGTGTAGATAAGGAGAAAAGAAATCGGACGACACAGGGAAGAAGTGGGATAAGTGATATTAATGCAATCCTTGTGGGAATGTCTCCACCTAATACTTTCCAGCAATAAATGCAATGGCACACAATGTGTGTGAGTTGTAGAATGGAAAATTATTTTCTTTGCTAACCTCCATCCAAATCACAGTAGAAATAAAATAATTTCAGTGTTTTTCCATTCTTCCTGTAAAGCACTGAGTGCCAAGAGAATGACCCTATTTCTATAAATAACTATAAAGTCAGAAATAAAATAGGTGGACCAACAGTTTAAGGACATTGTATAATGGACATCACAGGACTGTGGCTCCTGAAAGAGGGCAATTAATAAGATGAACATTAAAATTGACCAATGTTACTTTCTGAAAAACTTTACAGGTATGATGAGGAAAAATAAAAACAAAAAAGAGCACAACCATGTCAAGGAGAGGAAGATTCAGAGTCAAAGGATATATATGTATATATGTATACACACACACACACACACACACACATATATATACACACACACATATATATATATACAATTTTTTAAAAGAATACTGTAGAAAAAGTAAAGTTGCAGAGATGTAGAGATGTAGAGAAGTCTTTTTATATCTTTTACTTACTACTTCAATGTCCATGAATGGTTTGAAACACTACATTTAAATGAGCATACCAATACGAACAATAAGAATCTTTCATATTGGTATGCTCATTTAAATGTAGCATTTCAAAACCAAATATCAAAAAAGTACAAAAATGGGAAAATATTTTAATTAATAAAGTTCCAAATAAAGTTCACAGTTGGTGACATCACGTGTATCTGAGTAGAACTGTGCTCCGTAGGATTTTCAATGTTTGCCTTTTCAGAAGTTGATGCCAATGTCTTTTTTCTGAGGTGTCTCAAAAAGGTTTAGCATGCACTCAAACTGTCAATTTTTTAGGTGAAAGCTGAGCACAGTAACCATTTGCACTACCCCTGAACTCCTGCCAAGCTCAATAGCATCAATATAATTGAAATACATTGGAGTAAGGATAAGTTTGACAAGATATGTGTAAGACCTGGACATTTAAAGTAATAACACACAACTGAGAGCCATTTTTAAAGTCATAAATAAATGGAAATATATACCATGATCATGGAAGTGTTCTATGAAACTTGTTTTGGATGGTGGTTACAAAGTTACCAATACATTTGTTCAAAACACATTGAATTGTACACTTCAAATAAGTGAATATTGTTGTTGTTGTTGTTAAGTGCCGTTGAGTCGTTTCCGACCCATAGCGATCCTGTACACGGTTTCCGAGGCTGTAAATCTTTATGGGAGCAGAATGCCTCATCTTTCTCCCGCGGAACAGCTGGTAGTTTCGAACTGCTAGCCTTCAGGTGCGCAGCCCGATTCGTAACCACTACGCTACTAGCATATATAAATTATTATTCAATTAAAGTTAATTAAAAATAGTTTGAAGCACCAATTCAAACTCTATATTACAAGATCATCCTATTCTTATTTAGTATTTGTATTATCCCCACAATGAGATATTGATTACAATGTATAGTCACCTATCTGTTCATTCTATACAATGACACATCAATCGCACAACCATAAACTTCTCAGAAAATCTTAAAAATATATAACATTTTTTCTTTTTATAATATATTATTTTGACAGTGTAGAATCAGAATGCTGAAATGTTATTAGTTTAAGGTTTTTAGAAAACATTTGATTTTTCTGTTCAACTTTGTGAAATTGATACAATATGGTCATTTTTGTGAGCATTTCACAAGTTCATGAAGGGATTTATTCTCTATGTTTAGAATAAGCACACATACAAACACACATACAATTGTCAGTCTAAAGTATTAATACAAAATCATAATAGTCCTTATTAAAGCAAAATGTTAAAAGGTGAAGCTATTGTTTCTAAGTATATCCTCCATCTATGGCTAAACATTTCTCAAGGCAATGTTTCCAATCTCCACAAGGTCAGCAGTTTAAACTTACTAGTCATTCTAAGCTAGAAAGGTTAGACTATATATTCCCATAGAGATTTATTGCCTCAGAAACCCAATACAGAGTCATTATGAATCAGATTCAACTAGAAGTTTTTATGTGCTGTTTTTATGTGCCATCAAATCAGTTCCAACTCATAGTAATCCTATGTACGATGGAATGAACTACTGCCTGGACCTGTACCATCCTCTCAATTGTTGTTACCCTTGAGTAATTGCTACTGTCACAGTGCCAGTCCATGACTTTGGGGGTCTTTATCTGCTTCCTTGATCCTCCAATTTACCAAGCATAATGTTCTTGGTAAGAAGCTCTGGTAGCATAGTGGTTATGAATCGGGCTGTGAACCTTAAGGTCAGCAGTTCAAAACTATCAGATGTTCCATGGGAGAAGGAGGAGGCTTTCTGCTCCTGTAAAGATTTATAGCCTTGGAAACCCTGTACAGGGTCGCTATGGGTCGGAGTTGACTCGACTGCACTTAACAAAAACAGCAATGTTCTTCTAAAGGGCCTAGTCTCTCCTGATAGTATGTCTGATGTTTGAGAAATGAAGTCTAGTCATCTTGGCTTCTGAGGAGCATTTTGGTGGTACTTCTTCCAAGACATATTTGTTAGTTCTTCTGGCAGTCCAGGATACTTTCTTTTTCTATGTACCTCCTCTGTAATATTCTTTACAACATATTTCAGATATATCTAGCTCCTTTGACTCTGATCTGAATCTTCAATATTCTTCTCCAACACCATAACTCAGATGCATCAATTCATCTACAGTCTTCCTTATTCATTGTCTGAATTTCACATGCATATGTGGTAACTGAAAATATAATAATTTGGGTCAAACATACCTTAGTCCTCAATCTGATATCTTTGTTGTTAAACACTTTTAAAAGTTCTTGGACAACAGATTTGACAGCTGCTTCCATCAGTCTTGATGATAGATACATGCACAATGAAGTTTTGACTACTTCAACCTTTTCTACATTTATCATGATGCTATTTATTGGTCCAGTGGGAAGTATTTTTGTTTTCTTTACATTGAGGTGCATTTCATACTGAAGGTTGTTGTCCTTGATCTTATTCAGTTAGTATTTTAAGTTCTCTTCACTTTCAGCAAGCCAACTTCTATCATATGCATATTGGCTCTCATGGACTTGTTTTAATTTTCTTTAACTTCAGCCTGAATTTGCATATGAGCAATTCATGGTTTATTTCATAATTTGCCTCTAGCCTTATTTCACTGATGATATAAAGATTTTTCACCATCTATTTCTACAGATGTAGTCATTTTGACTTCTGTGTATTCCATGTGGTGAGGTTCATGTGTATAGGCATCTTTTATGTAGTTTAAGATATTTGCAATGAACAAGTCATTGGTCTTGTAAAATTCTATCATGTTATTTCAAGCATCATTTCTATCTCCAAGGCCACATTTTCCACCATTAATGCTTTCTCTTTGTTTCCCACCTTTCCATTCAAATCGCTAGCAATTATCAGTACATCTTGATTGAATTCTTGATCAATTTCAGACTGAAGAAGTTAGTAAAATTCTTCAATTTCATCATTACTGGCTTTAGTAGTTGATGTGTCATTGTGAATGTTGTTGTTGTTGCTAAGTGCCGTCGAGTCGGTTCCGACCCATAGCGACCCTGTACAGGGTTTCCGAGGCTGTAAATCTTTATGGGAGCAGAACGCCTCATCTTTCTCCCACGGAGCAGCTGGTAGTTTCAAACTGCTGGCCTTAAGGTTCGCAGCCCGATTCGTAACCACTACGCTACCAGAGCTCCTGTGAATACTGGCCTTATTAGCTGGTCCACCTTGTAGGCATCTCTGCCACTGGTATTGGTAAAGAACAAGGCTCCAAGAATTAATGGAGTACAAACTGAAATCTTTCAACACACTGATATAGCAGTGGAGGCACTCACTCTTCTTTTCCAATAAATATGGAAGAAAGCTACCTGACCAATTGATTGGAAGAGATACATATTGTGCCCATTCCAAAGACTCAATGGAATGCGGAACTCATCAGACAATGTCATTAATATTGCATACAAGTGAAATTTTGCTAAAAACAATGGAAAACCACTGTCACAGTACATAGATAGTGAACTGCCAAAGGTTCAAATAGATTTCAGATGAGGATGTTGAAAGAGGGATGTCATTGCTATCATCAGATGGATCTTGGCTGAAAGCAGAGAAAACCAGAAAGATGTTTACCTGTTATTTACTGACTATGCAAAGACTTTCAATTGTGTGGATCATGACAAGCTATGGACAACATCGCATAGAATGAGTATTGCAGAACACTTAATTGTGCATGTGAGGACCCTTAACATAGACCAAGAGGAAGTTATTCAAACAGAATCAAAATTAGGAAAGGTGTGTGCCAGTATTGTATTCAAGAAATAATTCAAGAAGCTGTATTATATGAAGAAAAACATAATATAAGGGTTGGAGGAAGACTCATTAACATTATTCAATATGTTGAAAATGAAAATAACTTAAAATACTTACTGATGAAGATCAAAAACTACAGTTTTAGTATGGGTTTCACCTCAATGTAAAGGAAACAAAAGTCCTCACCATTGGATTAATAAATAACATCAAGATAAATGGAGAAAAGATTGAAGTTGTCAAATACTTCATTTTGCTCAGATCAACCATCAATACTCATGGAAGCAGTAGTTAAGAAATTAAAGGACATATTGGATTATGCAAATCTGATACACAAGTCCTCTTTACAGTGTTCAAGAGTAAAGATGTCAGTTTAAGGCAAAGATGTGCCTGTCCCAAGTCATGGTAGTTTCAATAGCCTCATATGCATGTGGTTGTTGGACAATGAATAAGGATGATTGTAGAATAATTGATGCATTTGAGTTATGGTGTTGATTAAGCATATTAAAAGTACCAGGGACCACCAAAAGAACAAACAAATCTGTGTTGGAAGACTTACAACCAGAATGCTCCTTAGAAGTCAGGATGACCAGGCTTTGCCTCTCATACTTTGGATATATTATCAGGAGGACTGGTTCTTGGATAAGGCTATTATATTTTTTAAAATGGAGGGACACTTAAAAAGAGGGAGACCCTCAATGATAAGGATTGGCAAAGTGGTGTTGCGGACCGTGTAAGACTGGTCAGAGGTTTGAGGCCCTATAGGCCCGAGTGTAACAAATGAGGCCACTGGCAGTTAATAGCAAATTGTTTTTCATCTTAATATTATTACATGTATTAATTTAATACATGGAGCTCTTGGTAATCCACAGATAAATGTGATACTTTCCTAAAGCTAAGACTAAATAAAGGTTGCAAGGTCAAGCCTTTCTCCAAAAGGATTAACTAAAAATATCTTAGCTACTTCTCAGTTCTTTGTTCTATAGACAAAGAACCCATCCTCCCTAATCCTTTTCCAGGTGCAGCCCATTCACCTGGGCGTCTGGAGTCCTCCTGAAGACCTGGCTCAGGAAGCCGAAACAGCGGGACTCCGCCCAAGCTTTTGTCCTTATCTCTCAGCTTCCCCCAAATGAGCTCAGGGGCTATAGATATGTTAATTGAGCCTGAGAATCCAGGTTGCTGGCCTGGGATTCAAACTAGCGAAAGTATGACGTAAAGTTACCTGAATGTCTGGAAAAGTACTGATGTTAGCTGTATCCTGTTTTGGTCCCTCCCAGCTTGATGTTGAAGCTCCTCCCCTGAATAAAACAGAGGCCCGGGCCTCCCCAGGTGTGCATTACTGGTTGGAAGGCATGCAGTAACGATTGCAGTGCATTACGGTTCTGCCTGCAGAGGCCATGATGCCTGTAGTCCCAAGCCTGCCCACCAGTGATGTATCCACCCTGGCTTTGGGGTGCCTCATTGTCTCCCTTCTTATGTTTGTCTGTGTATTCTTTCGCTATCCCTATCGCCGCTGGATCTCCCCTCCTCGTGAACCAAACACTTGTGAACAACACAACTATGTCGAGTCCAGACCCCGACACAGTGGCAGCAGAAACGGGCTCAGGCACAGCAGTGATTGTAAGGTTGGCACAGGACTGGGCAGGGTTTCCTTCTGTTATGCATAAGGTCACTGTGAGTTAGCACAGACTCTATGCCACCTAAAAACAATGTCAATGCCTCGGATATCGATCATTAGGCCTTCCATTTCATTTTTGACAACTTAATAACTTTCTTAACTTTACAATTTTTACATTCCATGTTTCATTCATTAATATTTGCAGCTATTTCTTATAATTTTGAATTGTGCCCCATCTGCAAATGAATATCTTCAAGTTTTATTCAGTTAATATCACCATTATCAACTCTGCTTTAGGAGGCATCTCATTTTCCATTTGAATTTTGAGTGCCCTCCAACCTGTGGGGCTCACATTCCAGCACTATATCTAGCAATATTTTGGTATTATTCATAATGTTTTCATATTCTGGCACTTTATCTGACAATATTCCTCTACCAATCTTAAGATTTTCAGTGGTAAACACTCAAGAGTACCCTGTTGCTCCTTCTTCCTAGTTTGTATTAGTATGGAGGATCTTCTGAGATCTGTGCACCTTCAGTGACCCTGCTAGTATTTAAAAAACTGCTGGCATAGTTTCTAGGATCCAGCAACCAAAGTATGACAAACTGACTAACAAGCAATAGAGAAGGTTGTAAGTTTGTTTTGCCTTTTGTTTATGTGTGTGTGTGTTTTTTTGCAACCTTTCCTGTAGCAATTCTATACTATTTGATTTATATCATATCAAAATAGCTGTTTTGGCATTCTTGAGGTAATCTAATTGTGTTCCTTATATACATTCTTCATGTTTGGGGAATTAAAATGAATCTGAATGGGCAAGATCTTGATGACAAAGTAGATGGGGTATGGCTTTCCAAGAAGGTTCTTGTAAGACAGCTTTTTCTCTCCTGGAGAAATGAGGAGGTATATTGCTATGATGAAAAAAAAATTTTTTTTTTAAATATCCAGATCTTTATATCATCAACGTAGTTTTCTGTTTTCTTATGTCCTTTGTCCTTTGAGAAAATCTATTAAGATTACTCCTGTGAAAATCTCTTTGATTTGAATTTATTTGGTCCAGGAGATTTCCTTGGAAGTCACCTTTTGAGTGGAACTTTTTGAATTTAATTGGTCCAACAGTTGCTCTTGGAAGGCACTGTTTTGATAATATATATATATACATATTTTGAAGGCATCTTAACAAGACTAAGACACATGTATTTCTGAGAAAACAGGTCTGAAACGATCCACTTTTTGAAGAGACGTTTTTAAGCATATTTGGAATAAATCTATAATATGTATGAGCTGCAAACTCTAGTTGCAATATTTTTTGACTTACTCTGTTTGTCTCGTTTATCAGTGATCTCATTATCACATATTTCACATTGATGACAATAGTAAACAGTTTACTATCTGACTATTTTGTGCATTAAAAACATGTCTGTCTGACAGTAATAAGCACTGAGGTGCATGGCAAGAGTAATGTTGGCTATGATGTTTATGTGTCAACTTGGCTGGGCCATGATTCTCAGTGCTTTGGCAGTTATGTAGTCACATGATTTGGCAGTTATACATAGATGTAGTCATTCTGTGTTTTTTCATAATGCTGACTTTTGCCTAACTACCATGGAATCCTGGAGGGTAGTAAATTATGCACTGTTAACCTCATGGTGGGCGGTTTGAATCCACCAGTTTCTCCACAGTAGTCTTTCTGCTCCTGTAGAGACTTACATCCTTGGAACACATATAAAAGGTAACAATGAGTCAGAACCCACTCACTGGCACACAACAACTTTATCATATAGCCTAAACATGTTGATAAGTGGGGAGTCAGAACTTTACTATTTCATTACTCAACAGTTTGCATTAAAAATAATACTAAAAGCAAAACAAAACCTATTATCTATCTTTGTTGTATGTTAATCTGGTGTCCTCCCCATATTCAGCACCTGGCCTACAGAGCTACCCATATTTGTCAGGCTCCCAGATGAAGATACCAGCTCTTCAAAGTCTTCTTGCTGGTCCCGTTCCCACCTCCTGAAGCCATTATCACAGTTCTTCATGTGAAAGAGGCGAATGCCACTGGTTTTGATAAAGCTCTTTTTAGAAGAACACAGAAGGTTCCGGAAAGAGGCAGGTGCAGGAGTGTTACTGCTGTTGCTCCCTTCTACTTAAGCAACCTTGAAGGATCAAGTCTTGAAGGACATTACTGGGGATCATTTGAGTCCTAGGAACTGCAGCAGAAGCCAAACAACCCCTTCTCCTCCATGGCCTGGGCTGCTGAGCTCCTCTTGGCCTAATATTCTAAGCTCTCCAAGGCTAGCATGACGTCATTCATTTCTGTGTGGCCCTCCTCAGCCTGAGGGGAGGCAGCAGGAACAGCAGAGGAGTAGCTGCAGGAAGCAAGGACGTAGCAACTCGCATTGAAAATGACAATCTTCACCCCTGTCTCACTAGTTGTCTGAGCTCCAAAGTCACCAATTGTGGCTCTAGTCTTAACTACTGGGTTTCAATTATACTCTAGTGCCAGCCCCAATGGCAGGGTGGAAAAACCATGTAGGAACCATGCCTGACATCCCCTAGCTTAACAAGTGGGAAAGATAATCAAGCTCAAAATCAGCTCAAGGCAGATTTCTATGAAGTGTTTCAGATATGCCTCTACCCTACAATTTTCTTTACCCTATTATCCCTTCCACAGCACTCTCTGCTTCACATAGAACTCATAACAATAATCACAATTATGGGTTTATCAGGGAAGTGAACAGACACAGCGGTTCTCTAGTCAGGAATGCTTCTTGTCTGTCATCCTGAAGACATGCCTCACTCTAGTCTTCGGCCTCTCAGACATGTGGCCCCTTGGACTCTGCCTCAGTCCATGGGCCAAGAGCCCACAGCTGCTCTGTGTCTCCATGCTACTGCCTCTGCGGTCGCCTCCAGCATCACACTTGCTATTGCCTCTGTGATCAATGTTTTCTAGGTAGGGATATCATGTTCTACTCATGCTCTTCCTTCTTGTTATGGTCCTGGAACCTTCCATCTCTGCTTCTCAGATGGCTCATTTTAAGTCTAGCTGGAGAACAAAACAAACAAGTCCTGTATAGCGGGCTCTGAACCTCAAGGTCAGCAGTTCGAAACTACCAGCTGTTCCATGGAAGAAAGATGAGGCTTTCTGCTCCTGTAAAGATTTACAGCCTCAGAAACCCTGTACAGGGTGGCTATGAGTCGGAACTGACTCCACAGCACATAACAACAATAACAACATATCTTATTTGCACGGTCTCACCAAATAACTTGGTGGGATTTAAGAAGACACTGTATAGGAAAGTCATATCAAGTAAATTCAGGGCATCACACAGTGCCTTGTGGAACAGATCACAGCAGTGCTGGGGTACAGCAGTTCCAGAGGTGTGGACTCCAAGGCCACCTCAGCATCCTTCTCCTCCTTGCATAACACTGGTTTTGCACAATGACCTCATCTTTGGAACTTAACTATGCTGATATATAAGGATCTATCCTATCCATTATGGATATGTTTATGAACTGTTCACTTGATCTGTGTTACCTTGGGGCTGGTGTGTTATTTTCTCCTATTATTACTCTATTTCTGCCGTTTTTTTTTTTTTTTTTTTTGTATCTTTATCATTTCTTATTTTAACTCACTGGCAAATTTGCTTTCATTGGAATTATACCAGAAAACAGTTTCATTAGCATTATATGAAAATATCTGTTCTAATACATTGCTATACATTTTAAACATTTTAATTTTTGCTGTTCTAAAAGGCAAGAACACTTGGTGGCATTATGTGCTAATCATTGAATGGCTAACCACAAGGTCAGTAGTTCAAATCCACTGGCTGATGAGGCAATCTGCTTCCATAAAGATTTTCCGCTCAGAAACCTTTACAGGGTCCTTATTAGTCAAAATAAACCTGAAGACAGTGAGATTGGTTTTGGTTAGTCTAATAGGTAAACATGGTGTCCTTATCATTTTAATTTACATTTTTCTTACAATATGTGGATTTGTGCTCATGAGGAATCTGTACATGGACCAAGAGGCAGTTGTTTGAACAGACAATGGGAACATTGAGTGGTGTAAATTTAAGAAAGGTGTGTGACAGGGTTGTATTCTTTCACCATACTTATTCAACATGTAAGCTGAACAAATAATCTGAGAAGCTGGGTTATATGAAGAAAAGTGTGGTATCAGGATTGGAGGAAGACTCATTAACAAACTGCAATATGCAGAAATACAACCTTGCTTGCTGAACGTGAAGAGGATTTAAATTATTTACTGATGAATATCAAAGAGCACAGCCTTTGGTATGGATTGCATCTCAATGTAAAGAAAACAAAAATCCTCACCAATGGACCAATAAACAACCTTCTTATCAACGGAGAAAAGATTGAAGTTGTCAAGGACTTCATTCTTCTTGGATCAACTATCAACACTTATGGAAGCACCACACAAGAAATCAGATGATGTATTACATTAGACAAATCTGCTGCACAATACATCTTTTTTTTTTAGTGTTTTTTTTTTTTGTGTGTGTGTGTGTGAATTATGTGATAGTTTACATGGGAGAATATTAGTTTTACATTCATCCTTTCATTGCCATAGTTACAATCCCCTCCATGCATCTTCAACCAACCACAGGGTATACCCTGCAAGCCTGCCCCCTGGTCTTCAGCACACAGTCCCTCTCCCCCTCTGGGTCTAAAGTCCCCAGCCGCTCCATCTCTCCACATCATCATCTCTGCTTCCATCTCTGGTATCACTTCTTCTCTGGGTAGGGTCCCATACTCTGCTCTTCTCCACTTATGATCCCAGGGACCTCCGCTCCTAGACTGCAAAGTTAATCACTCCCCTCCTTGCTAAAAAAACATCTACTTTTACCTTTCCAACCCTCACAATCAGTTCTGATAACAATTATTCATTATTGAATCACAAGAGACCTATCCACATTTCCTTTCATCAACCCCGCCTAGACAGATTGGATAATACTCAGTGGAGAGTCTACCTTCCTCCATGCCCTCTGGATCTAGGTTCCCTCTTGAAAGCTTGTAAGCCAGTCACTTCTTGCCTTTGAAGTTCTCCCCCCACCCCCATTTTGGGTAGCCAATGTCCAAGTTGTCCATCCCTGTCTACTCTGTGTATAGAGGGGGTGGGAATGATCCTTGCTGTAAAGATTTGTTCCCTCTTTTGAGCTACTGAATCCATAGGTGTAGGCCAAGTTTATCAAATTGTCTCAGGTTACTCTTTTTTTTCCCTCTTCTTTCTTCCTCTAGTTGAGTTCTGATCATGCAGTAATTGAAGCCAGGTAAAGTGGGTATTATCTGCAAGTATGGGTGTTTTTGTGCATATGTCCTCTCTTATAAGCTGGATGCTTCACTCTCTACTCTAGTCCTCTCTGCCTATATCTCTGACTCTGGTCCCAAGAGTCCCACACTGCTGGCCAACTAGGTCTTGCCACACTGCTGGCCAACCAGATCTCCACCAGGGTTCACAGAAGTCTATTGAACGTTGTAGGGCTTAGCTCACAGCTTCACTGTTGTTTTTCCCTCACTTCCCCTTATCGGTGATGAACGTGGTCACCAATAAGAGTGTGTATTCCCACTGAGTCTTAGTCTTGTAAAGGGGTTTGCTCTGAGGGGACCCGACCACTTGCCTTGATGTCTCCTGGGTGAGTAACTTGCTTGTTCTTGTAGTAATCAGTCAGTCTACCTATATTGTTTTGTATTTTTCATGTCAGTCTTTCTTTCAAGAAGTATCTTCTGTTCTTCTAGCTACCCCAGGCTGGTCTGATTCTCCTTTCAAGTGAAAATGTCCCTCCTCTGAAGATTCTGGATGCTGTTCAGGATTCCACCTATGGTCTTAGGTAATGCAGAGACTCCGCAGGAAGCCTCCTTCAGTGGGCATGTTGTAGTCCCATTTTAGGTATTCCAATCAGTTATAGGCAGAAGACTGACTCAAAAGCTTTCTATGGTGATATTTCTGGCTCTTCTTTTCTCTCCCCTTCAAGTGTCTATTTTACAATGGTATGCCAGGGAAACCAAGATTCATAAGACAGCCAAGCATCTTAACATTATTTTCCCCCTTTTCCCCACTCCAACCATGTCTCAATCCCTGTATCCCAAAGCCCTGTTGTTCCAAGGTTGTGCATACATCATTATTTACCTCTGTCCTACTTAGTCCATGCAAACCTGCCTAATTGTTCTCTCATCCACTTTGTTCTTCCATTTCCCTACCTGCTTCTTTTATATTGTCCCCTTTCCTAGCACCCAAACTATCCTATGTTTATTCTCTACCCTGTGCTCCACCTTCCCCTCCCTCCCCTCACCCCACTCCACACATCCCAGTAGCCAGCAAAGAATCCCCTCCCTTTTAGTATGGTTTCTTTTTCTTAGCCTTTTACAATAGTGGTGCTATGCAGTAATTCTCCTTTAGTGACTGACTAATTTCACTAAACATAATGTCCTCAAAAGGAGCTCTGGTAGCGCAGCGGTTACAAATTGGGCTGCTAACCTCAAGGTTGGCAGTTCAAAATACCAGCTGTTCCATGGGATAAAGATGAGGCTTTCTGCTGCCGTAAATATTTGTAGCCTCAGAAACCCTGTGCAGGATCACTATGAGTTGGAACTGTCTCCACGGTACTTAACAACAACAATGTCCTCAAGTTTCATCCATGTTATGTGGTGGCTTGCAGCCTCCTTGCTATTCTTCAACATAGCATAATATTCCATTGTGTGTATATACCACAGTTTGTTTATCCATTCTTTAGTTGATGGGCACTTTGGCTGTCTCCTTCTTTTTGCTATTGTAAATAGTGCTGCTATGAACATTGGTGTGCATATATCATATTTCTTTTGGGTAAATACCAAGTAGAGGAATTGCTGAATCATAAGGTATTTCTGTTTCTGACCTTCGGAAGAAGCACCATATTGCTTTCCAAAAAGGTTGGACAATTTTTGCGGTCCCACCAGCAATACAGAAGCATCCCAGTCTCTCCACGTCCCCGCCAGCATTTATTATCCTCTATTTTTTTATCTTTGCTGTTATTGCTGGTGTGAGATGATATCTCATTGTTGTTTTGATTTGCATCTCTAATGGCTAGTGATCATGAACATTTCTTCATATATTTGTTGGCTGCCTGGATCTCCTCCTTGGTGAAGTATCTGTTCATGTCCTGAGCCCATTATTTTATTGGGTCATTTGTCTTTTTCTTGTAGAGGTGTTGTAGTTTCCTACATATTTTAGAACTAAGTCCCTTGTCTGATGTGTCATTGCAAAAGATTTTTTCCCATTCTGTGGGTTCCCTTTTTACTTTTCTGGTGAAGCCTTTTGATGCATATATGTTTTTAATTTTTAGTATGTGCACAAGACCTTTTTAAAGTGATAAAGAACAAAGAGGTCAGCTTGAGGACTAAGTTGCGCCTGACCCAAACCATGGTATTTTCAATCACCTCATATGCATGTGGAAGCTAGACAGTGAATAAGGAAGATCATAGAAGAATTGATGCTCTTTAGGTATGGTATTTGAGGAAAATCTTGAAAGTGCTCTGGAACAAACAGATGTGTGTTGGAATAAGTGCAGCCAGAGTGCTCCTTAGAGGCTAGGATGACCAAACTTTGTCTCTTATACTTCAGACATATTGTCAGGAGGGACCAGTAGCTGGAGAAGGATATCATGTTTGGTAAGGTAGAGGGTCAGAGAGAAAGAGGAAAACCCCCAGCGAGACTGATTGGTAAACTGGCAGCGTCAATGGGCTCAAGAGTTGCAACAGTTGTGAAGTTGGCCCAGGATTAGGCAATGTTTTGTTCTGTTGTACATAGTGTACATGTCCTCAAAAGGAGCTCTGGTAGCGTAGTGGTTACAAATGTCTTGGTACTGACTTGATGGCACCTAACAACAACAACAAGAGGTTTGATATTCTTTCCTTTACTGGTATTTTCCCCTTATTCTTTCTCTATGTTTTTCTATTAGGTGACTGATGTTAATTGAATTAATATTTGGTCTTTTTAGAATGTATATATTTTTTTGAAGTAGAAAGTACATGCCTTTATTTTGCTGAGTAGTTTCCTTGTTATATCCCATTTTAAAAAATGATAAAATATTAGATATCTTATCATTAGAATAAACGAATCATAAGTATAATTTGTCATTGTGATTGTTATTATTAAAATGAATAAATTTGGCTTTAATAAAGAAAGATTCATTGAAACCTCTTAAATGTAGATTGATTGTGTTCAATCATTTTTGGGTCAGTATGCTTTCCATAAAAATTACAAAAGGTCCAGTATGTTAAACAAGAATAATCAAAGGATAAGAATCCAAATTTTAAAAGACAGTGGTGGTAACATAGACAGCTAATAAGGAGTTATTGACTAATAATTGTACTGCCTGAGGCAATATCTGTTTTGTTCATTCTATTATTTATATTAATGAGGTCTTTAATTTCTTCGTTTTTCTTTGTGAATTTAGACTAGTGAGTTCTTAGGCCTTAGCAAACTCTGTGAATAACTATAACTTAAATGACATACTATTTTTAGCATATCTTGAAGATGCTGCAAAATTAATAGTGCCACATATATGATATAAAGAGCCTTGTCACTTTGAATTTGCTGCTTGAGCAATTTTGCTTTAAAAAAAAGTATATAAATTGAAGAGTGGCATGTAATGAGTTGAGACATTTTTATTACTTTTAACCCTCTAATACCATTGAATGCAGAGAAGTTCTCTAAGTACATTTAAATCTTCCTTAGGTCACAATTATTATTATTTTCAATAAATTATTTTTATAAAACTGTAAATACATTTACTTTTAAGTATCTATCTACCCATCCATACATACAGTTTTTTTTATGAGAAATCTGTGTTTAATTATGAACATAACTACTTTGAAATTATGAAAGTTATTTTGAATTAACTAAAATATATAAATATTAATATTTCCCTGAGAAGCAGCCTAATAAAAAATTATAAACCACATGGACAATATGCTTTATATTTTACAAATTGAATTTATATACGTTATCCTATTAAAATTTCACAACCTTCTGAGCAAGACAGAAAAGGTAGTAGTATCACTGACATTTTAAATACAGGAAACCTCGCATGCAAGAAAATAAGAGAAATTTCCAGTGTCCCATGGCTAACATTGGACTGTAAGTCAGATATTTTGGCAGGTGTTCATTCTGTAATAATATAAAACCTCTTCAAAAATAAAGGCAAACATGTACACTGATCCTGCATCTTTTACTGGTTAAGTGCTCAGTAGTTAATTGGAAATTTGACAGTCTGAACCAATCAACTACTCTGTAAGTGAAATATGTGATAGTCTGCTTCCATAAAGCTCTAACCTTACCAATCATATGGAACAATTCTACTCTACTCCATAGTGTCACTATAAGGTGAAATTGACTCAAAAGGAATGGAGTTTTATATGTCTTTCAAACGTTTGCATAAAATTAAATATCGACATTGTTACTATAACATTCAAAATACACAAATTTAATTAACTTAGTTTTAATTATATTTTCTATGGAGTCCTGGAATGGCACTGCGGGTTAATGGGCTGGATTGTAAGGTTGGTTTGAAATGAAGGATCGGTGGTTCAAGTTCACCAGTTACTTCTAAAAAACCCTATACAGCATCACTATGACTCAGAACCAACTCAAAGGCATTTGACAACAACAACAACATGTTTTCTATGAAACCAAAAACTGTTAATGTTGACTCATTACCACATAATTAAAACTACAATGTTAGTGAACAAAAAATTAGATAGTGGATTAGTTTTCTACTTGAAAAACAACAACAACAACAACAACAACTAGGTAAAGCAAAACCTATTTATTATCTCACAGTTTGGGTACATTAGAATTCTGGGCTGACATGGATAGATTCTTTGTTCAGAGTCTCACAAGGCTGAAATCAAGGTGGCAGCATGCAAGCTTATCTAAGGCTTAAGGTTCTCTTCCAAGATTACTGGTTGTTGGTAGAATTAATATCCTTTTGCCATTTCCGAAATGACTCCCTTCATCTTCAAGACAGCAGTGTCAAATTGAGACTTCTCTGATTTACCCTTCTACCACATCTCTCTATTTTCCTCTCTGCTTTAAAAATTCATGTGACTGCATTGCATCTACTTATATAACACAGGATAATATCTTTACTTAAAATTCCACTGACGTTGTTTTTACGTGCTGTCGAGTCAGTTCTGACTCATAGTGACCCTGTATAGGGTTTCCTAGGATATGCTGGTGAGCTTGCACCACCAACCTTGTAGTTCAAATACCTTGCAGTCCAGCATATTAACCCACAATGCCAGACCAGGATTCCCCACTGACTAGTAACCTTAATTATATCCATAAAGTCCCGTTGGCCATATAATATAGCATATACACGTTTTTTTATCACTTGGGTTGAAAGTCTTAGGAGCAATTTCTGCCTACCAGACATAGAGAGGAATTCTGTGGTGTAGCAGGTTATACAATAGGTTGTTAACCACAGGGTCAGTGGTTTGAATCCAACAGCTGCTCTGAGTGAGAAAGATGAGACTTTCCATTCCCATAAAGATTTAATGTCTCAGAAACCCTGTACAGCATCACTATGAGTAGGAACCAACTTTATGACACACACTAACAAAAACAACAGGGCATAAAGAATTAAGTTAGGAAATATTTTGATATAAAATCACACCAAATATTTTTTTTTCTGAAAATAAATTTCTATATATTCAAAACTGAGCTTTAAAAGTTAAAAGGTGAATTAGAATAAAAATGTCATTCCCTGCATATTTCTAACTTTTCTTAAATCACTTAACTGTCTTTGCTACATTAGCACTATCATTTTTATTTTTTATAGTGCAGGCTATAATACATGGAGTTCTGGTGTGGCACTTTGGGTTAATGCGCTAGACTGCAAAGTTGATTTGAACTGTAAGGTTCAAGCTCACCCATCACTCCTTGGAACTCCTCTACAGGGTTGCTATGGGTTGGATCTGACTCAACGGCACTTAGCAACAGCAACAACTACAATACATGTTCCTTTGTACCCCAGGGACTTTTCACATTCTGTTTCTCCAAACAAATTTAACCCAGTTAACTTATAATAACTGTGACAGTTGGAAATTTATTTTTTTCTTTGCACTTTTGAAGTCATGATTGAGCATAGGTCTAGTGTTCACTGAAAAACATTTAAAATATTTTCTTCTACATTGTGGAACATTTAAAATAATATAGAAATGTTCTTAATTTAGAGTTTTATTACAAGAGTTCTGTGAAAATATTTTGACTAGGGTGTGAGAGTGACTATTTGATGTTTTTCTCAAATTAAAAAAAAAAAATATATTAATAGCCCTGGTGGCACAAAGGTTAAGCATTCAGGGGATAACCAGAATGTTGTCAGTTCAAACTCACCACATCCTTCACAGGAGATAAGACCTGACTATCTGCTCCCACAAAAATTATAATATAGGAAACCTTATGATGTAGTTCTATTCTGTTCATACCAGGTTGCTACGAGTCAGAATTGATTAGATAGCACAAAACAACACAGTGAACTCTGGGAAACAATGTCTTTCACCTACGTTTTCCTTGGGCAATTCAATGTAAAGTATATTTATTGATTTTTTTTTTTTCTATTGAGCCTATTTCAAATGTTTTCTCTTTGACATTTCTTGCAGTTTCTATAACACTATGTTTTCCTTGATGAAATTCTATGATTTATCTACTTCATCGATTGTATCACCAAATGTCTTAGTCAATTATTTATTAATCAAAAATTTTCTATTTCTTGATCAAGTTTCATTTTTATATTTCATTTTCCTTTTTGCTTTCCTTCTGTTTACTTTGTTTTCACCTTAAAAGCATATGAAATGCATTTTATCGATTTTTTACTTCTTTCATTTACTATTAATTTATTTATCTTTATTACATATATGCTATGAAATTTTCCTATCAAATAAGTTGGTCACAAACGCTTATGTTATTATGACATGTATAAGCATTGTTCACAGCAACATACATTGCTATTGTTAAATGCCGTCTAGTAAGTTCCAACCCATGTTGTTGTTGTTAAGTACCGTGAAGTCGGTTCTGACTCATAGTGAGCCTACATATGGTTTCCGAGGCTGTAAATCTTTACGGGAGCAGAAAGCCTCATCTTTCTCCCGTGGAACCGCTGGTAGTTTCGAACTGCCGATCTTGAGGTTAGCAGCCCGAATCATAACCACTACGCTACCAGAGCCCAAAGCCCAAAGTCCAAAGCAACAAAACTCTAAAGTTTCTCAATATAGTAAAAAAAATCAGTTTGTTTGTTACTTTACTTATTTAGTCATTTGAAAATATTCCCAACATTTAGTTCTAGAATTCTTATGAGGGGACATAGGGTAAGAATTATTCCTACAATCTTACAGTTTTGTTTTTATCAGTGTACAGCATAAAATATATCAAAGGAGTTCTGATGGAACTGTAGTTTAATCACTGTAGGCTAATCACAGGACTGGCAGTTCAAACCCACCAGCTGCTCTGTGGGAGAATGAAGTTTTCTGCTTCTGTAAAGATTTAAAATCACAGAAAATCCTATACAGGGTCTTTGTGAGTCAGAAGGAGTTTGTATGAGTCGTCCTGCTAACCTCAAGGTCAGCAGTTCAAAACTACTACCAACTCCATGGGAGAAAGATGAGGCTTTCTACTCCCATAACGATTTACAGCCTTGGAAATCCTGTGCGAGTCGCTCTGAGTCAGAACCAACTCCATGGCACACCACCACCACCACCATCAATCAGAATCCATGGCACTGGGTTTGGTATATATGCAAACACACAAGGGTAAGTCAAAGCATGCAAAATCATAGCACTCTTTATCAAACAAATATATCAAAGTGTGAAGCTATTGTTTCTTATTGTATCTTCCATCTAGGCTGATATATTTCTATAGGTGGCATCTCTAGTTCTCTGACCCTTCCTTGAATAACTCTACCAGAAAATTAGTCCCCATAACCTTCTTAACTGACTTTTGTGCTTTGAATTTAATTGGTCCAGCTGATCACCTTGAATTCCACTGTTTTGTCTAGTTTTTTTTTTTTTTTTGTAAGGTACACAAATGAGACTAAAATGGGAATATCACTGAGAACTCTTGTTTGAAGCCATCCACTGACTGCAGAGACACATTTAAAAACATTTTTTTGGGGGAATAAACTAATGTATCTAGGACTACAACCCTAGTAGCCATACTTTTTAACTTATTCTCATACATATAATAATCATAAACCAAACCCACTTCCCTTAAGTTGATTTTGACTCATAGAGACACTGTACAGGCCTTCTGCTGGTATAAATTTTTACCAGGACAGAAAGCCTTATCTTTCTTCTGAGGAGTGGCTGGTAGGTTTGAACTATTGACCTTGTGGTTAGTAGTCCAGTGTTATTCTACAATACCACCAGGGCTTCTTCATATATAAAATATTGACCTTAAATTTTATATACACACACACATGTTTATATGTTATTGTTGTGAACTGCCATCAAGTCAGTTCTGACCCATAGTGACTCTGTATAGAGATTCCAAGATGCATCTGGTGAGTTTGAACCACCGAGCAGGTGGCTCGGTGGTTCAAACTGACTTTGCAGTCCAACACATTAACCCATAGCACCACACGAGGACTCCAGTGTATACATGTATGTATATATAAATTACGGGTTTTTGTTTTGTTGTTGTTGGTAATTATCACATTGTTTTATTGGAATCCACAAAAAATGCATGTTTTTATGAGGCAAACTTATGCAAATATAAATGAAAATATATTTCCCATATGTGATTGAAAGCAGTGTCTTATAATGATAATCAAAATTAAGTTACTGAAGCAATTTTATTTTTCATTTTGGATGTGGCATATTGGTGTAAGCATTTATTCTTTGTACTTGTTTTTCTAATATTGTTTTCTCCTTAATTTATGTTAAGCTAACCAATTTTCAGTTCCTGTACTTGTCATCAGTTATTGCCTTTCTGTGTATTTTATGACAACCACTTTCTAAGACAACCACATTCTTCAGGAATCTGATATGTCACAATTGCACTTCTAAAAATATCATTTGCAACTTCTGTAATTTTTACCACACTTACTATGAAATCTGTTGGTGATATTCCATGTGATTTCCATAACAGAGCTTTAATTTTCCCTGAAGAAGGTCTGATAATACATTAATGTCACTTGATGAGTCCTTCAAAACATGAAATTATTTTTCTCTTGCCAAAATTATACTTAACTCTTTAAAGAAAGTGCAAACTCCTCTTTATATAAAGACAAGCATGCCACTGCCAAACCTACTGTCAAATCAATTTCAATTCACAGGGACCTTATCGTGTTGTTGTTGTTAGTGTTGTGGTTGTTAGGTACCATTGAGTTCATTCCAACTAATAGTGACAATGCTTAGGGTTTCCAAGGAGCAGCTAGTGGGTTTGAACTGCTCACCTTATGATTAGTCGTCCTGGGCTTATTCTACAGTGTCACATCAGGACTCCGTAGTTTAAAATACAACTACTTGTTAGGGTTTCCAAAGCTGTTAATCTTTATAGGAGCAGAAAGCCTAATCTTTCTTTTGTGGAATGCATGGTGTGTCTGAACTGTTTACCTTGTTTTTAGCAGTCCAATGCTTAACCCACAGTGCTAAGACAAATACGTTGTTGTTGCTGCGGAGTGCCATGGAGTCGGTTCTGACTCAGGGAGACACTATATAGGGTTTCCAAAGAACAGCTGTGGGTTTGAACTGCCAATCTTGCAGTTAGCAGTTCAGTGCTTAACCTACAGGGCAAATACAGTGAATATTAAATGTAAATTTGAAGCCAGATAGACACCTTAGTACAAATGCTTTTGACTGCTTTATTGGTTGTGTGATATTGGAGAAAAAGCCTTTCTTCCTATCTTAGGCTGGGTTTTCTAAAGAAGTAAGGCCAGTGAAACATCTATATATATAAAGAAAGAGAGAGAGAGAATTTTATATCAAGGAAATGGCTCTCAACTGTAAATTCCCAGAGGAAGAAGACCATGCCCATTATGTTGGGAACAGACTAAAATACCAAGTAAACATTATTTCGATTGATTGACTGTTCTTAGAGTTAAATATGTCTATATTAAGCTTCATCACCATGGGATAATCTTATTTCAGCTTCCAAACCACTGGTAAGCCTTGCCCAGTCCATTTGATACAAACCCTAACTATCATACCCCCAACCTTTCTGTTCTTGGATTTAAAATTAGATAATAATGCATAGTTTTCAACTTTCTTGTGAGTATTTAAAGAGATCAAACTACATGCAGATAGGTTTAGATGTAGTAAGTTGTTCAACCATGTATTTCCTCCTTCTATGTTTGCTGGTGTGCTACTGGAAAAACACTGGACTGCAAACCACAATGTCGATTCAAACCTACCAGTCGTTTCTCAGAAGCATTGTACAGAGTGGCTATTAAGTGGGAACTGACTCGACAGCACATAACAACAACAACAATTTTGCTTTTTATAGCCACTGGAACTCTAACCCAATTGAGAATCTGTTACTAAATCATTAAAAGTATAACTATTTTCCCATCCCTCAGAAGCTTCTGAACTCCAAGAATACTATAGTATTTGTTATTGTAATGTGTCATAGAGTCAGGAGCATGGACTCCTAACCAAAAGGTTAGCATTTCAAAACCCTATGCGGGGTAGCTATGAATCAGGAACTGACTCATAGGGTTTTAACAGCAAAACACAGAGAAAAAATAAATCCATGCATTATATATAATAAGAAAAACATTTAGGAATAATTCACAGATAATTCACTAGGTTCTAAGTATTATGCTGTGCAATTTACATATTAATTGATTTGAAACTCAAAGCAGGGCTGTGAGATAGCTGCCATTATTATCTTCATATTATAGGTAGGAAACATAAAAACCAAGAATTTATGTCACTTGCTTAAAGTCACATAACGGGGAGCGTAAAATAGGTACAGCCCATCTGCGTACTTGCTAAGTGCCCTCGAGTCAGTTCCCATTTAAGGCCACTTACACTAAAGGAGCTCTGGTAGCGTAGTGGTTACGAATCTAGTGGTTACGAATCTGGCTGCTAATCACATGGTCATCAGTTGGAAAATATCAGCTGTTTCGTGGGAGAAAGATGAAGCTTTCTGCTCCGGTAAAGATTCACAGCCTTAGAAACCCTGTACAGGGTCGTTATGAATCGGAACCGACTCCACGGCACATAACAACAACAACAACAACAAAACAACAATCTTACGGAGGAAGACCCCCAGAGAGATGGATTGGCAAAGTGGCAGCATCAATGTGCTCAAGCACGGCAGCAATTGTGAGGTTGGCCCAGGACCAGGCAGTTTTTCGTTCTGTTGTGCATACGGTCACTATGAGTCAGTACCCCCTTGATGGCACCTAACAACAACACTAATAGAGTCTTGATGTGGCGCTGTGGGTTAATGTGCCAGATTGCAAAGCAATTTGAACTGCAAGGTCAATGGTTCAAACTCACCAGCTGCTCCTTGGAAACCCTACATAGGGTGGTTATGAGTTGAAACTGATTCAACAGCACTTAACAATAACATCAATGGACATTTTATACTGTGATATCCTCAGTTGTTGAAGCTGAAATCTAGATTTCTACTTTCAGATTACAATTTCCTAATTATTTAGCTCTCTCAGCTATTAATGTTCCCTTTCCAGTCTACACCAAGCTGTTGTATCAGAACAATAGCAAATGCCCTGTGTCTCAATGTGTCTTAACTACGTGAATCCAGGATTACCAAGTGAAATTGTATACGAATAACTTCCTACCATCCTACAACTCATTCTTTGCAAAAACCCATTCAATATGGAAAATGGGCAAAGTGTCTTCTTTTTCGCATGTTCCACTCCTTGGCATCACCAATTTTCTTTTGCTTCTTCCTTGTACACTATTCCCACTCTCACCCAGGAGTCAGAAATGTTTCATAACTTAGAAAAATATATTTTTATCTCAACATATCCAAAGTAAAACTACTTATTTTCTCTCATTAAATCAGTATGGTACATAATAATGAATATCATAAAGATATATCCACTTTCTCAAGTCAGTATACTCCAAATAATTGCTTGTATTCCATATTTCTCATTTACCATTATCATCATCAACTATTGTGATGTGACCACTTGAAAATCTCTGGGACCCAGTCTCTTTCTTTATCTCCTCATTCTCCTCCATAAAACAAGCTGCTGTAATCTCCTCTGCAGACTACTTCAATGCACTTTTTTCAACTTGTTTCTATGCAACCACTTTTGCCAAGGCAATCCTTTCAAAAAGCTACACTAATCAGGTCAAGTATTCACTTAAAATCACAATTTTTAAACTGATGATTTCAAACGAAAAATTATTAGAAACTGGTTTAATCTTATTGTTAGTGTAGTTGGTAAGTGTTGCCAAGTGAGTTCCCACTTATAGTGACCCTGTATACAGTTTCCAAGGAGCAGCTGATGGGTTTGAACTGCCAACTTTGTGGCTTGCAGTCCAATGCTGATCTTACATCATGATTACTATATTCAATCACAGAGTCCCTGTGTGGCACAAAAGACAATGTTCTCAATTACAACGGAAAGTTTAAGAAGTCCTGATAGTGATAATTTAGTGGATTATGAATTGCAGTGCTGTTAGGTGAGTAGTTTAAATCTAACAGCTGATCTACGGGAGGAAATATGAGGTTTGTCTGCTTATGAAAAAATTACAACCTCAGATACTCTAGTTGTTACATACCAGCTATTTAGTTCCAACTCATAGTGACTATATGTACAACAGAATGAAATACTGACCAGACTGACCAGTACTGTGCCATCTTCATAATTGTTGTTATCACTGCCACAGTGTCAATCCACCTTGCTGGAGATCTTCTTTTTCAGGGAACTTCCATTTTACTAAGCATGATGTCCTTCTCCAGGGACTGGTTCCTTCTGACGTTATTTATTGGACTAGATGAGAGGATTTTTGTTTTATTTACATACAATCCACACTGAAGGCTGTGAGCTTTGATCTTCATCAGGAAATATTTTAAGTCTTCTTTGCTTTCAACAAGCGAAGATGTATCATCTGCACATTTCAGTTTATTAATGAGTCTTTCTCCAATTCCAAAGCTGCATTCTTCTTCATATAATCCTGCTTCTCATATGACTGACTCAGTATACAGATTGAATAGACATAGTGAAAGAATATGAAATTGGTTTACACATTTCATGATTTTAAACCATTCAGTGTCACCTTGTTCTGTTCAAATGATTGCCTTTTAGTCTATATATAGATTCCACATGAACACAATTAAGTATTCTGAAATACCTATTCTCTGCATTGTTATCCATAGCTTGTCATGGTCCCCACAGTTAAAAATATTTGCATAGTCAATAAAACCACATAAATGCATCTTTCTGATATTCTCTGATTTCAGCCAAGAATCATCTGACATCAGCAATGATATCCCTTATTTCACATCCTCCTCTGAATCTAGCTTGAACCTTTAGCAGTTCCTTGGCAATGTACCATTGTAGCCATGTTTGAGTGATCTTTAGCAAAATTTTACTAACTTTTACATGTGATATTAATGATATTGCCTGATGATATCCACATTCCACTAGGTCACCTTTCTTTGGAATAAACATAAATATGGATCTCTTCCAATCAGTTGACTGCGAAGCTGTCTTCCAAATTGTTTGGCATAGATTAGTGAGTGCCCCAAGTGCTGCATCCATTTGTTTAAAGATTTCAACTTGAATTCCATCAATTCCTGGAATCTTGCTCTTTGCCACTGCCTTCAGTATACCTTGGACTTTTTCTTTTAGTACCATTGGCTCTTGGTCATATGCTACCTCTTGAAATGGTTGAATGTCTACCATTTCTTTTTGGTACAGTGACTCTGTGTATTCTTTCCATCTTCTTGTGATGGTTTCTGCATCATTCAATATATATATTTTTTCTATAGAATCCTTCAATATTTCAAGTAAGGACTTGAGAATTTTTTCTTCAGTTCTTTTAACTTGAGAAATGTTGTGCATGTTCTTCCCTTTTGGTTTTCTAATTCTGTTCAGCTCTTTTAACTCCTTATTTCTTCCATTTGCTTTAGCATCTCTATGCTGAAGAGCAAATTTCTGTGTCTCTTCTCTACTTTGTAGAGGCACCCCTTCCCTAGTCATAATTTGAGTGCCTTTGAACTTGACTGGATGGTATACTGGCACTATATCTGACAATGTTCTGGTACTATTTACAATGCTTCAGTGTTCAGTATTCCAGTCTGACAGTGTTCCCTGGATTTTCATAAGGTTCTTTTGTGGCTAAACATTCAGCAATAGTCCACCTATCTTTCTTTCTAGCTTTCTTAGTCTGGAAGCTTAGCTGCAACTAATCCACTAAGAATAGTTTTGGTGGTATTAAAAATACCGGTGACATAGCTCCCAGCATCACAGAAACACACAAGCACAACAACAATACAAACTGACAGACAAGTTATGTAAACCCTATACTTATGCTGAAGTCAGAATAGAATTGATGTCACACAACCATCATCATTGGTGAAAGATGGGTGGTAGGATGAAACAGGACTCCTGGTATGGCTTTGTGGGTTAATGCAGTGGACTGTAAAGTTGGTTTGATCTGCAAGGTCGGTGGTTCAAACTCATCAGCCACTCCTTGGAAACCCTATACAAGGTCACTGTGGGTCAGAAACGACTGTACAGCACTTGACAACAACAACAGCAACAACATCAAAGACAAGTTAATGTGATCTTTTTCTAATGTGGAGATCACTTGGATGCTAAAGGTCTGAATATTATGGTGATTATATTACCTTGAATTCACTTGATATGGCTTTTTAAAAAATCTAATGTCTTCTTACTTCCCACCAAGCAATTGGTTGTTGTTGTTATGGTTGTTGTTAAGTGCTGTCAAGTCATTTCTGACCCCATAGCAACCCTATGCAGGGTTTCTGAGGAGAGGCTGATGAGCTTGAACTGCCAGGTTTGCATTTCAAACCAACTCTGCAACCTAGTGCATTAACCCAGAGCACCAACCCAGGACTCCAAGTGATTGGTTGGAGCCATGCAAATAAGGTATATAGGAACCTAAGGCTAGGTTTGGTTAGTTTTGCCATCCAGCTAGATTTAAAAGGAGCCGCCTCAGAAGTGGGGATGTATGATTCCATGACCATCAAGAAAGAAGAGCATGAGTGGTGCATGTGATCCTACTTAGAAACGTGGCAACAGCAGAGGTGATGGCAGAGGTGGTGGCATGGCGAGACAGAGCAGCTGTGAACTCTAGGTCTATGGATTGAGTAAGACTGAGTGCCTATGGGCAGAAGACTGGATAGCAGAATATTCCCTTTGTGAATTTGTAGCCTGGCTAAAAGAGCTTAGTAACACTTGCTTGAGCAGGGCAGAGGCCAAGGGAACACTGGACTGAGAGGCTGAAGACAAGAGTGAGGTATGCCTGTAGTATGGCAAATAAAAGGTGTTCCTGGCTGAAGAATTGCTCTGTCCTGATTTTTTTCTGATCCTGAACAATATCCTCACTTCCCTAATAAACCACATAATTGTGAGTGTTGTTATGAGTTCTGTGTGGCCATTACAATGGATTGTCAAAACTACATGTGAAGCAGAGAATGCTGTGGGAAGGATAATTGGCTTCAGTATAGAGTAAAAAGAAGGTTGTAGGGTGAAAGCTTGTCTGACCTCCACTTTCATATGATTTTGAGTTTGATTCTCTTTCCCACTTGTGAAGCCAGGGTAAGTCAGGCATGGCTCCCACATGGTTTTTGCACTATTAAAAATAAAATGAAAATGTCCTATAGGTTTTCCCAAGAAATAAATTAAATAACACTCTTATATATACGCAGAAAGAGTTTTAGGTATGGGTGTATGTGTGTGTGTGAAGAAAGGAGAAAAATCTAAAAATATTAGTAATTATAATAATAACGAGTTCCAATTTTCAAATAGAAGTACTTGAGAGAAGAATGGTATAAGAAATAGAGATGGTCACACAGACTCTGTGGTTGTGGAAGTAAATATAATCATTACTTATTGGGTTTGAGATATTAATAAGACCATCTTTATTTTGATTAATGACACTACATTAAACCTGAATGTTCAAATTTTAGAGATTTCTATCATATGAAGTTTGTATAATCATTCTAAAATGCAAATGATTGTCACTTCATTCATGTGACAAAATAAAACTTCTTAATACAAAATACAATACCCTTCATGATCTGAACTTTGCCTACTTTTTATGTTTCATTTTTCTGCTTTACATAACATGTATTGTCTTTGCTTTTTGTTGTAGCAAGTTCTTTAAACATAGAAGTTTCTACATTGTATGATATGCTGCTTTTTTTAATAATGCAAGGGAACTTAAAAAAGTTTGTGGGAAAAAATCCATTATCTTTTCTTTTTATTTATTTTTTTTCAATGAAGTTTTTGAAGTGCTCTTACGTGTAATTTTCATCTTCTTTTTTAAAAACAAACTCGTATACTTAATTCTGATAAGTTATCATTTAACATTGCAAGAATGGAATTTTGACTGTTTATTCAAAACCTTATTACACCACTTGCAGGTTTTGACAGAATCTTAAAAGACAGAAAGAATGGGGGAAAGATGCGTGCTTGATATATATTATTAATACAGAAGTAAAAGTGTTTTTTGTTTTTTTTTTCTTAAATGTTTTATTG
>NW_006408561.1:11001710-11002328 GCF_000296735.1 Chrysochloris asiatica | reverse complement strand
TTTTAAATTATCTTTAGCAAATTTTACTTGAGTGTGAAATTAATGAGATTTTCTGATGATTTCCACATCCATCGGGTCACTTCTGTTTGGAATGGACACACAAATGGCAATATAGCTGTTTTCCAAATTTATTGGCATAGATGAGTGAGTGCCTCCAGGGCCACATCAGTTTGTTGAGAATTTTCAGTTTGTGTCCTGTAAATGCCTAGAGTCTTGTTTGTTGCCATTCCCTCCCTGCAGCTTGGAAGACTTCCTTCAAGAATCAGTTCTTGATCATGTGATACCTCTTAAATTGGTTGAACATAGACCATTTGTTTTGGCTACAGTGACTTTGTTTATACATTTTATCTTCTTTTGATGGTTTCTGTAACATTCAATTTATTGCCCATAGAATACTTTACTATTGCATGTCGAGGCTTAAATTATTTCCTGGAAACTTGTTCTTTGCCAATGCCTTCAGTGCACCTTGGACTTCTTTCTTCAGTACCATGACTATTGCTTATATGCTATCTCTTGAAGTGATTGAGCATCAGCCAGTTGTTTTTGGCATAGTGACTCTGTGTATTCATTCCTTCTATCTTCTTTTGATGCTTTCTGTATCATTCAATATTTTGCCTA
>NW_006408561.1:10999809-11001610 GCF_000296735.1 Chrysochloris asiatica | reverse complement strand
CAAAGCTGTCTGGCAAATTTCAAGATGCCATTGTTGGTTATTATGCTATACCTCAAGATTTAATTTGATTTTTGTACTGTTTTGTTTTTAAACTCTTGTTCCCTCTCCAAACCCCTTGTTCTGGCTTTTTCCGTATTTTTAAAAAACAGTTCAGGTCCAACTCTTGGGCTGAGAGTATCTGTGCACATGGATGGCAGAAGAACCCACCAGTGGTGAGGGTGGGGGGGGTGTCCAGTTGGTCAGTCATCCCCTCTAGTCACCAAAAGGAGGTATGCAAACAGTGGGAGGCCAATGTACAGATACCAAAAAAAAAGAGAAAGAAAATCAGAACAAAACACAACCGACAAAGTGTATTGTCTACCTTTGCTCTGAGGTTCCCGTGGCATTTTTCTGTGGTGTGTCTGCTCCCCCACTTGGTCTTGCCATTTGGTCTCACCCAAGTTGTCGGTTTTGGGCCTCCAAGCCCAGCAGATTCAAAAGTATGTGATTTCATACTTCTGCTTCAAGTTCCACTATCTATAAGCCTTCAAACTTTAAAAATTTTCCTACCTATGTGGTTCTGAGCCTTGGACCTCTACCCTGAATTTGTTTTGCCTGGTATTCTGTGGTATTGCTGATGGATAACCTCACTGCACCTCTACCCAAGCTGCCATCAAGCCCTGCCTCCTGAAATGTCAATAATTCTTAATTTATTCCTCTTCATATTGTTTAACATGAATCTTAGAGCTTCTTCAGATTTTTTAAATACTTTTTTTGTCTTTCTCTTCTATCTTAGTACTATTGAGAGATTTGTCTTCTAGCTCACGACTTATGGCTTCCATCTCTTCAATTCTACTTCTTTGCCCTTTCAGTGTATTGTTCATTTGTGATATTCTATTATTAATTGTTTGGACCTCTTTTTGTAGGTTTTGAATTGTTTCCAATGCTGTATCTATTTTATTTGATTGCTCCTGTAACACTTTCCTGACTTCTTCCTTATTTTTCTCAACTCCACTGTAAAGTACTTTGATACATTTTAATATCATTTTTCTGAATTCCTTCTCAGGCATTTCTAAAGCTTGCCTTCCTTCCAATATGCAGTGTAGGTCTACCTCCAGCTCATTTGTCTCAGTTACTTTATCTTGTTTCTTGACATGTGCTGATATGGTCATCTGTTTCTGTTTCTTCGGCATATTCAGTAGTTAGCTTTGGCCTTAATACTTAGATAAATGTATGTTTTGGTATTTTATTATGCTTTCTGATTACCTCCAGGTAGATGTGATGGGGAGATTGGCTGCCCTTTTCACTCTTCTTATTACTCAACTCAGAGTAACTGTCACAGGTGTTGGCTGCCTACCAAGTGTGTGGCAGATGGTATTGGTTCTTGCCTGGATGGTGAGATCTTATAGGGTGTGTTTGTAGCTTGACTATATGACCACAATTGCTGTTTCCTCTTGGATAATGTAGTGAGAGAAAGAACCCCTCCATAGGTAAAGAGGACACCAAAAAAACAAAACAGCCACAGCAGAAAAGACAGATTGGATACTGTAGTCTATAATCGCAGAAAAGAGAGAAGAGAAAAAAGCAACTTCTGTTTCCAAATATAAGTATGACTTTAATGTCCCTCTCTCAGCTTTTTGCCTTGAATGCTGCCTGAGAAATTTTAAGATGACACTGTTGGTCCTTATGACATAACTCAGGTTTGAATTTCGGCCTGTTTCCTTTTCATTCTGTCTCTCTCCCACTCCACAACTCCTGTTCAGGGATTTTCCTACTGATAAACAGTTCAGGGCTGGCTGTGGTCATTTTGTGCTGCCATTTA
>NW_006408561.1:10988692-10999709 GCF_000296735.1 Chrysochloris asiatica | reverse complement strand
CTTCCCCTTATTGGTGTCGAGCATGGTCACCAATCAGAGCATGTATTCCCATTGAGTCTTAGTCTTGGAAGGGGTTTGCACTGAGGGGACCCAACCACTTGCCTTGATGTTTCCTGGGCAAGCAAGTTACAGAAGGAAAAGTTTTGAAATGCAAGGTTGGAAGTTGAAACCCACCACCTACACCTTGGAAACCCTATACAGGCTCGATATGAGTTGAAACTGACTCAGTGGCATGTAACAACAACAGCAACAAACATTTTGAACGGTTTCTTTTCCCTCTTCCCAGAAGAGGCTGTTTCAACCTGAGACTTTATTCCATTTGGGATAAAAGTTGATGGTGAATATGGTGTTATTGTCTCTTTCTGTATCATGAGATACAAAGAGAGCAAACAGCACTTTATATGTATGTAACACTTTGTTGTGTTAATTGACATGATAGCCTCCCAAGTATGACCATGTCTGAATCCTTGGAACCTGTGAATATGGCACCTCACATGGAAACAGGAGCTCTACAAATGTGATTAAATGAAGGATTTGGGGATTAGGAGATTATCCTGGATTATCTGGGTAAACCCAATATAAGGACACAGTCCTTATAAATGAAAGAGGGAAGCAAGACTGCCAAAGTCAGAGAAGGAGAAGTGACAACAAAGGTAGGGAAAGTGAAGCAGAAAGAGAAAAACTCAGCTAGCCATTGCTGGCTTTAAGGATTAAGGAGGGCAACAAAACAACAAATTCAGGCAACATTTACAAACTGAAAAAGGCAAGGAAAGAGATTCTCTCCATGAGTTTCCAAAAGTAACACATGTAGTAGTAGTAGTTGTTGTTGTTGTTAAGTGCCATTGAGTCAATTCAGATTTACAGTGTGACCCTGTATAAAGCTTCTGAGGAAAGGCTATGAAGTTTGAACCACCAACTTTGTGGTTCTGACCAACATTGCTGTTGATTACTAATCCTACAGTGCCACACCAGTAATGCATGCTGTTAATTGAATTAGAACAAGAATGCATTCAAAATGTATTTATCTGGTACAAAATAAGGTTCAGCCAATATACACACACACACACACACACACACATATATATATATTTAATATATACTGTTTTTGTTGTTGTTAAGTGTTGTCCAGTTAATTCTGATTCACAGCGATCCTGTATAGGGTTTCTGAGTAGCAGATGGTGAGCTTGAACTGCCTTCCCTGCAGTTCAAACCAACCTTCCTGTCCAGTGCATTAACCCACAGCACCACACCAGAACTCCTAGCCCTAGCTATATACTGATTTCGATCAAAGCTCAGTGACACCCATTTTTTTTCCATATAAACTGAGTGAAAGAATAAATTATCTTTCAAAAACTTTAATGACATAAAATAATCTTAATATTTGTACTTAATTTTTATTACTGCTGCAGAGGCTGCAGATTTCTCTTGTTGAAAAAACAGTGAAACATTTATCTTGGTATTCTATTTTCTGCTTAATGGCAATAAAAATTTGATTCAAACTTAACCTTCAATTTGGTTAAGCTGAATTTGGTTTTATGTCCTATGGACTGTGTAAATCAATTATTTAAAAGAACGTGAAAATATTTTTGCTTATTTTCTCTGCATACATGGCATTTGGACCATAAGTTTATTACTTCTTCTACTTTCTAGGAACCCTCTTATCTGTAAAGATCAAAATCTCTAGTAGTCACTTAACTGAAAAAATATGGTCAATGGGAAATAATTTGCAAAAATATATCCATATTTAAGCAGTGTGCTATAAGTTCAAACAAAAATATTTTCTTGTGAAATTGAGTGTTTTTCTTTACTGTGAGTCCAATGTATGGAATGGTATGGATTTACAGCAACCATATCTAAAATGCAATTGCAATTAGAATATTTCAAGTAGTAAGAATTAAATGAAAAGCAATATGAGTACAAAATCATTGTAGATTGACTGTAAAACTGTTTCACCTTATCTTTTAGAGTTTCCTAACTGTACTTAAAATGAAAGCAATGCAATTCCAGACTCAATGTAATTCTTCCCAAAACATTGAAGTAAAGTCTCATATAAGAATTCCTTTTTTTATTCTATTTCACCTATTTATGCAATACTTGATTAATTATAAAAACATAATAAAAAATTTCCTTTCATAGCAATTTTGAGAATAAACACAGCTTGTGATTAAGTTCACAACTCACCTGATGCAACGAAAAGAGCACAGGCCACACTGGAATCTTCTTCATCCTTCTAGAATTAATTCTTTTGTGTGGCCTTGCATAGATGGTTCACAAAGAGTCAAATAATCTGGTCAGTTAAACGGATGTTGTTTACTAGTTCTCTTCTTGACAAAACAACACCATATCCTGGTATAACAGTAGAGGATCAGCACTAGACTATGAACCACAGTGTTGGCAATTGGAACCCACCAGCTGCTCCTTAGAAACCCTAGGGTCACTATGAGTTGAAACAACCTAGATGGCACTTCAAAACAATATGCATAGGATATTCCTTTGTCCACACTCATTTTTGCCTGAAAATTTCTTACTACCTTTTACTCAAAAATTCAACTTACACTATACTTTTCACAATTGTATTTTGCCTATTTTACCAGACTGAATTAAATTCTCTCACAATAGCTACAATACTTAAACTTTGTAAAAGACATTATATCAAATGTCTCCTTCCACAACAGTTCTGGGATCTGCAGAGTGTAGGGATTTTGTAAATGAATGACATACCAGATCTAAATGTATGCTAAATGAAGGCTGGGTTCATACTTCACAATAAAAGGTTAAAATAAATTAACATCAAGGAAAGGCATTTGAATGAATATTTGAGTAAAAGTTGTGTGTTAATAGAAGACTTAAAAACACATTTGCAAATTGCAGAAAAATTTAATGCTAAGTCATCTTTTTTATACCCACACTATGGGATATTTTGTAGAATCTTTTTAAACTGAGTGTTGATAATGTGTATTTATTTTCTAAAATCCTACAAGATTCTGGTAAAGGTACCAGTTTCTGTATCTTTAAAGATAAAAGCTGATCAAATATGAAAGTGAAATATGCAAGTATATCAGAGGAAAGCAGAAAATGTTCAAGGTAACCTCCACTAATTAAACATAAACTAATGATATTTAACAGACTTAAGAAACAGTACAGCATGAATACTGACTAAACAGAGGGGATGGACACAGGTCATTTTAGTCTATTGAAATATATTTGCTATCATTTAGCATTGGATTCATCCACATTTTCTTAGTAGACATTGATTTATTTTCATTTCTTTTAAAACACTTGGAATAATTCCTGAGTCTATTCTTGAAGAATTAAATTCTTAACAGTTAGTCTTCTTTATTTAGCTCATTATCCAATTATTCTTCTAAGCCAGGTGTTTAGTCATTTAGGTTTTTAATTTTCAGCAATTTTTAATAATGCTGAGTGTCTGGAGTTTTTCATTGTAATTCAAATTTTAACTTTCGCCAGTATTTCTTTTCAGCATTATAATGTGCTTAGTGATATTAAGAAGTTTAATTGTTCTTTGGCTAAATATGCATGGTTCAATAAATATGCAGCCAATTTTGTTTTCCCCTGTCAAAACTAGCTTTTGAGCTGCAGTTACAAATGTATCATGGATTTTTTCCCCCAAAACATTTTTATATGCATGATAAAATGACTCACATATTTATTTAACATTTTTAATTAGCAGAATCATCAAATACATTATTTCAGTTTGAAATACAATATGTCCTGTTTTCCTTTTTGCAGGCAATGTTTGTATAGATTTATCCATTTTTCTCTTCTGTTTTCCCAAAAGAATGCACAAGGTTCTTTAAATTAACTGACCTGTGCTATGTCATAAATCCAGGTCTGACTGTATATGATAAGCACTGGATTGCTAACTCCAAGACTGGCAGCTCAAACCCACCAGCTGTTCCTCAGAAACAATATTAATCAGAACCAACTTTATGGCACATAACAACAATAACAGCATGCTATGTCAGAATAAAGCATGGGATCAGCTACAGAATTGTTCTTATACAAGTTGAAATTGAAGATAAGGAAAGTTAAAACAAGTGCATAAAAGCCAAAATTTCACCTAAATTTAGCAACCGTCGACTATGTCAAAAGTAGACTGCACACAGTAAATACTGATGACCAAAAGCCGGGTGAGATGTGGTGTGACATTAACGACATCATGCATGAATAAGTCAAACTATCACTCAAAAGAAAGGAAAGAAAGAAAAGACCAAAATGGATATCAAAGAGACTCTGAAATTTACTCTTACCTGTATAAAACTTAAAGTGAAAGAAGAAGTAATGAAATAAAAGAGCTGAACATAAAATTCTAATGGCTAATTCAAGAAGACAAAGTAAAGTATTATAGTGAAATGCACAAAGATCTGAAGATAGAAAACCCAAATAGTAAAATACACTAGGTATTTTTCAGGCTGAAGGACCTAAAACCAAAATTTAAGTCTTGAGTTATATATTGAAGGATTCTATAAGAAATCCTCCTGGCATTCCAAGAAAAGATGACTCAACAGAATGTGGAAATCATAGAAAAATATCATTAATATCACAGCAGGTAAAATTATGCTGAAGAAAATTCAAAAACGATTGCAGTAGTACATCATCAGGGATCTTCCTGTAGTTCAGGTCAGATTGAGATGAGAACATGGAGATACGGATATCTTTGCTGATGTCAGACAGATCTTGCTGAAAACAGAAAAATGTTCACTTAAGCTTTATTGATTATGCAAATTGATTTCACTCCGTGGATCATAACAAACAATGGATAACACTGCAAGTAACAGGTACTCCAGAATACTTTTATGTGCTCATGAGGAACCTGTACATAAAAGGGTGATTAAAAAATTATCCACACTCTGGTTATATTCAAATGGCCATCCACATGCACAGGTCCACAGCTGATGACAACATTGGAAAAGTTCAAAAGTCAGTCATCAGCTGGAAAATCGATGCTTACTATTTTCTGGGACTCTGAAGGGCCAGTATTATAGCACTATTAAGAAAATGGTTCAAAAATCAACAGTGCTTGTTACAGTGAGATGCTCTCTGAAGAACTTAAATCTAACAGTTGATTAAACACAGAGGATTGCTATTCAAGGGCATTGTGATCTTGCATGACAATGCATGTCCTTATACCTCTGTCCACACTGTGTCACTCTGCAAACTTTGTTTTGAGTGTTAAAGCATCCTCCCTATAGTCCTGATCTTGCTCCTTTTGTTTGTTCCCTTGAAAGCAGCCCTTCAAAGACGAAGATTCACCTCTGATGAAGACGCGAAAAGAATGGTTCATTTGTGGCTTGCATCTCACACTAAAACATTTTAAAATAAGGGAGTATGAAAGCTTGTTGACAAACAGGCAAAGTGTATTGAAAACAAGGAGATTATGTTGACAATGATGTATTTTTTTTTTCTAAAATTGATTGAAGTAAATTCTACAGCCAGAGTATGGCTAGTTTTTTATTCACCATTGTATAATTCATATTGCATAGAAAGTTTAGACACTTACTCTTAAAATCCTATAAAAGCACAAACTTCAGAAATAAATCAAGTCTATAATAACACAGTATATCTTCATGGTTCACACTTTTTTTTCCCAGTAAAACTCTAGTATGTTCTTACAGGTTCTGTTTTGTGGTCAAATACAACTTGCCAACCATCATTATTAACCATCTTTAAGTATTCCATTTTCTAAAAAAGTTAGTATTATTGTCACTCATTAATTCCTCTCTGGATTCTTTCCAATTTGAAATATTTATTTTCTTCTTTCAATTTGTGTCATAAAATACTGAGAATAATAAAAACTCATTGTAAACAAATGTGTATTGATATACTCACTAGTCAATGATTTGACACTATTTCTCTAAATAGAGGGAAAGTTTAAGTGGCAACTCATTTGAAAAATAACATAGCTGTGTTTTTAAAAATAGTCCTGATAATGTGGTGCTAAAACCCCAGTGTGAAAGTGCATTTGAAAACATTTTTGTTTTTCCACTAATGAATTAGAAACTCATTCAAATCCGGCTGCTGATTTATAGAGATGAAATTAGAAACATGTTCAGAAGATGCCAGAGAAATGCAAGTCACTTAATTTTGAGTATATTTTTTCTGCGTAGCTTAAATTTTATTTTAATGTAATCTTAGATTCTTCATTATGAAACAGATTATTTAAATTTATTCATATTTTTCAGTAATTATAATCCTTAGTCTGAATTAATTGACCTAGTTTTATGATTTTTGCATTATGTTTTTTGTTTCAATTATCTGTAAAAATAATAGCATGGGTATTGAATTTTTAACATATAATCTTAAAATTACATGTATTTGTCAAGATTAAAATATTTATAGTAACTAGGACCCAAAGTTAACCCACTGATTCAACCCAACTTATTTTTAGCCTTGGACTTACTTATTGACCATTCAAACTTAAAATAGATGACAGATCTACATATGCCCCTTGTGGTAAAGCTTTCAGGAGGTCATAATAATATTATTTATAGTCTAAGATTTCAATTACAGATCCCAATATAGTGCGTTTCAAAGTTTTCATGCAGAATATTTCAACATGTTTCATCAGAAGGCCAACAAATGTGGAAACAGGGCAGCCTGAATATTATTTCTAATATTTAAAATTTATTAAGACAGTTGAGACTCTCTTGTTGTTGTTAAGTACCGTGGAGTCGGTTCTGATTCATAATGATACTCTCTTAGGAACAGTAAAATAAATAAACTTATTGCATTCTTTTAATAACAAATTTGACTAGAATGTTTGTTTTATATTTGTGTGTATGCACAACTGTTTGCACATTATCTTTTGTTCCATCACACTTGCACAAATAGTGTTACAAGAAATGCCATTTGAAGCACCACTAGACCAGTACTTCTTAACATCTTCACTAGACATTTTGGGATGTAGAGAAAAAGATGAAGATCCTTGTATTAATTATCTAGTGCTGTTATAGCAGAATTACTGCAAGTGTATAAATTTAACAATAGAACTTTATTTTCTCACAGTTTGTTGTTGTTGTTAAGTGCCATCAAGTAGGTAGTGACTCAGCAACATTATGCACAGCAGAAAGAAACACTACCCAGTCCTGCGTCATCCTCACAATTATTGCTATGCTTGAGCCCATTCCTGCTGCCACTGTGCAAAACCATCTCATTGGGGAGTCTACCTCTTTTTCTCTTACCCTCCACTTTAACGATTATACTATCTTTCTCCAGAAACTTGTCCTTCTTGTCAATATGTCCGAAGCATGAAACACGAAGTCTGGCTATTCTGGCTTCCAAGGAGTTTTCTGGCTGCACTTCTTTCAACACAGATTTGTTTGTTCTTTTGGCAGTTCGTGATACTTTTACTAATCTCCTTTAACACCATAACTCAAATGCAATTCTTCTAAGGTACAGTTTTCCTTATTCACTGATGAACTTTCACATGCATATGTGGTTATTAAAAATACCAGGCTTTGGTGAGGTGTGCCTTAATCGTCAAACTGACACCTTTGCTATTCAAAAATATGAAGAGGTCTTGTGCAACAGGTTTGCTCAATACAATACATCATTTGAATTTCATGAGAGCTGATGGTTGATCAGAGCGAAATCAAGTTTTTGACAACTTCAATCTTTTCTCCATTTACATAAATATTGTTTATTTGTTCAGTTGTGAGCATTTTTGTTTTATTTACATTGAGGTGTAAGCCAAACCAAAGGCTGTGGGCTTTGATCTTGATCAGGAAGTATTTTAAGTTGTCTTCACTTTCAGCAAGTAAGGTTGTATCATCTGCATATTGCAGGTAAGGTTAACGAGTCTTCCTCCTATCCTGGTGCCATATTTTTCTTCATATAACCCAACTTCCAAGATTATTTAGGAGTCCTGGTGTGGCACTGTGGGTTAGTGTTCCAGGTTGCAAAGCCATTTGAACTGCAAGGTCAGCGGTTCAAGCTCACTAGCTGCTCCTCAGAAACCCTATACAGGGTTACTATGGGTTGGAATTGACTCGACAGCACTTAACAACAAGAAGAAGATTATTTACTCAGCATAAAAAAAATGAACTAGTATGGTGAAATAATGCAACCATGGAAAACATCTTTGCAAAATTTAAGACTTTCGTTGTTCCCTTGTTTTGTTTGAAGAACTGCATCTTGGTCTGGGTACAGATTCCTCATGAGCACAATTAAGTTTTTCAGAATGCCCATTCTCTGCAGTGTTGTCCATAGCTTGTCATGATCCACACAATCAAAAGTCTTTGTGTAGTCAATAAATCTTTCTAGTATCTTTCTGGTATTCTCTACTTTTAGCCAAGATCCATTTTATGTCATCAATGTTCTCCTTGGTTTCACGACCTCTTCTGAATCTGATTTGAAGCTTTGGAAGTTCTCTGTCATGGTATAGTTGCAGCCATTTTTTGTGTTATCTTTAGCATAGTTTTACTTATATGCAATGTTAGTGATATGGTCCAAAGATTTCTGTATTCCATTGGGTCACCTCTCTTTGGAGTGGGCACAAATATGAATCTCTTCCAGTTAGTTGGCCATTTCAAATACCTTTATTGAAAAACATAAAAGATAACTTTTTTGAGGTAATTGTCCTCCAAAGTTTTTAGCATAAAATGAGTGATTGCCTCCAGGGCCACATCAGTGTGTTGAAAGATTTCAATTATATTCCATCATTTCTGGGTGCCCTGTTCTTTGCCAGTGCCTTCTGTACCTTGGGCTTCTTCCTTCAGTACTATTTACTCTTGATCATATGCTACGGTTGAACATTGATCATATGAAATGGTTGAACATTGGCTATTTCTTTTTGATACAGTGATTCTCTGTATTCCTTCCATCTTTTTTGGATGCTTTCTAAATCATTCAAGATTTTACCGATAGAATCCTTTACTATTTCAAGTAGAGGCTTGACTTTTTTTTCAAGCTTGAGAAATGTTGAGCGTGTTCTTCCCTTTTAGTTTTCTAACTCCAGGTTTTTGCACAGTTCATTATAATAGTTGACTTTGCCTTCTTGAGCTGACCTTTGAAATTTTCTGTTCAGATCTTTTACCTTCTCATTTCTTCTATTTGCTTTATCACATTACACAGGAGATCAAGTTTTAGCGTCTCTTCTGACATCCACTTTGGTCTTTTCCTTCTTTCTTGTCTTCTTAATGACATTTTGCTTTCTTTCTGTTTGGTGTTCTTGATGTCCTCCCAGAACTCCTCTGGTCTTTGGTATTTAGTGTATAATGCATCAAACCTGTTCTTCAGAAGATCTCTCAATTCAGGTAGGATATGTTCAAGGTCATATTTTGGCTCTTGTGGACTTGCTTTAATTTTTTTCAGATTCAACCTGATCTTGCCTATGAGTAATTGATGGTCGGTTCCACACTCAAATCCTTGCCTTGTTTTAGCTGATGATATGGAGCTTTCCCACTATCTCTTTCCACAGATGTTGTCAATTTGTGTTTCATTTGGTAAGGTCAATGTATTTAATTGTCTTTTAAGTTGTTTTAAAAAATGCATTTGCAATGAAGAAGTCATTGGTCTTGCAAAATTCTATGATGCGATCTCCAGCATCTTTTCTATCATGAAGGCCATATTTTCCAACTACTCATCTGTTTCCTTGGTTTCCAATATCTGCATTCCAATCACCAGAAATTATCAAGACATCTTGAATGCATACTTGATTAATTTCAGATTGAAAAAGTTGATACAGTTCTTCAATTTTATCATCAATGGCTTTGTGGGTAAATTTGAATAATAGTGGTATTAACGGGTCTTTTTTGTAGACGTATGGATATTATCCTATCACAGACATCATTGTATTTCTAGACATAGCTTGATATGTTCTTTTTGTGGATGAATGAAATACCATTCCTCTTCAATTTTTCATTCCCAACATATCATATGATATGCTTGTCAGATTCAAAATGGCCAATGCCAGTCTACTCATCTCACTAATAATGCCTAAGATATTGATACTTATGCGTTCTGTTTCATTTTTGACAATTTCCAATTTCCAGTGTTTCAACTATTAATGTATGTTTACTGCTGTTTCTCTACATTTTGAGTTATACTTGATGCAAAAATGAAGGTCCCAAAGGCTTTACTCTAATATTCATGATGAAGAGCACCAAAATATTTTAATGTATAGTGCTGGAAGATGAGTCCCTCAAGTTGAAAGTCACTCAAAATATGACTAGAAAAGAACTCCTTTCTCAAAGTAGAGTTCACTGTGATGTCACGAATGGAGTAGCTGATGATGTGGAGCTTCTCCATCTCCCCTTTCCACAAATGTAGTGAATTTAATTTCTGTGTATTTCCTATGGTGAGTTCCATATATATGACTGCCTTGTATGTTGTTTAAAAAAGGCATTTGCAATGAAGAAGTCTAAAAGTCTAAAAAAAGAAGGCTAGAAGTCCAAATTCAGAGTATTGGTTCTGGAGAAATGTTCTTGTCACCGTTTACCGTTTGTACACCCAGCAATACTTAGAGATCTCCTTTTGTCTTAACATCAACGTATCTCTAGATTCAGGCACTTTGCAGTGCAGGGACCCTATGTCTAAACAATACACTCCACTCCTCATTCTTTTGTCTTGATGGTAGCATGTCCCTTCTTGTTTGCATGCATCTCTTTTCCTTAATCTCTTGTAAAATAAAATGTGTCACATGCCACACACTTTGAAATCTGTATATCTAATCAGGATACTGGTAGGGTTAAAGACTGCATATTTCACTCTTCCAATACTTCTTTGTCAGTTTGTCCTTCTGTTGTGGTTTGCATGTTCCTGTTATGCTGGAATCTATGCCACTAAACTTCCAGACTAAGCCTAGGAATGAGTAAAGACAGAGTATTTGTGAATATTTAGCTACTGAAAACCTTATGAACATTAGTGGAATACTGGCATATAGAACTAGGATATAGAACATTGAAACATTATGAACAGCACCAGAATACTGTCAAATACATTTCCTGAAGGTGAGCCCCTCTGTTTGGACTCAAAATATGACTAAAGTGCTGCCTTC
>NW_006408561.1:10977398-10983427 GCF_000296735.1 Chrysochloris asiatica | reverse complement strand
GCTTTCTGATTACCTCCAGGTAGATGTGATGGGGAGATTGGCTGCCCTTTTCACTCTTCTTATTACTCAACTCAGAGTAACTGTCACAGGTGTTGGCTGCCTACCAAGTGTGTGGCAGATGGTATTGGTTCTTGCCTGGATGGTGAGATCTTATAGGGTGTGTTTGTAGCTTGACTATATGACCACAATTGCTGTTTCCTCTTGGATAATGTAGTGAGAGAAAGAACCCCTCCATAGGTAAAGAGGACACCAAAAAAACAAAACAGCCACAGCAGAAAAGACAGATTGGATACTGTAGTCTATAATCGCAGAAAAGAGAGAAGAGAAAAAAGCAACTTCTGTTTCCAAATATAAGTATGACTTTAATGTCCCTCTCTCAGCTTTTTGCCTTGAATGCTGCCTGAGAAATTTTAAGATGACACTGTTGGTCCTTATGACATAACTCAGGTTTGAATTTCGGCCTGTTTCCTTTTCATTCTGTCTCTCTCCCACTCCACAACTCCTGTTCAGGGATTTTCCTACTGATAAACAGTTCAGGGCTGGCTGTGGTCATTTTGTGCTGCCATTTACTTTTATCTGGTAACTATTCCTTTAAAATTTGAGCAGATCTGTTTGTATGTGTAGTAGAACCCCCTGGGGGTAAGAGGTGTACACTCACTCAAGCCACCCACCTCTAGTCACCATAATGGAGGTGTGCAGACAGTGGGAGACCAACGGACAGATATAACAACAACAACAACAACAACAACAACAACAAAACCCAAGAATGTCCACACCTTTATCTCTGAGGATTGGTTAGTCATCTGTGGTGGTTCTGTTTCTTCTCCTGCTCTGTTTTGCCCAAGATGGCTGCTCTGGGAGCCACTGAGGCCAGTGGATCCCAAAGCACTAGATTTCTTTCTTCCATTACAAATTCCATTGGGTGTAGGCCTTCAGCATTTCTAAATATTCCTTTATATGTGTTTCATAGTTCTGGGACCATCCCCTTAACATGCTTCATCCAGTATTCTGTGTTATTGCTGACAAAGATCCTCACTGCTCTTCTCCCTGATCTTCCATGAAGTCCCACCTCCCCATGGATAACATTTTGAAGAATGGGTATTACCCAATGCTAACTTGTGCTTCTGAGGAATCTGTACATAGACCAAGAGGCAGTCATTTGAACAGAACAAGAGGATTTTGAATATTTTTTAAATTGTGAAAACTTTGTACAGTGGTTGTATTCTTTCACCAAACTTATTAAATCTATATGCTGAACAAATAGTCTGAGAAGCTGATTATTTGAAGAACAACAAGGCATTAGGATTGGAGGAATTCTCATTAACAACCTGTGGTATGCAGACGATACAACCTTGCCTGCTAAAAGCAAAGAGGATTTAAAATACTTACTGATGATCAGATACCACAGTGTTCAGTATTGGTTTCACCTAAATGTCAAATGAACCAAAATCCTCACCACTGGACCAATAAATAACATCATAATTAATAGAGAAAATATGTGAAATTGCCAGACTTAATTTGCTTGGATCCACTATCATCACTTTGGAGTCCTAGTGTGGTGCTGTGGGTTAATACGCTAGACTACAAAGCCATTTGAACTGCAAGGTCGGTAGTTCAGCTCACCAGCTACTCCTTGAAAAACATATACAGGATCCCTATGGGTTGGAACCGATTCAATGGCACTTACCAACCAACAACTATCATCACTCATGAAAGTAGCAATCAAGAAATCAAATGACATATTGCACTGCACAGATTTGCTGTACAAGTGTTCAAGAGCAAAGATGTTGGTTTGAGGAATTAGGTGTACCTGAAACAAGCCATGCTATTTAAAATAGCTTCATATGCCTATGAAAATTGGACAATGAAAAAGGAAGACCTTAGAAAAAATCATGCCTTTAATTTGTGGTGTTGCAGAAAAATATTAAAAGCATGTGGAATGCCAGAAGAGCAAACAAATCTGTGGTTGAAGAAGTATAGTCAGAATTCTCCTTAGAATTCAGGATGGTGAGACTTCATTTCTCATATGTCGAACATATTATAAGGAGTGATTAGTCTTTGCAAACGACATCATGCTGGAAAAAGTGAGGGATCATGAAAAAACAGAATGTCCCCCAATAAGATGGACTGGCACAGTGGCAAAAACAATGGATTCAAACATAACAATAATTGTTAGGATGGTGTAGTGAGAGCAGTGCTTTCATTTGTTGATGATAGGGTTGCTATCTGTCAGAAGTGACAAGAGCAACAGTTGTGGAAAGGTCGTGTTGCTGTGCTGGGTATTGCTGGGTAATGATTAGTACCATCTGAACTCTGTACTAGATAAGTGCCTGCAACATCACAACCTAGTTTTGTCAATCAAAAAATGCCTTCAGTCATTGCTAAATGCACTCTAATTGAGAACTACTGTTTTGTTCAATTCAAAGGATTTTCCACTTAGGTTAGGACTCTTTGATGTGAGTTTGGAGCATTAGAGTTAGCACTGACAACAGAAGGACTCTCAGAGGAAAAAGGAAAAATCTCTCTTTAATGAGCTAAACTCTCATGGTGCTGTGCACAGGGTTCTAAGGTTGCTGGTTCAGAAGAATGAAGTACAAGCATGTTTTCCACTTTCAATATTATTTCAGCTTGTTGAGCTGAAATAATTTTAATTTTTTAAAGTAATATAAAATCCATTCTACCACCTTAGTTTTCCACAGGAGAAAGATGAGGCATTCTGCTCCCGTAAAAATTTACAGCCTTGGCAACCCTGCACAGGGTCGCTACGAGTCGGAACCAACTCCACGGCACATAACAACAACAACCTTAGTTTTATATTTTTAATTGCCCTCTTATCATTTCAAGTATTACATTTTCTTCCGACTTCTTCTAACTCACTTCTGCAATCTACCTGTATAGTTAACTACTGCCTTGACATCACATAACACCTTGTGGTGCCTTGAATTTACCTGACATGGCTTTTTGATCCAAAGTCTTCTTAATTCCCACAGAGTGTTTGGGTGATACCATGAAAATAAGGCATACAGGACTCTAAGGCTGGGATTGGTTAGTATTTGCCCTCCAGCTATGTTTAAAGGGAGCCATTTCAGAAGCAGAAATGGAAGATACCAGAACCATCAAGAAGGAAGAGCATGCATGCGTGAAGCATGAGATGTCAAGAGGTGATGACAAGTGGCAATGACAAGAGGTGATGGCAGAGATGACAGCAGAAACAGCAGCAGAGGCAGTGGCTGTAGGCCTTTGGACTGAGTAAAACTGAGTGCCTACAGGCAGGAGATTGGATTGCAGAATATGCCCTTTAGGCATTCACAGCCCAGCTAAAAGAGTTTTGCATATTTTACTGGTGCAGGGCAGAGGTCAAGGGACTACAAGACTTAGAGGCCAAAGACAAGAGTGAGACATGCCTGCAGACAAGATGTATTCCTTACTGGGGAATTACTATGTCCTGGACATTTTTTGATCCTGAATCATACCCTGTTTACTTCCCTAACAAACCCCCAAATCACGAGTACTGTTATGAGTTTCTGTGTGACTATTGCAATGGATTAATGAATCTAGATATGAAGCAGAGAGTGCTGTGGGAAGAATGGTTGATGTCAGAATGGGAGAAAGAAGATTATAAGGTGGAGGCATGTTTTATCTCCATTTCACAGAAATCAGTCTGGGGCTGATTTTGAGTTTGATTCTCTTTCCCCTTTGTGAAGCCACAGGAAGTCAGACATAGCTCCCACATGGTATTAACCTCTATTCATCTCTGGTAGTGTAGTGGTTACAAAATGGGCTGCTAATCTCATGGTCACAAGTTTGAAACTACCAGCTGTTCCGCTGGAGAAAGATGAGGCTTTCTGCTCCGGTAAAGATTTACAGCCTCGGAAACCCTGTGGAGGGTCGCTATGAGTCGGAACCGACTCGAAGCACTTAACAACAACAACAAATCCTGATACCAGAGTCCTGGTTGGCACTGCAGAATAATGTGCTGGACTGCAAAGTTATTTTGAACTGCAAGGTCAATGGTTCAAACCCACCAGCCACTCCTAGGAAACCCCATAGTTGACAACACTTAACAACAACATCCTGATACCATTTAACTTAGTGTATCAAGATCCCTTATTCTATCTACAAGTTTCCATCTGAATTGAAAACTTCAAACTAAATATCCTCGTCTCTCAAACTTATCCTTTATTTTTTATCTCTTAAACTATCCCATCCTCCTGGTCACCCTTGAGAAACTGGCAATCTTATTCTTTTTCCCACACCTCTTCTTATATTGGATTCAAATTGTCTCATACAGTCTTCATATTATTCCGTGTCTGTTATACCTCTTCTCATCATTTTTGATCCTGCCCTATTTTAGGATTTTATCAATATTAATACTTTCCTATGTCTCCCAGGCATCAATCTTTTTTTTTTTTTTAATTTGTTGTTCACATGGCATTCAAAGCTATTTCAATAAAAAAAATTAATTGGTTCAATAATTTTTCATTCATTCACATATATAAAAAACCTGTATTGAACATTTACCATGTATTTGACATTGTGCCAGACACTGAGGGAGAATAGAGGAAGATAGATACACCTGCCTCTTCTATGAAAACCCCATTAAAGTGAAGGAAATAGGAAAACAGCAGGTGACTTACAACTACATGTTTTAAGCTTTGTTAGGTAGAAACTAGTTTTCTCTGTCATTTTCTATAACCTATCTATCACCAATTTAAAATATTTCAATCTAACATTATTAAGCTAGCACTGGGCTTGGTTAATTTCATTAATTTTGTATTAGATATCTTGACAGAATATGGATTCATTTGCTGTTGTTGTTATTAGGGGCCTTTAAACTGGTTCATAAGGAGCTCTGGTAGTGTAGTAGTTACGAATCTGGCTGTAAACCTTAAGGCCAGCAGTTGGAAACTACCAGCTGTTCCCCAGAAGAAAGATGAGGTTTTCTTCTCCTATAAAGATTACAGCCTCAGAAACCCTGTACGGGGTTGCTATGAGTCGGAAATGACTCCACGGCACACAACAACAACAAGCTGGTTCATACTCATAGTGACCCTAGACACAAAATAATGAATACTGCCTGGTCCTGTGACATCTCACAATTGTTATTACACTTGAGCCCATTGTTGCCACTGTGCCAATCCACCTTGTTAGGGGTCTTCCTCTTTTTTGCTGACCCTCTATTTTACAACCATAATGTCCTTCTCCAAGGACTAGTTGCTTCTGATAATAAGTCTGAAGTATAAGAAATGAAGTCTTGCCATCTAGGGTTCTAAGGAACAATCTGGCTGTACTTCTTCCAACACAGATTTGTTGGTTCTTCTGGTAGTCCATGGTACTTTCAATATTCTTCTCCAACACCATAACTCAAATACATCAGTTCTTCTACAGTCTTCTTATTAACTGTCCAACTTTCACATGCATATGAGGCTACTGTAAATACCATGGCTTGGGTCGAGCACACCTTAGTCTTAAAATTGATAAAGATTTATAGTATGTAGATTTATATAACATTGTTGTTGTTAAGTGCCGTCAGGTCGATTCTGACCCATAGTGACCCGTATAGGGTTTCTGAGGAGAAGCGGGTGAGCTTGAACCACCAACCTTGCAGTTCAAATGACTTTGCAGTCTGACGCATTACAGTGCCACACCAGGACTCCAAAGATAAGAACTGCCATAACATAATGCTTATGAAATAAAATTATCTCTTCCATCATGTAACTATGTATACTTAGTCTTGTTACTTCTTGGTGCTGAGTAATTTTACTTATAAATTTATGATTCTGCTTCATAAACATATTGCGATTTATGTGGATTAAATGGATTACTGAGTAAAACACTTAGATGTTTAGCTATACAAAATGATCTAAGTTTGCTCTAAGTGCATACATTATTGTTAGGTATGATTGAGTCAATTCCACTTTATAGCAACCATATGTACAACAGAACAAAGGACTGTATGGTCCTGAACTATTCCCACAATCCTTACTATATTTGATCCCATTGTTTTGATAACTTTGACAATCCATTTT
>NW_006408561.1:10964318-10974193 GCF_000296735.1 Chrysochloris asiatica | reverse complement strand
TGACATCCACGTTAGTTTTTCCTTCTTTTTAATGACATTTTGCTTTCTTACTGTATGATGTTTTTGATGCCATGCCACAACTCTTCTGGTCTTAAGTCATTAGTGTCTAATGCATCAAATCTGTTCTTAAGATGATCTCTAAATCCAAGTGGCATATGTTCAAGGTTGCATTTTGGCTATTGTGAATTTATTTTTTTCAGCTTTAGCCCAAACTTGCATATGAGCAATAGATGGTCTGTTCCACAGTCTGCGCCTGGCCTTGCTTTAGCTGATTACGTTTTTCAATCATCTCTTCCCACAGATGTACTCAATTTGATTTCAGTGTATTCCTCTGGTGAGGTGTATATGTATAGTTGTCTTTAATGTTACTTAATGAAGGCATTTGTAATGAATGAGTTCATCAGACTACAACGTTGGTTTGAATTGCAAGGTCAGTGGTCCAAGCTCACCAGCTGTTCCTCGGAAACCCTGTATAGGGTTACAGGGTTACTCTGGATTGGGACCAATTCAATGGCACTTAACAAGAATAACTATCTATCTATATCTATATCTATATATTGATAATCATTATTACTGGTCTGGAAAATTTTTATCATGTGATTCTCAGCATGGTTTTCATACTTTCCAATTAGTGATTATTTTCTCTTTGTTTAAGTCTTTGCAATCATTATATCTGGATTGCATGTTTGATCAGTTTCAGACTGAAGAAGTTGGTACTGGCTTTAGAATTTTATTCACAAATTTGAAAAATAGTGGTATTAATTTGTATTCTTTGTAGGTGTATGGATATTATCCAATCACAGACAGCATTGTACTTCTAGACATATCTTGAAATGTTCTTTTGGATGATGAATGTGCCAGCATTCATTTTCTATGTGTCATTTCCAGCATAGTAAGCCATACAATTGTAAGATTCAAACTGACCAATACTAGTCCACTTCAGCTCACTAATGCCCAGGATGTTGATCTTTATATGCGCCAAATTTCCTGATTTACACTCTTTACATTCCATGTTCTGATTATTAATGGATGCAAACAATGATTTCTCTTTATTTTGAGTTATGCCTTATCAACAAATCAAGGCCCCAAACTTTTTTCCAATTGCATCCTCATAGTCAGCTCTACTTTGAGGAGGCAGCTCTAACCCAGTCAGATTTTGACTGTATTCCAACCTGAGTGGATCATCTTCTGTAACTTTATCTGACAATATTCCTGTGCTATTCATAATGTTTCAATGTTCAATATTCTGGTGCAATCAGACACTGTTCTACTATTATTCATAAAGTTTCCAGTGACTAAACATTCAGAAGTAGCATGCCTCCCCTTCTTCCTAGTCTGTGTTAATCTAAAAGCACAGGGAATCCTGCCCACCATGAATAACGTTGCTGCTATTTAATTAAATAAAATATTGGTGGCATAACGTAGTGGTTATGAATCGGACTGTGAACCTGAAGGTCAGCAGTTCGAAACTACCAGCTGCTCCGCAGAAGAAAGATGAGGCTTTCTGCTCCCGTAAAGATTTACAGCCTCAGAAACCCTGTACAGGGTTGCTATGAGTTGAAACCAGCTCCACGGCACTTAACAACAACAACTTCCAGCATCACAATAACGTGCAAGTCACCACAGTATGAAAAAGTAACAGACTTGTAATGGATATATTTAAATATGTATATGTATATAACATATATAGGAGAGTGAGAGTCCTGGTATGGTGCTGTGGGTTAATGCATTGGACTGAAAAGTAGGTCTGAACCGCATGTTCAGTAGTTCAAGCTCACCAGCTGCTCCTCTGAAACCATATACAACATTACTCTAGGTTGAAACTGACATGGAAGCACTTTACAACTATATATATTTATGTCTATATTAATAATTGCTTATAAAAATGTTCTAGACAGTCATATGTCATAGCAAATATTCCTGAGATTTTTCACAATTGAGATTTCTTGGCCTGTTTGGTGGTGTTGGTTATGTGCCGTGGAGTCAGTTCTGACTCACAGCAACCTTGTACAGGGTTGCTTAGGCTGTAAATCTTTACCGGAGCAGAAAGCCTCATCTTTCTCATGCAGAACAGCTGATAGTTTTGAACTGCTGACCTTAAGGTTCACAGCCTGATTTGTAACCACTATGCTACCAGAGCTCCTTTTGGCCTGTTTAGTAGAGGACCAATGAAACTGCAGGTATTTTTTTCATTGTATCACTGAGAGACTTTGAGCTTTCTAATGAAATAGAAGGAAAAGTGAGATTCTTACAATTGCCATATAGCAAGATAGCATTTCAATTATTATGCTGTTTGGAAAAGGTTATAGTCTCAAAAAGGTAATTTTTATTCAGCATTATTATAGGGTATGCAATTGAATTCATTCATTCCAGTACAGGAAATCAGAATCACAGATGATGAATCTCTTCTCAAAGAAAAAGCATTCTGAGCTTTGGAAAGTAATTTGTGAGACTACATTCATGTCATGAACAGAATAAAGGATGGCAAGAGATAGTAGCACTGCCCCTATTTATTTACCAGTCGTCCCCTTTTCTTTTCTTTGGTATCTATTACTCTAACGAGTGGTGTTTATTGGTTCTTATTTTTCTCTTTCATGTGAGAAGAACAATTGCTGTGCTCTTCCTCACAAGGTCAAGTTAGTCTTCTCTCCCCCCAACCTTACTCATTTATCTGCTACGATAAATTACATAAGCAGTACAGAATCCAAGCCAGGACCAAAGATGAAAGGAATTAGTTCATCTAGAAATTATCTTTATTATTTCTGCTTTATTTCAGAAGATATTGTATAGTCAACAAAGAGAATAGATATGTTTGATGCCCACATTTGGCTCAATGGGGAAATAAATCCTAACAATCAAAATTTTAGAACTAAAACAGACTTGAGAAATTTGTAACCAAGTTCTTTCATTTTACAAGAGCAAATAAAAGCCCAGAGAGGTAAAGTGCACACAGCTAAAGTTAAGCTCCTTTCTTCCTAATAAACCAATACTCAGTATCACAAAATAAAATATCCATTATCACAATTAGAATAAAGTTCTCACCGTTTTCTGGAAGAAATCAAGCAATTACAAAAATAAATAGAAAAGGTGGGGGAAGGTAGAATCCCCATTGAATAGTTTTCATCCTTTCTAGATGAGTCTGGTGAAAGGAGATGGGGATAAGATTCTTATGATTCAATAGTAATTGTTATCATGACTAATTATGACTGTCACAACTGTAAAGGTAGAAGTTTTATAACAAAACGAGGGGAGTAGTTAATCTTACAGTCCAGGAACAGAGAAATCTAGGACCATCAAGGAAGAAGAGCACGAGCAGAAAGTGGAACCCTATTCAGAGAAGCAGTGACACCAGAGATGGAGACAGAGATGAGGACATGGAGGGAGGAAGCAGCTGAGGGCTCTAGACTCGTGGAAGAGAAAGGCTGTGTTCTGGCAGCCAGGTGCTAGTGGCCAGGAGACAGGCTTGCAGAATGTGTCCTTTGGTTGTTTAAATGACTATACATTCCTGAGTGTTTTTGTGTACATTCCACCCTCCATACCCTCATCTCCAAAAAAACACAGAAGGAATAGGAGCAAATACCATTGTATGATGATGCACAGAGGAGATTGTAAGCATTGCAATGAAATGATGAATGTAAAACTGATATTCCCTCATGCAAATTATCATTAAATTCACAATAAAAACTTAAATAAATAAATAGAAAAGGACAACAGAGAAAAAAAGAGGGGTCATAAGAAACATAGCAGGAAACAAAGAGATATTGTAAGCATCTTATTCTAACAGGAGCAATTAACAAATGTGGCCAGGTCCCAAAGTCTTATTAAAATTATCAAATTAAACACTGCTAAAAGAGTCCTGGTACAGCACTGCAGGATGATGCACTGAACTGCAAGGTTGGTTTGAGGTGCAAGGTCAGTAATTCAAATCCACCTGCAGCTTCTCAGAAACCCTACCCAGGGTCGCTATGAGTCCAAGCAATCTCTCAACAAAACAAAAGAGTTCTTAGTGCTCTGGTATGGCCCTGTCAGATGAGCACTGGACCACAGGGTCACTTTGAACTGCAATGTCCACAATTAAAACCTACTAACATCTCCTAGGAACCCCTGTTCAGAGTTGCTGAGTTGAAACTGACTCCAAGGTACAAAACAACAATAACAAAAAAGTCCTGATAAGGATCTATAGGAGAAACACTGAACTCACCTCAAGGCTCAAACCCTCTGTTTGGCTAAAATGAGTTGAAATTAACTTGACGGTACTAAACAACAGCTAAAAACTGGGTAAAAAGTGTAATGTATCTTTATCTCCCCAAAATGATAAAAAAACAAAAACACAGTATTAAGCAAGACATAGTTAAAGAAGTTGTGGGTGCTTGATCTGTAAAATAGAGAATTAAAAAAAAAAAAAAGTTTTATTGTGAGTTATGTGATAGTTTACATGGGAGAACATTAGCTTTACATTCATCCTTTCGTATATCCTTTCATTGCCATTGTTACAATCCCCCTCATGCATCATCAAGCAACCAAAGGTTATACCCTGCAAGCCTGCCTCCCGGTCCTCAGCACACAGCCCCTCTCCCTCCCTGGGTCAAAGTCCCCAGCCGCTCCATCCCTCCATGTCATCATCTCTGCCTCCATCTCTGGTGTCACTGTTTCTCTGGGTAGGGTCCCACACTCTGCTCTTCTCCCATGATGGTGCCAGGGACCTCCGCTCCTGGACTGCAAAGTCAATCACTCCCCTCCTTTTGCTACAAAACATCTACCTTTACATTTCCAACCCTCACAGTCAGTCCTGATAACAATTACTCACTATTGTACCACAAGTGACCTATCCGCATCTCCTTTCATGAAACCTGCTCAGACAGATTGGATACTACTCAGTGGAGCTTCTACCTTCCTTCACATCTTCTGGATCTAGGCTTCCTCTTGAAAGCTCGTAAGCAAGTCACTTCTTGTCTTTGTAGCCCCCCACCCCTTTTTTCCTTTTGGGTAGTCAATGTCCAAGTTGCCCATCCCTGTCTACTCTGTGTATGTTGGGGGTGGGAATGATCCTCGCGGTAAAGATTTATTCCCTCTTTTGAGCCACTGCATTCATAGTTGTAGGTCTAAAATAGAAAATTTTGAAAAACACAATCATATTTAACTATTTGAAAAGTTGTCTAATGAACGAAAATTGAAAACAATAAGTAGGTGCTGTTAAACATTAAAAAAATGATATGTTAACTAACAGAAGAGACAGAAAGTGAACAATGCAATCACTATGAGTGTTCAGGCAGAGGGAAAGATCAAATGTTAGGGATAAAATACGAGAAATGTTTTCTAGAAAAATTCATGAAGAAAAGTATATTAAAATAGTATTCAAGATCCAGTCCACTCTAAGATTGCATGAATCATGGCACAAAGTAAAGGGCATTGAAAGGTTTTCTGGAAGAAGGATAGCTAAAAAGCATAGTTCAAAATAAAAGAGCAAATTTAAATGATTAATGGCCCTGTTTCTTTCCCTCTACTTAACCAAATAATAGCATTCTTTAGGATATTATTCTACATATTTTTCCTCCAGGATTATTTTCATTTCCACCTGCCCTGAAATTATCTTAATATTCTTTTACTGTAATATTCAGATTAGGCCTCAGATGCATGCATTTAGAGGATTTACTTGCTCAAATGTTAACTCCTCCCAAACTCTACCATCTAAATAATATGGATTTGGTGAGAACTGAGAATTTAAGCAGTTATATTTATTCTCACTGTAAGGTAGTATTTACAGTATAAGGTACAAAGTGTGTTCTTCTGAATAGTTTACAAATTTTCAGAAAGTCTTGGCCCCTGGATTTCCAATGACATTTGGTTCTTGTAACATGGGTATGTGCTGCAAAGGCATTTATCACCTTTCAGCATTTTTCCTTCACCCTAGTCACTAATGACTTATTACTGATCCATTATGGTCCAGCTATTCAAATTCTTTATGGTATAAACTTGCATTTCATTTTCAAAAAAGCTGTGCTTTCAATTTGATGTACAGATGTAGAATATGCTTGAGTAAGCTTTCACATGGGAAATGTTTCTGCAACATAAAACTTCTTTCATTAAAGGGAAGTGAAAATGTTGATGTACAGAATTCAGCTGGATCAGAATCTTGATCATCAACAGATTATCGTATTAAGTATGAGTACACAAGAGAGAATAATTTGTGCTGAAGACAATGCTGTTCCAAAAAGTTTCTGATATTAATAGTGAATCTGATTTTATAGTTTATACTCTATTCATATAATTGATGGTAAATTATACATTGAGAAATGAATTCTATTTGGAGCATTGAAGTCAGATATTAAAACCAGATCTTGAGCCTGCCATTCATAGCTAAATGCATAGAGAATAAGGAAACCAACGTTCTTATGATAATTAATTAGTACATTGTAATACTCCATAGAATTTGCAAAGGCAAAACTAATCCTCAAGCCATGTGTCCTACAGCTCAAAAATTTTTCTACTCTAATTACTGTCACAAAATTTTATTCACTAAAATAGAATTTTCCAAAATTTGGAAATAATAAAATTATGAATTTATTTGGGAGTGTAAAATTAGCACAAATAAACAGAGCTTCCATCTCTCTAAGCCTTCCCCCAAAGAATTTGGGCTCTTTGATTCATACCACATCAAAACATTAGTTTTGGCATCCTCAAGTGATTCAAATGTTCTTTGAGATAGGGAATAAAAGACGACTGAGGAAACAAAATCAGGGGTATGGCAGTAGATGTGGTAAACTTTCTTAATGGAATGTTTGTAAGATAGCTCTTGCTACCTACCAAGAATGCAAAAGTACACTATTATGATGGGGGGAAAAAGTTGCTAAAAATTTCTTAGGCTTTTTCTCACCAATGCAATCTGCAATGTTCGTAAAATTTGTTCCTAATAAGTCCCTGTGATAATTTTGTGTTCTTCAAGAGAATCTGTTATGGTTACCTCTTCAAAATCCCAAAAAAGAGTCAACATAAACTTTTGAGCTTAACCCTCTGCCTTGAATTTAACTGATACAGCAGCTCCTCTTTGAAGATACTATTTTGATTGCACTTTTTTTTTCTGAAGGCACCCTATTGTGACTAGGAGAAGTATATTGTTGATAGAACTTCTCTGCAGCCTTGCACTGATTGCAGAGACATGTTTTTGCTTGGAATAAACCCATGCACGTGTGAAATGGAACCCTAGTAGCATTACTTTTTCACATACTCTCTTACTTTGACAAGAGTGAAGCTGTAAAACAGTTTAAAAAAATTAATTTCACTATGCCACTTAATATAAAGTTTATTCCTGTAGCATCAATTTGTGATGCTAAAATAAGTTTACAAACAAAAATTCATTGACTTCATGCTATAAGATGGTCCCTGATAATTTCTAAATAAATTATTTCCAATCAAATGACAAGCCTGCTTTACAGACACTTAAAACATAATTGATGAAAAGGCAAATAATGTAGCAAATAATGGTTCAAAACATTGCAATTGATTTTGCAGTATGAATCTAATGAAATTATAGATTTTCAGAAAATGGGCAGCTTTAAGTCAGAAGGAGATAAAAGAAGGAAGAAAGAAAAACACTTCATAGTACAAGTGGAGTGTATATAGATGGAATTAAGCTTCAGTGGAAAAAAAATGAGTAGAATACAGACAAGTGGTGAGAATGCAACAGGAATTTAAATAGAGTATCTACTTCAGAATTGTTAAACGGACAGAGTATAAAGTTAACTGTAAGCATAGGAGAGAGAAACTTGAAGGAATTAAAACTTTGAAATGGGAGCAGGTAGGTCTTAAGGCCTGAAACAGCTTGAGTCAACAACAAATCGTATTTAAAAATGCAAAGTCCTAATAAAACTAATGTGCTTGGAAGGACATGACCAATTCCAAGATTCTGGGCTGCTATATGTTCAAAGGCAATGCAAGTAAAGACATTATTTTGAAGATACCTATGTGTCAAAATTATAACAGTGTGTGATGAAAGGTGGTAGACAATCTCACAAAGCATGCTATTATTAAGCAGTTTTCCAAGTGATCTGTCCATTTATGTCTGTGTTCTAATTAGCAAGGAAAAAAAAAAAAAAGCTATGATCTCAAGTGCAAGCAGATAACATGCAAAGAAAAGATAAGGAAGTAAAATAGACAAACTTGATATAGATTTGATTTTCAGATATGGTTTGTTTAAATACTACTCAGTGGCTTAGGCAAATATTGAATGAATTCCTAACTTTCAAATACTAAAATATTTCATATAAAACAAGAACAACAAATAACACCAGTTACATTATTTCTACATGACAAACCATTTATATTACCCTATTAGGGCTTGTTGTTGTTAGGTGCCATTGAGCCAGTTATGACCCATAGTAACACTATGTACAACAGAATGAAACATTGTCCAGTCCTATGTCATCCTCACATTTTCTGCTCACTTGAGCCCATTGTTGCTGTCATTACCAACCTATCACATTGGAAGCCCCCTCTTTTTCTCTGTCCCTCCATTTTAGAAAATATGATATCTTCTTCCAAAACAGATTTGTTTGGTTTTATGTCAGTCCATGGTAATTTTAATATTGAGCAAATGGCAAGCAAAAATGAGCAGAAGGAACAATATTAATCTCTGAGAAGAATTAACTTTTAGGCAAAAACCAGCATAAGAGACAAAGAAGGGCATTATCCCAATGAACAAGTGAGCACCATCATAATAAATATCTATGCTCCAAATGTTTGGTTGGTTGGTTATGTGCTGTGGAGTTGGTTCCAACTCATAGTGACCCTGTACAGGGTTTCTGAAGCTGTAAATCTTTACGGGAGCAGAAAGCCTCATCTTTGTCCCACAGAAAAGCTGGTAGTTTCAAACCGCTAACCTTGGGGTTCGCAGCCCAATTCATAACCAGTACGCTACCAGAGCTCCTTAATAGCCTCAAAACATATAAATCAAACTCTAAAAGAATTGAAGAAAGAAAAAGACAATTCTCTAATAATAGTGGGGAATTTTAATACACTACTTTCAAAAAAGAACAAAGCAACCAGAAAGAAACTCAATGAAGACACAGAATAATTAAACAACACAATCATCAGCTTGACCTTATAGACTTATACGTAACACTGAAGCCCCAAACTGCATGATACACATTCTTTTCCAGTGCACATGAAATATTTTCCAGAATAGATCATGTTTTAAGCAGCAAAGCAAGTCTCAATAAATTTAAAAACATCAAGGTATGACAAATCATCATCTTACATCATAATACTATAAAATTAGAAATCAAAAATGGGAAGATCGAGGAAATAAAATCAAATAAATGGAAACTTAATAATACCCTACTTAAAAGCTATTAGGATAGAACAAATTTTAAAAAAAGAAAAAAAATTCCTTGAAGTAAATGAGAAAAAAATACAACATACCAAACATTTGGGACATAGCAAAAGCAATGCTGAGAGGGTGATTTGCAGCAATAAATACATACATCCTAAGAAGAAAGAACCAATAGATCCATTTTGGAGGAAGTGCAGCCAGAGTGCTCCTTGGAGGCTAAGATGGCCAAACTTCATCTCTGTACTTAGGACATATTGTTAGGCGGGACTAGTCACTGGAGAATGATATCATGTTTGGTAAGGTGGAGGGTCAGAGAAAAAGAGGAAGACCCCAAATGAGATGGACTCAAGCGTGTTAACAAAAGTGGGGTTGGCCCAGTATTGAGCAGTGTTTGTTATGCTGTGCGTAAGGTTGCTATGGGTCGGTTCCAACTCAATGGCATTTAGCAACAACAACAACAACAAGAAAGAACCCAAATTAACCAATTGACACAGCATCTAAAACAATGAAAAAAAAAAAGATCATCAGAGTAAACCTAGTCACCAGA
>NW_006408561.1:10962724-10964218 GCF_000296735.1 Chrysochloris asiatica | reverse complement strand
AGAAGCGGTTGAGCTTGAACCACCAACCTTGCAGTTCAAATGACTTTGCAGTCTGACGCATTACAGTGCCACACCAGGACTCCAAAGATAAGAACTGCCATAACATAATGCTTATGAAATAAAATTATCTCTTCCATCATGTAACTATGTATACTTAGTCTTGTTACTTCTTGGTGCTGAGTAATTTTACTTATAAATTTATGATTCTGCTTCATAAACATATTGCGATTTATGTGGATTAAATGGATTACTGAGTAAAACACTTAGATGTTTAGCTATACAAAATGATCTAAGTTTGCTCTAAGTGCATACATTATTGTTAGGTATGATTGAGTCAATTCCACTTTATAGCAACCATATGTACAACAGAACAAAGGACTGTATGGTCCTGAACTATTCCCACAATCCTTACTATATTTGATCCCATTGTTTTGATAACTTTGACAATCCATTTTTTATGACCCTCTACCAAATATGATATCTTTCTCTAGGGATTGATGCCTTCTGAAAATATGTTCAGAATATGTGAGACAAAGTCATCCTCCCTTCTAATGAACATTCTGGTTTACATCTTGCAAAACATATTTGCTCATTCTTCTGGAAATCCATAGTATATTCAATATTCTTTGCTAACACCAAACTTTAAAGGCATCAATTTTTCTTTGGTCTTCCTTATTCATTGCATATTTTTTACATGTATATGTAAAATACCATGACTTGGGTTAGGTGCACGTTTGTCCTTAAAGTGACATTTTACTTTTTAATACCTGAGAGTCTTTCTTTTTCTTTTTTTTCTTTAGTATATTTGAAAACTACAGTATATCATTTAACGTTTGACTGCTACTTTCAGGGACATTGATTATGGATCCAAGTAAAATAAAAGCCTTGACACGTTGAATCTTTTTCTACCATAGTATGTAATTGGTTCAGTTATGAGAATTTTTGTTTTCTTGGCGTTGAGGTGTAACCCATACTGAAGGCAATAGATTTTGAGATTCATCAGTAAATGCTTTAAGTCCTCTTCTCTTTCAGAAAGCAAGGTTGTGTCATCTACATATTGCAGGATTTTAATGAGTCTTTCTCCAATCCTAATGTCTCATTTTTTACAGGATACAATTATTGGAGCTTATGGGGGCTTATTGTGAACCAGTTTTAAGAATACTGAAAACTGTGTTGGTGAGAAAGAGGTCAGGAAAATTGGACAGAGGATTTTTTTATTATTATTATTTTTAATACAACAATGCACTCGTCCATTCTTCAAGAATAGCAAGTCACCCCTAGGAGAATTTCATTGGAAAGCTAAATTCCATTCACCTTATAGCCCCTTCGGACTTTTTTTTTTTTTTTTTCTAAAACACAAAGAGCATTCAAAAGGAGCACAATTGAGTCTCTCTAGAACACCAAAACTTCTTTTGTCATTGTGTAAACCTTAGTGTGCACACTTCTTCAGGGACTATTTGTTATTTTTGCTAAGTGCCGTAGAGTCAGTTCTGA
>NW_006408561.1:10951073-10951947 GCF_000296735.1 Chrysochloris asiatica | reverse complement strand
TTTTTTTTTTTTTTTTTTTGGTGTTCTGGCCCCAGATCTTTGTACATTTTGTTGTAATATTTGACTTGATCTTCTCTAGCTAAACTTTTAAATTTTCTGGTCAGCTCTTGTACCTCCTCATTTCTTCCATTTGCTTTATCATCTCTTTGCTGGAGACCAAGTTTCAGTGTCTCTTCTGACATCCATTTTGACCTTTTCTGTCTTTCTTTTCTTCTTAATGATTTTTGCTTTCCTCATGTATGATGATGTTCTTGATGTCATCCCACAACTCTTCTTGTCTTTGGTCTTTAGTGTTTAATGTATCAAATTTGTTCTTCAGATGATCTATAAATTCAGGTGGGATATATTCGAAGTCTTATTTTGGCTCTCTTGGACTTGTTTTCATTTTCTTCAGCTTCAGTTGAATTTGCATATGAGCAATTGATGGCGTGTTCCACAATCTACACTGGCCTTGTTTTAACTAACTACATGGAGCTTTTCCTTTGTCTCCTTCAGCAGATGTAGCCAATTTGATTTTTGTGTGTTATATCTGGCGAGGTCCATTTGTATAGTTGTTTCTTACGCTGTCTAAAGATGGTATTTGAAATTAACAAACCATTGTTTTTTTCAGAATTCTGTCATGAGATCTCCAGCATCACGTCGTACTGTGGTGACTTTCTTGGCTGCTGCTTCCGTGAGTGTTGATAGTTGATCCAAGAAGAATTCTGTCCTTGGCAACTTCAATCTTTTCTCTGTTGATAAATATGTTGTTTATTGGTCCAGTTGTGAGGATTTTTGTTTTCTTTACATTGAGATGTAATCCATATTGAAGGCTGTGCTCTTTTATCTTCATCAGTAAATGTTTTAAGTCCTCTTCACTTTCAGTAAGCAAGGT
>NW_006408561.1:10947849-10948753 GCF_000296735.1 Chrysochloris asiatica | reverse complement strand
TCACTCTTTCTTCCTAGTCTGTCTTTTTCTGGAATCTCATCTGAAACTTGTCCACAGTGGGCGATCCTTCTGGTATTTAAAATACCCATGTCATAGCTTCTAGAATCATGGCAACTCATAAGCCACCACAGTAGGGCAAACTGACAGGCGAGTGGTAAAAAATTAGATAGATCTTTAGAAATACTTTCTGATATTGATTGTATAACACAGGAGGAGTTCAAAGTTTTAGGTATGCACTAATACTATTTCTATATCAATTAAATTATTCATATGTATATTTTAACAAGCATGCACATGTGTGTCAAGTCCATTTTGATTCACACCAACCCTGTATAGGATTTTTGAGGAACAACTTGTGGGTTTGAACTACTGACCTGTGGTTATGTGTCCAGTGCTTCTTCTACAGCACTATACCACTCTTTGGTGGACATTCTCTAAAGGGAGAGGGGTTCTGTAAGAAAAGAGAAGACAAGAGCAGTGACTTCTTATGGTTAGGTTCTGTATCAATGTAGCAAGGGATGAAGCATGCAGCAAGGACCCAGCGCCATGGTGGCTTGGTGCCTTGTGCAATGCAGATACTAACTGCAGCCTGAGATGGCGGGGCCTGGCCTATAACCACTCCATGGTATGAGGGGTGTGTTTCTCTTATAGAGCACTTTGGTGGTTTCACTGCTCCAGGTAAAGGAGTCAGCAGGAAAATGTGTTTTGAACATTGCTACAGGGACAGGGGAACTGGCCACTCCAGGCCCAGGAAGAACTCATTAACAACTTAAGAAAAACAGATGACACAACCTTGCTTACTAAAAAGGAAGAGGACTTAAAATTGTTACTGAAGAAAATCAAAGATCACAGCCTTCAGTATGGATTACACCTCAAAGTAAAGAAAACAAAAGTCCTCACAAGT
>NW_006408561.1:10941050-10947439 GCF_000296735.1 Chrysochloris asiatica | reverse complement strand
GTTCCTTAGAAGTCAGGATGGTGAGACTTTGACTCTCCTACTTTGACATTGTGTTAGGAGGGACCAGTCTCTGGAGAAGGACATTATGCTTGGCAAAATGGAGCATCGTAAAAAAAGAAGACTCCCAACTAAAGGATTGGTATAATGGAAGCAGCAATCATAACAATGATTGTGAGGCTTGCACAGGACTGGGTAGTATTTCATTCTGTTATGAGTAGGGTGACTATGAGTCAGAACTGACTTGATGGCATCTATCAACAACAACAATTGATCATTCTTTGGTCTCCAGAAAGTCAACAAGCAAAATACATTAGCATACCAGGAACTGTTGCTATGACTTTTGCTCTTGAGAGTTCTGCTTGTTTGGTGGACCACATCCACCTCTTGGCTGTGTTTTGCCTTCAGGATAGTACTGGTGAAGCCTTGTTGCATCTCCTGTTATAATTCTTCCAAGAAATGCTTCTGGATCTTGATGCTACTTGTTTCAAATTTCCATTGAAATCTCTGCTGTTATCTGCAGCTCATCTGAACACAATAATTTGGGCACTCATTCATTGAAGCAGAATGTTTGTTCAACTTTAATTTTTCTGTTAGAACCAATTTACATGTCTATGGTGTTGGTTATTGTTTCTGCTATTAATCATTAGTCTTCTTAATTTAGGACACAGAGACGATTGTTTCCTCAAAAATTGATGTGGATGGTTTGTTGTAAAGTGCCATCGAGTAGGTTCCGAATCAGAGCACCCTGTATAGGGTTTCTGAGGAATGGTTGGTGAGTTTGAACTGCCGACTTTGTGGTTAAAGCTGAGCTTGTGGTCCAGTGTATTATCCCACAGAGCTATACCAGGACTTCTTAACATAGTCTAATATCTTTTTAAAATAACTTACCAATTTGTAAACTACAAATTTATTTGGAATATTTTCCCATAAAGTTTTCATAAAGTATCAATGATTTCACCATTCAAGCTTCACCATAAATTTAATGCTTGTTCTTGTTTCAATAATAAAAAAAAATCGTATTGTTCACATAAGCGCTCTTTTCAAATGGATGTTTTATCTGTTTTACTGCCTCAAATTAAATCCTATTCAGACTTGTTATAATAATAAGCTGCTGATGCTGTGTGCTGTCCAGTCAGTTTGCACTCACAGCGATCCTGTATAGGGTTTCCATGGTTGTAAATCTCTATGGGAACAAAAAGTTTCATCTTTCTTCTGTGGAGTAGCTGGTGGATTTGAACTACTGACCTCATGGTTAACAGTCCAGTGAGTAACCCACTTCTATACCAGAACAAGTTTATAATAAAAAGTTGTTGTTGTTAAGTGCTGTCAAATAGGTTCAGCCCACTGCAACCATGTTGTATAGGGTTTCCTAGGAGCAGCTGGTACGCTTGAATCTCTGACATTGCATTCAAATTGACCTTGCAGTCGCCACACTAGTCCACAGTGCAACACCAGAACTTCGATACTAATAAATCAGTCACCAGGACTCTAATAGTCATAAATTGTTGTTGTTGTTGTTAAGTGCCATCGAGTTGATTCTAGTGGGAATTTATTATGGTGTAATGAAAATTTGAAATCCATGCATCAATTTTTTTTTTTTTCAGAACATATGTTTTCCATGATCTTTTTGTAGATTCATTGTCTGTTTTAAGGAGTTTTACCAATCCATGTGAACAGAAGAATTTATTATTTGAAAAAACCCTTAGCAATCCCTCTCACTTCCAAACAAATATACCTACTCTGAGAATATAATTCTGTGCCATATTTATTAAGAATTTGCACTTTAAGGTAATAAGATTGACATTGAGATTAAATAAGAGACTGAGGCTGTATTATAGAAGGAGCTTTTAATCTGTTCTTGGAAAAATTCTGTTACCTTTTAATTCATTTTCCAGCAAACTTTTTGAATCTCCCTCATAAATATTTGTTTAAAAAAAAAAAAAAGCAACAAAAGAGCTGAATACTTAACTTTTGAATAAATTTGCTGTATGTTTTAGAAAAATAGCCAGATGTAAACTCTTTTAAGATTCAGTTTATACAGTTTGGTTTAGTCAACAAAAATCACTCAAGTAATCTTAAATGTACAGAATATCTATTTTAAAAATTTAATTCTCATGAAGCTGTTTAACATCATAAAACAGATTCTGTGCATATTTCATTTCATTTTTTCTTTCCTTCTTCCTTCCTCCCTTCCTTCCTTCCTCCTTTCCTCCCTTCCTCCCTCCCTCTCTCCCTCTCTCTCTCCCTCTCTCTTTCTCTTTCTCTCTCTTTGTTTCTCTTTCCCTCTTTCTCTCTTACTCTCTCTCCTTCCTTCCTTCCTTCCTTCTTTTTTTCTTCTGGGACCAGGACTTTTTAGAGAAAAATAAATATGCCATTTAATATCAGAAAATTAAAATTCAATTATTAACATCTTATTAACCCACTGTTAATTTCACTTTTCATTAATTATGCTCTGAAGGAATATAGTAACTTGAATATAAGCTCATTAAAGGTTTTATAGAACATTATATACAAAGACAAAAAAAATTATGAGTAATTATTGATGTGGATTTTCCCTCTACTTTAGTTCAGTTACTGCTTTATAAAATTAGAGCATATTATTTCACTAATTATGTAATCAACATTTACCAAAGTTGTTAAATATTTAGTTAGAATATTCACAGTACAGTCTTGAAAACTTGTAAATTACTGAACTCCAGGTACTGCTTGTGGGAAATTTTGTTTTCAATGGGTCCTCAAACATGAGCAGCTTTGTTTTCTTAAAAAAGTCTCAAATCCATAATATTCTCTTCTTTCCTTCATACATTCTCCATACACTCTATGTCAGATACCAAAGTAAATATTTGAAAAAGGTAAGGTGGATAGAAAGGAAATAAGATAAAGGAGAAAGTAAGAGACAAAGAGAAAGGAAGAAAACTGATTATGATAAACTAAAAAAGTTTATTTTCTCATGAGCTTTTCATAATCAAGTATACAAAACAGAATTAATTGCAATTATTATATGCATCATGTGAGCTATTTATATCTTTAAAAATTATTGAACCATTTGGAAATTTTTAAAGTTTTGAGGGAGCTTTCGTAATATAGATTGGAGACGTTCAGACCACTACTTTGAGCATAATTCAACAAAATGACTATATAGCTATGGGTCACAACCAACATGAGGGTACTTAGCAACAAATGAAAAGGAAGCACTCACTCAGTCCTATTGTGGTGCTGTGGGTTAACAGACTGCAAAGTTGGTTTCAACTGCAAGGTCAGTGGTTCAAACTCACCAGCCGTTCCCCAGGAACCCTATACAGGTTTGTTATGGGTCAGAACTGACTTGGTAACACATAACAACAACAACAACAATTCACTCTTCTATATAAAAATATTTTGAAGACAGACACCTAGCCATCTGACTGAAAGTGATCCATATATTTGCACATTTCCAGGAGAGATGAGTTAACAGAATGCAGAAATTATTAAATAATATTATATGCAGGTAAATTTTTGCTGAAAATCATTCAAAACCAGTAAAGCACTACATCATTAGGCAATTGCCAGAAATTCTAGCTTTATTCAAAAGAGAATTTTAATTTGGGATATTATTGCTGATTATAAGACTGTCATGTGCTGAAAGCAGTGAATATCAGATAGATGTTAACTGTGCTTTGTTGATTATACAAACGAATTCTACTGTGGAGATCTTAACAAACTATAATTGTGAAGAATGGTAATTACAAAACACTTAATCTTGCTCCTGCACCATATGTACATAGACCAAGAAATAGTTGTTCAAACAGAACAAATGGACACTATATGAATGAAAATCAGGAAGGGTATGTCAGGTTTATATTCTTTCACCACACTTGCTCAGTCTGGATTATATGAAGAAAAACACAGCATGAGGATTGTTGTTGTTAGGTGCCATCGAGTCGGTACCAACCCACAGCTACCCTATGCACAGCAGAACGAAACACTGCCCGATCCTGGGCCAACCTCACTACTGTTACCACGCTTGAGTCCATCGATGCTGCCACCTGGCCATTCCATCTCGTTGGGGGTCTTCCTCTTTTTCTCTGACCCTCCACTTTACCAAACATGATATCCTTCTCCAGTGACTGTTCCCTCCTGACAATATGTCCAAAGTATGAGAGATGAAGTTTAGCCATCTTGGCCTCCAAGGTGCACTCTGGCTGCACTTCTTCCAAAACAGATCTATTGGTTCTTTTGGCAGCCCATGGCACTTTCACTATTCTCCTCCAACACCATAAATCAAAAGCATCAATTCTTTTACAGTATTCTTTATTCACTATGTAGCTTAAGCATGCATATGAGGTTTAAAAATACCAGCGCTTTGGTCAGGTGCACCTTAGTCCTCAAGCTGACATCTTTGCTCTTCAACACTTTACGAAGATCTTGTGCAGCAGATTTGCCTAATGCAATACGTCATTTGATTTCTTGACTGCTGCTTCCATGAGTGTTGAGAGTTGATCCAAGAAGAATGAAGTCCTTGACAACTTCAATCTTATCTCCATTGATAAGAATGTTGTTTATTGGTCCAGTGGTGAGAATTTATGTTTTATTTACATTGAGATGGAATCCATACCGAAGGCTGTGCTCTTTGATCTTCATCAGTAAATGTTTTAAATCCTCTTCACTTTTAACAAGCAAGGATATTTCAGGTTGTTAATGAGACTTCCTCCAATCCTGATGCCACATTTTCTTCACATAACCCAGATTCTTGGATTATTTGCTCAGTATACAGGTTGAATAAGTATGATGAAAAACTATAACCCTGTCGCACACTTTTCTTAATTTTAAACCATTCAGTTTTCCCATGTTATGTTTGAACAACTGCTTCTTGGTCCAGGTACAGATTCCTCATGAGCACAATTGAGTGTTCCAGAATACTCATATTTCACAGTGTTGTCTGTAGCATGTCATGATCCACACAATTGAAAGCCTTTGCGTAGTCAATAAAGCACAGGCAAACACCTTTCTGATATTCTCTGCTTTCAGCCAAGATCCATAGGACATCATCAATGATATCTCTTGTTCCACAGCCTCTTCTGAATCTAGCTTGAACCTCTGGAAGCTCTCTGTCAATGTATGATTGCAGCCGTTTCTTTATTACCTTTAGTAAAACTTTACTCACATGGGATGTCAAAGAGATTGTCCGATGATTTCCGCATTCCATTTGGTCACCTTTCTTTGGAATGGCACAAATACGGATCTCTTCCAATCAGTCGGCCAGATAGTTGTCTTCCAAATTTCTTGGCAGAGATGAGTGAGTGCCTCCTGTGCCGCCTGTCTTTCTTGAAATATTTCAATTTGTGTTCCATCAATTCCTGGTACCTTGTTCTTTGCCAATTCTTTCAATGCACCTTGAACTTCCTCCTTAAGGATCATTGGCTCTTGATCATATGTTACCTCTTGAAACGGTTGAACATTAACCATTTCCTTTTGGTACAGTGACTCTGCGTATTCCTTCCATCTTTGCTTGATGCTTTCTGCATCATTCAATAATTTTCCCAGAGAATCATTCAATAACGAAAGTCCAGGTTTGAATTTTTTTCTTCAGTTCCCCCAGCTTGAGAAATGCTGAGCGTGTTCTTTCTTTTGGGTTTTCTGATTCCAGATCTTTGTACATTTTGTTGTAATATTTAGCTTTATCTTCTCGAGCTGATCTTTGAAATTTTCTGTTCAGCTCTTGGACCTCCTCATTTCTTCCACATGCCCTATCATCTCTATGCTGTTCAGGATTCCACTTATAGTCTTATGTAATGCAGAGGCTCCGCAGGAAGTCTCCTTCACTGGGCATGTTGTAGCTCCATTTTAGGTATTCCAATCAGTTATAGGCAGAAGGCGGACTTACAAGGTTTCTTTGGTGATATTTCTGCCTATTCCTTTCTCTCCCCCTCAAGTGTCTATTTTATAATGGTATGCCAGTGAAACCAAGATTCAAAAGACAGCTGAGCATCTTAACATTATTTCTCCGCTTTCCCCCATTCCAACCATGTCTCATTCCTGTATCCCAGAGCCCTGTTGCTCCAAGTTTGTTCATACATCATCATTTACCTCTAACTCACTTAGCTTATGCAACCTTGCCTAATTGTTTTCCCATCCACTTTGTTCTTCCATTCCCCACCGCCTTGTTGTGTATTGCCCCCCTCCTATACCCAAAATATCCTGTGTCTATTCCCTGTCCTGTGCTCTACCTTTCCTTCCTTCCCCTTGCCCCAGCCCCCACATCCAGGTAACCAGCAAAGATTCTCCCCGCCCACCTTTAGTATGGATATTTTTCTTAGTCTTTTACAGCAGTGGTCCTATGCAGTATTTCTCCTTTTGTGACTGACTAATTTCACTCAACATAATGTCCTCAAGGTCCATCCATGTTATGC
>NW_006408561.1:10938661-10939600 GCF_000296735.1 Chrysochloris asiatica | reverse complement strand
TTTTTGGTGTAGTGGAAGCCAACTGATTTTTTATGTTGATCTTATATCCTGCCACTTTGCTGAATCTTCCAGTAAGGTCTAGTAGCTTTTTTACTGAGTCTTTGGAGTTTTCTATGTATAGACTAATATTGTCTACAAATAGAAAGAGTTTTACTTCCTCTTTACCAATTTGGATGCCTTTAATTTCTCTGTTTTTCTGTATAGCTCTTGCTAAGGCCTCCAGCACAATATTGAATACTAGTGGTGACAAAGGGCATCCTTGTCTGGTTCTTGTTCGCAAAGGGAATACTTTCAGTTTCTCTTCATTGAGAGTAGAAATGGTGTAGGTTGTTGGTTTTGTATATATGCTCTTAATTATATTGAGGAATTTCCCTTCAATTCCTACTTTTTGAATGTTTTTATCAGGATTGGTTGTGGGATTTTGTCAAATACCTTTTCTGCATCAATCGATATAATCATATGGTTCTTTTCCTTTTTCTTATTTATATGGTGGAGTACGTTGATCATTTTCCTAATGTTGAACCATCCTTGCATCCCTGATATGAATCCCACATGATCATGATGCATTTTCTTTTTGATGTGTTGCTGGATTCTGTTGACTAGGATTTTGTTGAGAATTTTTGCATCTATGTTCATGAGGGATATTGGTCTATAATTCTCTTACTTAGTGATGTCCTCTCCTGGTTTCTGTATTACAGTTATACTTGCTTCATAAAATGTATTAGGAAGTTTTCCAGTCTCTTCTATATTCTGGAATAATTTGAGTATAATTGGTGACAGCTCTTCCCTGAATGGTTGGTAGAACTCACCAGTTAACCCATCTGGGCCTGGACTTCTTTTAGTTTTGAGTTTTTTGATGGCCTGATCAATTCCTTCTTTTGTTATGGATCTGTTCTGGTTTTCTACTTTACTGTGTGCAAGTTTAGGTAGGTCGTGTTT
>NW_006408561.1:10921536-10934773 GCF_000296735.1 Chrysochloris asiatica | reverse complement strand
TTTTGGTGTTTTATGGAGTGTGATTGTAGCTTGAATATATGCCTGGTATTCTGTGGTTTTGCTGATGGTGAACCTCACTGCACCTCCACCCTAGCCTCCATCAAGCCCTGCCTCCTCCATTATCTTTTAATTCCATTTTCCCAAAAACTTTCTGAAGCCCACTAGTGTTTTTTATTACTGAGCATCAGAACATGCTTTTGACTTTCATTCTTTAGTGAGAGGCACTATTACATCAGAAAGCCAGTTAGAATTCATCCTTATTTGTGGTTTGGTTTAATGTGTATACATGACTCATACTCTGATAATTAAATGTTCACACCTCCAGGTTTGAATCTTGAAAAGTTACCAAACAATATTAGCATGCAGAGACATTCTTCATGCAGTATTGACAACCAACACCACGAGAATTCAGAAGTAACAACAGTAATAAGTATTCTGTAGTGTTAGTGCTAACCATATATATTATTCTATCCTAACCAGAATGTTTCTGAGTCATGACTTTGACTCTTTTCATGCTGTCAAGATACTCTTGGTAATTGCCCAGTTTCTTAGCTCTCTTTATACTCTATTGTTCATATTACGAGCTACCAGATATTCTTACAGCAAACACTTTTTTTCTGCTTGAGTTTTATAAATATATGTTGAGAACTCTAGTGCCCCCCTATTGAAGTGGATGGAACCTACCCTAAACTTCAGATGTCAAAGTTGATGATTCCACACTCACATCAAAAGGTTTTTATTTTTAGCTTACTTTCTGGGAAGCATGTGGTTATTCCAAAGCTTATTAGAAAATAGTTATAGAGAGGTAGGAAAAGAGATTTGCTTGACTTTTATGGTAGCTGGGTGAGGGTTCCCAAGTATGTTGGCTGGGGTTACTGGTTTAAACATCTCTCAGTTGTTAAAAATGGAACATTGGGATTTTTTGTTAACTCTATATGGAACAGAAGGGAAGGATGAATGGAATAAATTTAAAACTGTTGGCAATCAAACATAAAAAATGGAATTAGACAATTATGGTGTGGTTAAGTGTTGTACGGTCAAGTTGGTTCTCACACATAGTGACCCTGTATAGGTTTCCGTGGAGTGGCTGGTGAGCCTGAATTGCTGACCTCACTGTTCAAACCTACCCAGTAGTTCAGCACATTAACCCATAGCTCCACATCCGAATTCCTAGACTACTATTGTTGTTAAATGCCATCGAGTCTGTTCCGACCTATAGCGACCCTGTATAGGGTTTCCAAGGACCAGGAACTATTAAATGTATGCTTATTAATAGGTTAATCAGACAAAACAAACATGAGTAATTTCTACAGGAGTAAAAACACCATTTAATTATGAAACACTGAACACAGTTACTTAAAATGTTGTTGCTGTTGTTAAGTACCATGGAGTCAGTCAGAAACATAGTGACACTGTCCAGGGATTCCGGGGCTGTAAATCTTTACGGGAGTAGATTTACACATCATCTTTCTCCCGCGGAACCGCCGGTAGTTTCGAACTGCCAACCTTGAGGTTAGCAGCCCGATTCGTAACCACTACGCTACCAGAGCTCCTTTACTTAAAATGTAGTGAATAAAAATTTTAGGAACTGTGAAATTAGAATGTTGTTGTTGCTAAGTAGCGTGGAGTTGGTTCCAACTCACAGCAACCCTGTATAGGGTTTCCGAGGCTGTAAATCTTTACGGGAGCAGAAAGCCTCCTCTTTCTCCTGTGGAACCGCTGGCAGTTTCGAACTGCTGACCTTGAAGTTGGCAGCCCTACTTGTAACCACTAATTAGGTCGATCTGAATTAAATACTGGCTCTTTCCCGTATTTAATTGATTTATTTTTTTATGCTGTTGTTAAGTGTCGTCAAGTTGGTTCCATCAAGTCCATTCCGACTCATAATGACCCTGTAAAGTGTTTTCCCAGGAGCGGTTGGCGGGTTTTAACCACCGACCTTGTGGTTCACAATGACCTTGTTGCTATCTAATGCTTATCCTTAAAGCATCACACATTCCTGTATTAACTTGATTGGATTCTGGCTCTTCCTTGTAACCAGTGACCATGTGCTAGTCATTGCATTTATTTAAGCTTCAGTTTTATCATTTGTAAAATGTATCAGTTTTGAAAATAAAAACATGTGGAGAACTTATTCACAATCAGGACTCACAAGAGTGGCCTTGCTCGTTGGTAAAGGATGTCATCTAATGAGTCACAAGCTCAATTATCTTGGACAAGTGATGTGACCTCTCAAAGACTTTTTCTTCAAAAAACATTTGTCCTTGTTTTTGTTTTGTTTTTTTCTTCTATAAATTCTGACTCAAGGTGAATCTATGTGTATTTGAGCATAACTGTGTTCCATGGGGTTTTCAATGGTTGGTTTTTTGTTTGTTTTTTTTAGGAGTAGACAACCAGACCTTCTCTTATAGCATTTCTTGGTAGACTCAAACCTTTTGACTTTTAGTTAGCAGTTAAGCAGTTTAACTATTTTTACCACTCAGGGACTTAGTGATAAGAAGTGTAGCATTAAAAAATAAGTTATTTGAGGAGCAAATATGTGTTTGGCTCAGAATAAAAATAAGAATTCACTAAGCATCATCTGTCAAAACTTTGTCCATCAAATAAATCCAGCTCAACCTTGCATTAACAAAAATTATATATTTTACAGAAAATGTCATGGAGATGTGGAAAACTAAACAAAAGTACACACCATACATCAAAAGCTTCATCAAGTTTCCTATTTCATGACTCACCTCTTCTCTGTTGAGGTCATTTTTTTGCAAGTTACTTGCTCTCTTCCCTCTTTCCTGTACAAACAATAAAGTCATTGCAATAATTGCTTATTATAAATTAGCTCTTAATCTCCAGTTTAATATTCTTATCTGTGAAGTAAAATCCCAGAGGTAATCATTATATTTCATTGACAATTTATTATCCTGTAAGTGATGATGAAGTACTGCTGTGATACTATTGGATAAATACTTGATTGCTAGCCACAAGGTCAGTGTTCAAACCCACCAACCACTTGGAAATCTCACACACAATTGCTATGAATACGAATGGACTCCGATGGCTCTTACCAACAATGTCCTTCTTACAGAGGGTCTCATTTACTATCACAACACTAATAGCTCATTATTTTATGAGAATAATAAATCAGTAAACCATATATCTGTAATGTTGTTGTTAGTAAGTGTTATTTAATCAGTTTTGACTCATAGCAACCCTAAGTAGGGTTTCTGAGGAGCGGCTGGTGAGTTTGAACTGTTGACCTTTCAGTTAGCACTCTAGTGCTGACCCTGTAGTGCCACACCAGGACTTGTGTGTCTGTGGATAATGGTTTAGAAAGCAGAAGAAAACAAGCATGCCTGCATGGTGCTACAGAAGAATGATTATACTTGATTCATTAGCTTGTTTAGGGGTTAAATAAGCAATTCCTATATTTCATTACCTTGACTACTGTAATGTAAATAATTGTATTAGTCATTCATATTGTTGTTGTTGTTAAGTGCCGTTGAGTCATTCATATTAGTTACTCTCCAATTGTAGTCTGTTCAAAGGAGTATCAAAAGTTTGTGGGATAATTCCACTATTTGTTAATTCTATTTTTCTAAGAACTTTTAGAAGCTCTTACGTTAGAATTTATTCCATGTTTTCTATAAGTAGAATTTAGTCTTCTAACTGGATCTAACTTTTAAAAATCTTACTTGTTAAAAATCACTTATTTGTGAAACTGGTTTATTTATCAGATTTCAAAAACCAACCCAAATTTTAAGCAATTCAAGGCAAAATCTAAAAATAAGTCATTTAAAATCATTAACAGGCAGTCCTGGACTAATTAAATATACTATTACTCTGTGTCTTTTAAAATCCTCATTAATACTTCAACTTTTTCTCTTTAGACTTATGAAATACAAATTAAATTGAAAAAAAAGGTAAGAGAATTATCTGTGTTTACATCACAGAAAAGATTCTGAGATTATAAGATCTTTAGTTTTTTTCTTGGTCAGTTATATATTACTCTTTTATATTTTCCACAGTCTCTAAATCAAACTACAGACAGCATGTTTAGTTCATTAGCCTTTAAATGTTTTGAGCACTTTTTTATTATAATAAAAATTGAAACTATGTTCAGGAACATTGGAGAAAAAATTTTAAAAAATCATTTGGTTTTTTAAAAAATTTCCAGCAAAATGAAATTATCAAGCTTGCATATTTATTTTGGATAATTTATAAATCTACACAATAAATAGAGTGCTCTGGTAGCGTAGTGGTTACGAATAGGGCTGCAAACCTTAAGGTCAGTGGTTCGAAACTACCAGCCGCTCCGCGGGAGAAAGATGAGGCTTTCTACTCCTGTAAAGATTTACACCCTTGGAAACCCTGTACAGGGTCGCTATGGGTCAGAACTGATTCGATGGCACTTAACAACAACATCAATACAATAAATGATACTAAAACTGAAGATTCCAAATATAATCCCTACTACACATGCAAAAAAATTACTATAGTCCCTTTCTCTTCCCAAAGACCTAATCAGATCTGTCCCAAATGACAGAGAGAAAGAGCAACAAAGATACCTGTTTTCATAATATACAAAAATATAATACCTCATTTACCCTAGGAAAGACAAGGTTATTTCTAAAATCAAATACTATTGACACAGATGGTCCTTAGATCAAACCTGGGATAAACTTGAAGAAAGTTAAAGGTATGCCAAAATATTCATAAAGGAAATGGTTTGATGTGTGATTCTTAACAATTCTTGAACATATATCCAATCATTCTAATGATATTTATGCCCAGTCAGTCGGTAAAATATTTGCATTTTGATCAGAAGAAAGGTACTATACTAAGGATATTGGTGAAGAGGAACGGTCATCTCAAAACCTACTAAAATCTAGGTTGAAAGATAAAAATGTATAAATATGTATGAAAAGACATAGGAAATTATTTACTGAGTAAGCAAACAAGTGCAACATATAAATATATCAATGCAGGGAAAGTAGAGTATGCGAGTCATTACCAAGTGCATAAGCAATGTATTTTGAGCTCAGAAGTTACTCAGTAAATATTTGTTCACCTTAATTGAATAGATAGATTTCTAAATAATTGTCTTGGTCTTGATTTTGAAATTGAGGTCTAGTTCTTTTCCAAAAATAAAATACGGAAGGAATTCTTTGACAGGGTTAACACGATTGCATAATTGTTGATGTTTTTTAAATAAGCCTGACTATTTATAGACTTATTTAATACTTATTAAATAATTATAGAAATTTATGAATTCTAGGTCAAATGTGACACTAATTTATTGAAGAAAATGCTGTCTGATTTCTGGATTGGTTTAGGTGTTTCACAGATGTTTGAGATAAGGGGTTATGTTGATTTTACTAAGAAATATACAACATGTTTGGAACAGAACAAGGATTGTGCACATAGGCCAGAATGCTGGCTTTACACTGTGAGGAACTATCATTTTGATTGACGTAGTCTTTTCAATTACCATGCCACACATCCTACTTTGTCATTTGCAATAAATTTTTGAGAACTGAATCTTGTTTCACTCAGCAAACGTGACCTGATTACTCTACTTATCTTTCTTGCTTGCATTTGACTTAGATTATTATGAAGTCATTAAATTTCAGCCAATAAGAGGGTAAAAACTTTTACCAGTGGTGCCATTTTATTTTGTGAGATTCACAGATTCTCTTTCTTTTCAGATATGAATGCAGGAGGTTGTTGCTTCATTTGCCTTAAGTAGCCACCCCGCATCCATAAAGGAAGGTAACTGATGACAAACCCAACACAAGAAGGAGGTTAATATCAATAGATTCCCAGAGAAATGGAGTCAATTTGAGAGGAGTTTCTGTTATTTCTGATATAGGGCACTATGGTGTAAAACTAATCTTGCTGCCTCTGTGAGGCCAGTGTGGAGAAGAACATAGAGAATTGGACAGATCTTAAAAGAATTGAGTTCAGTTCTAGTCTTTCAGTTGCTGGCTCTAATCCAGGAACTTCATCTTCTGAATTTTCAATTTCTTGCTTGCTGAAAATGGTGACAACAATATCCACTACAAAGGTCTTTGAAAGGATGAAGTACTTTGTATATTATAAGCCATGATTTGAAGAACTTAAAGCATTAAGCAGGAAAAAGCTCTTTTTATTAGGCATGGCTGAATTTACAGCTTTCTGATGCTACCTTTTCCCTGTTTGTGTCCACTTATCTCTCAACTGTAGAATGAGCCACTTGCCAATCTCTGGGATCAGTGAAATATCCTTGACTTTAAACAAAAGCAAAGCAACAATCTCTAGTTTGGGATAAATAAAACAAGAACTAAGTGTAAGGAAAGTTAGTCTGAAAATCAGTAAAAATGTAATGCTAAAAATTACATTGCAAAAACGTTTATCAAAATGCAAAGATATCTTCTGTTTCTGTGGGGGGGGGGGAGGGTATCTGTCCACAGGACCAATTGCCAACAATTCCCTGTAGTATATAAGAGTTGCCTCCTTCCATAAGAAGGTAAATTTTGTGTTTACCTCAGTTTCCATAGTACCCTGCTGCATTTTCCCTGGCCCTTTCATTCAAATATATTGCCTTTGGTCGTATAGTCATCAATTTCAGTGTCATGCTTTAATCCAGTATTAGCCTAAAACTGAAAACCAGAGGCCTTTATTATAATATGTAACTGAGACAAAATTTTGTATTTTGTCTCAGTTCTGATTATTTTGTTTTGCCTTTACCAGCAATCCCTTTCCCACCTGTCTACACTCTTTTGCACACTATTTCATATATCTGTCCCCAATTTTCTATACTAATAACCTATTGTCATATGGTTTACTATGTGGGGAATGACACATTTAACAGGAATTGCATTACCTTCATTGTCAAAACAGTATTTCAAGATCTTTCATGAAGTACAATACTGTCTGTGTGAGGATAATAACTACTTGCCTAAAAGGGAGATCAAATCATACCACAATTAATAAAATATACACATCATCCACTATAGCTAGTAATGATGAAATTGAACAATTCTAAAACTTCTTCCCATAAGTTATCTGTCAGTTGTGTGATGACTTGTGTGTTGCTGTCATTCTGGAAGCTATGTCACCACTATTTTAAATACAGAGTTGTCCTTGGTTGACAGGTTTTAGTGGAGCTTCCAAATTAATACAGAAAAGGAAGATGGAGAGGCAAACTAACTCTGAATGTTTAGCCACTTAAAATCTTATGGATAGAAGCATAACATAACCAGATATATTGCCAGAAGATGAAAACAAAACTTTTTGAATAGAACTTTGTCAGATATTGGCTGGAAGATGAGCCCTTCAGGTCGAAAAGCACTCAGACTGTGAATGGACAAGAGCTACCTCCCAAAGACAGAAGTGACCCTAATGATGTGAATGGAGTAAAGCTTTCAGGGCCTTCATTTGCTGATGAGGGACAACTCAGAATGAGGTGGAAAAAGTTGTAAGTATCCAACTATAATCTTAGCATGGAATGTATGAAGTATGAATCCAGGAAAATTGGAACTTGTAAAAAATGAAATGAAATACATAAAGATCAATGTTCTAGGCATTAGTGAGAGAAATGAACTGGTATTGGCTATTTTGAATCAGACAATCATATGGGTTGCCATGTAGGGAATAATAAAATGAAGATTAAGTGTGTCATATTCATTGCCAAAATGAGCATTTGAAGATATATCTTGAGATAGAATGTGGTCTGTGATAAGATAGTATCCATACATTTCCAAGAAAAGAAAAGTTGTCAAAGACTTCATTTTGTTTGGATCCACAATCAACACTTATGGAAACAACAGTCAAGAAAACAAATGAAGTGTTGCACAAAGCAAATCTTCTGCACAAAACCTCTTTAAAATGTTCAGAAGAAAAGACATAAGTTTGGGAATGTGCTCCTGACCCACGTTATAATACTTTCAGTCACCTCATACACATGTGAAAGTTGAGCAATGAAAAAGGAAAATATAGACAAATTGATGCCCCTGAGTTATGGCGATGGAGAAAAATATTGAAAATATCATCTACTGTCAGAAGAGCAAACAAATCTGTCTTGGAAGATGTACAGACAGAAAGATTAGAAGTCAGGATGGTAAGAGTTCTTCTCTCAAACAATATGCTATCAGAAGTGATAAATCCCTGGAAAAGGACCTAACTGTTGGTAAAGTAAAGGATCATAGAAAAATAGGAAGACCCTCTCCTGCCAAAGAGATGGGTTGACACTGTGGCAAGCAGGAATGTGTTCGATTGTAACAAATGATTGTGAAGACGGTGTGAAACTGGACAGTGTTTCATTCTGTTGTGCATATGGTTGTTATGACCTGGAGCCAACACTAAGGCACTTAAAAACATCAGCAACAACCACAATAAGGAAGCTTCTGCTAATGTGGTCTTTAGGAGTCCGGCTGCAAACCTCAAGGTCAGCAGTTTTAAATTACCAGCCATTCTATGGGAGAAAGATGAGGCTTTCTTAAGCTCCTGTAAAGATTAACAGCCTCACAAACTCTATCCCTATGAATTGGTACTAACTCCATAGCACATAAGAAATAAAATCAAATCAGTTCACACTACGATTATTCCAACATGCACACCAACCATTAAAGCCAATGATGCTGAAATTGAAGAATTCTACCAACTTCTTTAGTAAGAAATTGATCAAACATGGAAATAAGATGCATTGATAATTGCTGTTGATTGGCATGCTAAGATTGGAAACAAAGAGGAAGGATCAGTAGTTGAAAATATGACCTTGATAATAGAAATGATGTTGGTGACCACCTAATAGAATTTTGCAAGACTAATGACTTATTTCTTGCAAATACATTTGTAAAATGCATGAAAGATGATTATACACATGGACCTCACCATATGAAATACATAGGGATCAAGTTGACTACATGTTTTGGAAGAAATGGTGGAAAAGCTCAGTATCACCAGCAAACCAATGCTAAGCACAGACTGTGAAACAGACCATAAATTACTCATATGTAAGTTCAGGTTGAAGATGAAGAAAATTAAAACAAGTACATGAGAGCCAAAGTATGACCTTGACTATATTCCTGAATTCAGAGACCAATTCAAGAAGAGTTTTGATTCATTATACTTCAGTGACCAAATAACAGAAAAGCTGTGGAATGATATCAAGAACATACAGGAAGAAAGCAAAAGATAATTTAAAAGACAAGAAAAGAAGGTAAGACCAAAATGGATCTCAGAAGAGACTGAATCTTGTTTTCGCATGTAGAGAAGCTAAAACAAATGAAAGAAATGAGTTGATGAAAGAACTGAACATCAAGCCATGCTACTTTCAAAGACCCAAAGGAAAGAACACGCTCAACATTTCTCAAGTTGAAAGAAATGAAGAAAAAATTGGGTTGCAAGATTGAAATATTCTACGGACAAATAACATAGGAAACATTTATAGAAGATGGAAGGCATACAGAGTTGCTGTAGTCACCACACAGATGTATTTCTGAATACTCTCACTCATCTATGCCAAGAAATTTGGAATACAGCACCTGGTCATTTGATTGGAAGAGATATATATTTGTACACATTCCAAAGAAAAATGACCTAACTTAGTGCCGAAATAACTGAACAATATCAATGTCACATTTAAGTAAAAATTTGCTGATAATAATTTTAAAAAGGGTTGCAGCAGTATATTGATAGGAAACTGCCAGAAATTCAAGTCATATTCAGAAAAGGATATGGAACTAGGACTATCTTACTAATGTTATAAAAATCCTGACTGAAAGTAGAATATCAGAAAGATATTTTTTTGTGTGCTTTATTGATTATATAAAGGCATTCAACTGTGTGGAAGATAACAAACATTGGGTAACATTATAAAAAATGGGTATTCCAGAAGATTTATTTTTTCATGAGGAGTCTGTACATAGACCAAGAAGCAATAGTTAGAACAAAACAAAGAAATACTGAATATTTTAAAATCAGGAAAGATGTGTGTTAAGATTGCATCCTGTCACCATATGTATTCAAACTATATGCTGAGCAAATAATCTGAGAGACTGGATTATATGAAGAAGAAAGTGGCATCAAGATTGCAGGAAGATTCAACAATCTGTGATATGCAGATGACACAGCATTGTTGGAAGCAAAGAGGACTTGAAATACTTACTGATGAAGATTTAAAAAAATACAGTCTTCAATACTGATTGCATCTCAGTATAAAGAAAACTAGAATCCTCACAGGTGAATTAATAAATAACATCATGGTAAAGGGAGAAACTAGTGAAGTTGTCAAAGACTTAATTTTGTTTAGCTCCACAATCAACACTCTTGGAAGCATAAGTCACGAAATCAAACTAAATAGTACATTAGGAAAATTTGCGGCAAAAAAAGACCTTTTTGAAGTGTTAAAGAGCAAAGTTGTCACTTTGAGGAATCCTGATCCAATCCATGATACTTTCAATTGCCTTGTAAGCATGTGAAAGTTGAACAATGAATAAGGAAGACCATAGAAGAATCAGTGCCTGTGAATTATGTTGTTAGTGAAGAATATTGAATGCATCGTGGACTACCAGAAGAACAAACATATCTGTGTTGGAAGAAGTACAGCCAGAATGCTCCTTAGTAGTGTGTATTGTGATACTTTGTCTCTTGTACTTTGGGCACATTGTCAAGAGGGGCCATAAACAGAAGAAGGACATTGTGTTTGGTGAAGTGGACAGTCACAGAAAAAATAAGAAGCACCCCTCCCCTACAATGGGATGGATGACACAGCAGCAGCAACATAATAACAATTATGGTGGTGCAGGACCTGGCAATGCTTTGTTTTGTTGTGCACAGGTTTGCTCTGAGTTGGAACTGACTCAATGGCACCTAAGAACAATAATAACCTATACATGTATATATATATATATGTTGTTGTTAAGTGCCGTGGAGTCAGTTCCGACTCATAGCGACCTTGTACAGGATTTCCGAGGCTGTAAATCTTTACAGGAGCAGAAAGCCTTATCTTTCTCCCGCGGAACAGCTGGTAGTTTCGAACTGGTGACCTTGTGGTTCACAACCCTATTCGTAACCACTACTCTACCAGAGCTCCATATATATATATAGGTTTTATTATTTCCAGTTCACTTCTTTTCAGAGACTAGAGACTCTGAATTCCACCTGTGTTGTTATAATTCCCAAATGCATCTATATTCAGGCATGCTTCTTTGAATTGCAAAATTTCTTATGTTTCCCTTCCCAAGGGTGCTTTCCAAACACCAATAAGAATACTCTCCTACTTAATGTTATTAACTACCACATGCTGACTACTGTACATGGCCATGGAGCAGAGTTGCCTATCAAAAAAAGAGCTCTCCCTACTAAAATTCCTGTTTCTACTTATATGAACTACCAACATTTTTCCCTTAAGACGTTAGTACAGTCTCAGATGAGAATAACTGTGAGCAGAAACTAAATTACAAGTAAAATTTGGAGTTCTACGTTACTCTACTCCAATATTCTATCACCAGAATTCCTAAACTTTATCCCTCATTTTGCATCTTTTTATCTGGGTGGTGGTGGTGGTGGTGGTGATGTGCTTAGTGACCGTGTATAGGATTTCTGAGGCTGGCTGAAACTCTTTAAGCCTGAGTGCTGGTGTAATGCTGTAGGATAAGCACTGGACTTCAGGGTCAGTTTCAACCACAAGGTCACTGGTTCAAACGCAGCAGCCACTCCTTGGAAATCCTATTAACAGCTCAACCCAGTTAATAGCAACAACAACAGTTCCTAAGGGAGCAGGAAGCCTCATCTTTCTCCCGTGGAAAGACTGGCAGATTCTAACTGGTGACCTTATGGTTAGCAGACCAACACTATGCTACCAAGGCTTCTTATATATTTGTTGTAGTTGTTAAGTGCTATGAGTCAGTACCCACCCTGTATAGGGTATCTGAAGCTTTAAATCTTCAAGGTAGCAGAAAGTCTCATGGCTCTCCTGTGGAGCTGCTGGTGGGCTTGCACCAGGGACCTTGCAGTTCACAGTTTAGTGCTTATCATACAGAGCCACCGTGCTCCTTACATATCTTTTTGCCATCGTTAACTGCCATGAGTTTCTTACTCACAGCATCCCTGTAATGTGTGTCCTAGAAGCGACTGGTGAGTGTAATCTTGCAGTTCAAACTGACCTTGTGGTCCAGTGCTTATCCTATGCTGTCACACCATATATATCTTGTTGCTGTTGTTGTGAAGTTCTGTCGAGTCGATTCCGACCCATAGCGACCCTGTATAGGGTTTCCAAGGAGCAGCTGGTGAGCTTGAACCATTGACCTTGCAGTTCAAGCGACTTCATTGTCTGATACATTAGCCCACAGCACCACACCAGGACTTTATATATATCTTAGTAGCTCATAAATACATTTCAATGTGTTTTTTTTTAATCTAGGACAGTGATAAGTAAATTTGCCTGTTGGGAAATCACTCAAAGATGAAAACAGTACAGTAAACAGTTGCTGTAGAGCAGATTTCAATTCATGATGGTCTCACGTGTACCAGCTAAAACTGTGGTTTATAAGGCTTTCAGTAGTTGCTTTTTAAAGCAGGTTGCCAGAAATACTAATATCACCTTAAAAAGCAAATGTAAATATCTAGATGAAGCATCTCAGGAAGGAAGAGGGTGATGGTGTCTGTGTCTTAGTGTGTTTTTCACATTTCATGACTTTCCCAAAGTTTTGTGTAATATCTACATCTCATAGGACACTGTAGCATGATGTACTCAAAAGTTCTTAATTCCTTTTGTATCATTATTCCAATTATTTTTAATTGTATCACACATTTGACGTGTACTTTGATATCTGAATTTAAGATAAATAATTGATTTAAATAAGAACATTTTAATAGTTTTAGTAATTTTTTTATTACTTCTTTATTTGTTAAATTATAAGCATAAATGGTATTCTTTATATACATACTCAATACTGAGAAATCTGGCGTAGAAAAATAATTCTTTCTTATTACATAACTAAGTATGAATTCTCTTTAATTTATTTTTGGCCAACTGTAGAAAACTGATATTATTGTGAGAATTTTGAATATGTAGGCTAAATGCAGCACTTCAAGATCCGTTTGAGCCACAAAGTCACCGGTTCGAACTCAACAATCACTTCTTGGAAATCATATACTGGGACGCTATGAGACAGACTCAACTTGACAGCACTTAACAACAACAAACACAATCATGTAAAAGCTTAATTTTGAATGTTATTATATAATAATTTCATGA
>NW_006408561.1:10897276-10921436 GCF_000296735.1 Chrysochloris asiatica | reverse complement strand
GATTATTAAAAGAGATATCTGAATTGGTGCATGCCTAGCCTACTGAATGCCATCTTGCTATTTAAGATAATAAGCACTTTTTTCTTCTAATAAATACAAAGGTCATTTTATTTTGAGAATGATGGAAGTATTCAGAGGTGATATTTATACTGACGTATGGAAGTTATTCTTACAGAATTAAAGCTGATTCGATACCTAAATTACCTGTCATATTTGCATATCTAAAATGATTAGAATATATAAAAATATACATAGGTTTGTGCATGACTATGTGCAATTTTTTGAATTACTGAACATTTAAAATAATGAATTTATAGATTCAAGAAATAAAGAAATGTAGCATTTTATAAGGCATTTAAGAACCAAAGACAAATTTCTGCCAAATCCTGAAAGTATTGCATTTCTAACTTGAAGACTACACAAGATAATGAGAATAGAATCTGATACTGTATTTCCCAAGAAGAGAAATAGGGGTATAAGAAAATGCATCAACATAAATGTGGAATCCTAATAACTCTGGGATATTCATTCCAATCTCTGTGTGAGGATGAATGACATATAGACCTCACTTGCCATAACTTAATACTGAGTTATGGGGAAAGATATCCTCTGAGCATTTGCAAACAGAAGGAAAATTATTTTGTGGTATTTTCATTCAAAGCTACACTATTATTAATCAATAAACATAAAACATGACTACCACAAACAAATGCAAATACTCTCTAGAAAAGCTGCAGTTCAAACTGTTGTTGTTGTTGTTGTTAGGTGCTATCGAGTCAGTACCAACTCTTAGTGACCCTATGCACAATAGAACTAAACACTGCTCAGTCCTCAGTCAACCTCACAATTGTTGCTATGTTTGAACCCATTGTTACTTCCACTGTGCCAGTCTATCTCACTGGGAGGTGGGGGAGGTCTTATTCTTTTTTCTCTGACCATCCGCTCTACGAAACATGATATCATTCTCCAGGGACTGGGCCTTCCTGACAATATGTCTGAAGTGTGATGCACCATGTCTGGCCATCCTGGCTTCCAAGGAGCACTGTGGCTGCACTTCATTTAACACAGATTTGTTTGGTCTTTTGGCATCCGTGGTATTTACAATATTTTCCTCCAACAAAACAACTCAAATGCACCAATTCTTCTATAGTCTTACTTACTCACTGTCCAACTTTAAAATACATATTAGATTATTGAAAATACCATGGCTTGGATCAGAAGCACCTTAGCCCTCAAACTGGCATCTTTACTCATCAACACTTTAAAGAGGTCTTGTGCAGCAAATCTGCCCAATGAAATACATCGTTTGATTTTTTGACTGCTGCTTCTATGAATGTTGATGGTTGATATAAGAAAAATGAAGTCTTTGACAACTCAGTTTTTAATCCATGTATATGGATTTTGTTTAGTGGTCCAGTGAAGACACTTGTTTTCTTTACAATGAGGTGCAACTCATACTGAAGGCTGTGGTCTTTGATCTTCATCAGTAAATATTTACGTCCTCTTCACGTTCAGCAAACAAGGTTGTATCATCTGCATATCACATGTTGTTGAGTCTTCCTCCAGTCCTTATGCCATGCTTTTCTTCATGTAATCCAGTGTCTCAGATTGTTCAGCATACAGATTGAATAAGTTTGGTGAAAGAACACAAGCCTGGCACACACCTTTCTTAATTTTAAACCATTCAGTGCCCCCTTGTTCTGTTCCAACAACTTCCTCTTGGTCTATGTACAGGTTCCTCATGAGCACAATTAAGTGTTCCTGAACACTCATACTTGAAAATGTTGTCCATAGCTTGTCATGATCCACACAATTGAAAGCCTTTGTGTAGTCAATGAAGCACTCGTATTCTCTGCTTTCAGCCCAGATACATCTGATGTTGGCAATTATATCCCTCATTCAATGTCCTTGTCTGAATCCATGAAGTCCCTAATATTAGGAAATTCAAAAAATTGCATGTAACATAAATAAAAAGAAATCCTCATTTAGACATAGCCTAGGCTAACTACAGAACACACATAGAGAAGAAAGCAATAGCAGAAGAAAAAGAGCAATAAAGATACCAAGAAAGAGAAAGACAGAAAGAGAGGACTTACACATAGCCAAAGATAAATAATAACCTAGAAAAAAATATCAACTTGGTTATTCTCTTTTAAACCATAATATCATTGGTGTTAGGTATGATAGAACTGGTTTCAACTCATAGTGATCTTATGTAGAATAGAGAAAATTAATGCCTGGTCTTGAGACATCTTCAACAATCATTATGCTGATCCCATTGTTGCATCCCCTGTGTCGATCTATCTTGTTGAGGGTCTTTGTCTTTTTCATTGACCTTCTATTTCACTAAGCATGATGTCCTTCTTTATGAAGGTACTTCTTCGACTCTCACCTTATCAAACTTGATAGCCTTCTCCAGTGACTGGCTCCTCTTGACAATATGTCTGAAGTATGAGAGATATATTGAATGATATATTTGGTACAAAAAGTTACTGTACCAAAAAGTAATGGTCGATGTTCAACCATTTCAAGTTGTAACATGTAATCAAGAGTCAATGGTACTGAAGGAAGAAATTGAAGGTGCACTGAAGGCAGTGGCAAAGAACAAGGCTCTGGGAAATGATGGAATACAAATTGAAATCTTTCAACAAACTGAAGCAGTATTGTAGGCAATCACTCATCTATGCCAAGCTGGAAGAGAGCTACTTAGTTAATTGATTGTGTTTATGCCAAAGAGATGATCCAATGGAATGTGGAAATAATTGGACAATATCATTAATTTCATGTTCAAGTAAATTTTTGCTAAAGATAATTCAAAATTCAAAAACAACTTCAGGGAGTACATTGGTAGGGAGCAGCCAGATTCAGATGGGGACATAGGACAAGAGATATCATTGTGTTGTAAGATGAATCTTGGCCTTATGCAGAAAATACCAGAAATACATTTGCTTGTGCTTTATTTTCTAAGCAAAGACTTACAATTGTGTGGATCATGACAAGGTATGGACAACATTGATGAGAATGAATATTCCAGAACACTGAATTGTACTCATGAGGCACCTGTACGTACACCAAGAAGCAGTTGTTCTAACAGGACAAAGGGACACTGAATGTTTTATAATCAGGGCATGTATTAATCACCAGAGTTGTATTCTTTCACTGTATTATTCAATCTTTATGCTGAACAAATTGTTCATGAAGTTGTATTATAGGAAGAAGAATGTGACCTCAGTATTGGAGGGAGATGCATTAATAATCTGTAACACGCAGACAATACAACATTGTTTTTTGATAGTGAAGAGCACTTAAAATACTTACTTCTGAATTAAAAAGACCAGAGCCTTCAGTATTGGTTGCACCTCAATGTAAAAAAATAAATTTAAAATCCTCAAAACTGGATCTATAAGTTACAGCAATAAAAATGGAGAAAAGATTGAAATTGTCAAAGACTTCCTTTTGATTGGATCAACTATCAACAATCATGGAAGCTGCAGTCACGAAATCAACGTATTGCTTTAGACAAATCTGCTGCACAGAACCTCTTAAAAGTATTCAAGGGCAAAGATATAAGTTTGAGGAGTAGGGCATAAGGCTTGTTAAAGTGAAGGGTCAGCAAAAAAGGGGAAGCCTCTCACCCCTCCCCCCCACAACTAAATGTATTGGCACTGCGACAGCAGCAATGGTCTCAAGTGTAACAAAGACTGTGAGGATGACCCAGGACTGGGCAAAGTTTCATTCTGTTGTGCTCAGGGTCACTATGAATAGAAATCGCATGAACGGCATCTAACAACAATGGTTCTTGTGAAATGAAATAAAATAGGATATTTGAGGAGCAGCTGGTGGATAAGAACAATCTGTGGATAAGAAAAACCAGAGCTTATACAGTGATACACCAGGAAATTTTAAACTAATACAATAGAAAATTATAGGACTGTGTTTCATAGGGCTTTAGTATCTTATTTTTCAGAAGTATTTCAAGGTACCTGAGTTCGCCCAAGGCACCTAAATAGATTTGTACTTGGATGCCTAACACCCAAATGTTTTATCTGTTTGCACCACCTAGTCATAGGCATCAGTAAAGAAGAATTTTACAAGAATAAGTAGGCCAAAAGAAAAAAGTGCCTAAATATTTCATAACATAAGATTCTAAAATTAAACATAATTCATATATGTGATTTTAAAAAATATAATAAAATAGCAATTGTTGTTACATTCTGTTGAGTCAGTTCCGACTCACGGTGACCCTGAATAGCGTTTCCAAGGATCAGCAGGTGAGTTTGAACAGCTCACCTTGTGATTCAAACAGACTTTGCGATCCAGTACTTCATCCCATAATGCTCTACCTGGACTCCATAATAGTAATATTTAAGATAAAATTAAGTAGTGTGGTACCCAGTGGTGAGAGTGGTGAGCTTTGGAGGAGAATGAATAGAAAAGGGACGTACAGAGACCTCTAAGGTACTTGTAATGACATATTTCTTAATCTGGTGGTGAGTAGATGAAAATTGTCATGAAAACAAAAGAATATCCGGAAAGTATACACATCAACAATTCTGCTTGAACTGCAACCATTGAGGAAAACTTAGAGACAACATCAGTAACAGGTATTCAAATCTTATATTTATCACAATCTGGAATAACTCACAGCTATCTTCAGGACTAGACATCAGGTGCCACGAGGCATATGCCAACCCTCGGGCTATAAAGCATTGAAATTACATGATTAAGGAAGCATCAGCTCATTTCCTGATAGGATCAGACATTGGTATAAAGTAGCAATATGGTGTAGCAGGACCTTATGCTTCCTTTTCAGTGTTTTGTGGCTGAAGTAGCATCTTCCATTTAGTGATCTAAGATTTGCACTCAAATCTTTATATCATAAAATACATTGTATAGAATTCACTATGTTAGCATCTATGGATGTGGAAGCACCAATCCTGTCCCTATCCCAGGTATCATAATGCAAGTGGTATGGGAGAAGTCCAGTGTTATGCAAGTTTGGGGATTAAGCTGAATTGATTGCTTTAAGAACAGACTCATCCTTGTTTCCTTAGATCTCAGCTGGTATCCAGCTTCTTTTCTGGAAAGTCATTCTGTATGAGATAAATCTTGGAGAAAGTAGTTACTATTTCTTAAGCATTTAATTTTATTTTTCCTTCAACTGCATATAAAATTTCATGCATTCTTGTGTAATTAAACCATAGTTTACAAATTTATAGATTAATTTTAAACATAGTTCACTACTTTATATCAATAACAATAATTACATTCTCAAAAACTTTATTTTGAACACATAAGTTATTACTCTTATACAATGCTATAAAGCATTGTAAACCAAGGTGTCAACTCAAAAATAAAAAATGTCCAAGACTCTAATTTCTCCCTATCATCAATGAAAAATTAATAAATGTGATAAGTTAACTTCAGATTTCTACATGATGCACTTTAAAACAAAACATTATTGCAAAAATATACCTCCTACAATTTGATGATTGTTAATTTATAGAATGAATTTCTCTGTTGATGGTTTAAATAGACACCCTCCATCCTATTTTGTAACATCGGGATTGGAGGAAGATTCATTAACAACTTGTGATATGCAGATAATACAATCTTGCTTGCTGAAAGCAAAGAGAGCTTAAAATACTTACTGATAAAGATCAAACAACACAATCTTCAGTATGGGTTGCACCTCAAGGTAAAGAAAACAAAAATCCTCACCACTGGACCAATAAATAACAGCATGATAAACGGAGAAAAGACTGAAGTTGTCAAAGATTTAATTTTGCTCGGATCAACTATCAACATTTATGGAAGCAGCAGTCAAGAAATCAAATGACATATTGCATTAGGCAAATCTGCTGCACAAGATCTCTACAAAGTGTTCAAGGAGAAAAATGTCAGTTTTAAGATTAAAGTGTGCTTGACCTAAGCCATCTTATTTTTAATAGCCTCATATACATATGAAAGTTGGACAGTGAATAAAGAACGTTGTACAAGACTTGATGCAGTTGAGTTATGGTGTTGGAGAAGAATATTAAAGATATCATGGACTGCTAAAAAAACAAATACATTTGTATCGGTGGAAATACAACCAGAATGCTCCTAAAAACCAGGATGATCAAACTTCATCTCTCATACTTTGGAGTTATTATCAGGAGAGATCAGTCACTGAAGGACATCATGCTTGGGGAAGTGGAGGGACAGCATAAAAGAGGGAGATCCCCAATGAAATGGATTGGCATAGTGGCCTTAACAGTGGGCTCAAGTTTAGCAGCAATTGTGAGAATGGCACAGGAGTGAGCAGTGTTTAAATCTGTTATACACAATTTTCCTTTGTATTGAAAATGACTCTACATCACCTAACAACAATAACAACAGTTCTCTCTTAATGTGCTGGCTCTTTCTGCTTTCTCATTGTGTTCATTGTCTTTCCTTAAAAGATGTTCCTCAAAAGCAAATATCATGTTGTAAAAACGTAGAGCATTGCCCTAAACACAGATATACTTTATGAACATTTTATTTTCATTAATAAGTAATGAAGCAAAATATTTCACCTTCTCTTTGGAAAATACAGTCAGAGTCATAATACCTATTTTTCACAATATGAAATTATCTCTGTCAATAGGAAAATCACTAACATACTCCATATAGTTTCCCTTATTGTCATGCCTAATTGCAACATATAATTTAGAAGAATCAAAGTCTGGGTGTGCAGGGTTGAGAATCAACTTTATATAAATTATGATGCAAATGGGGTGACAAGTATTAAGACCTGGAAGTTTACTGGAAAGTGTTGTTTATTAATTGAGTAGGGAAGTTTAGGTATAGAATCAAGAGTAAAAATTAAAGAACTGTAGCTATGAAAATGAGGTAAAATTACCAAAGACTGTAATGTGGAGTCCTGGTGTGGTGCTGTAGGATAAGGACTTGATTGTAAGGTCATTTTGACCCACAAGGTCAGTGGTTCAACTTACTAGCTACTCCTTGGAAACCCGTATATAGGGTTTCTATGAATCAGAACCAACTCAACAGCACTTAACAATAAAAACATGATGTAGGGAGAAGTTGCATTCTGACCTAACTAGATCAGTAAGGCAGGTATTTGTCACTTTACTCTCTAAGTGCTGTCTCACTCTTTGAAAAAAGTATTCTGTATTTCTCAGGCCTCAGAATATTCCTCACATCATTAACTTTCATACTGTTAAATTGAATTAGCTATTTAAAAGAGAAAAAGGAGTTAAAACTAAGCATTTAAATTATGGCCACTGGAGATGGAGAAATGATTTGTTACTACAAATGCAAGCGAACTAAGCATATTTGTGTCAGGCATTAAACTGGACACTATTAATATAGGGATGAGTAAGCATAGTTCTTACTATTGTGTCTTAACATTACAAGGTTGGTAATAAATCTGGAGATAGGACTGCCTAAGCAGTGAGTTACAGAAAGAAATGTTATCAAGAATTAGTCAAACCAAGAAGGATGTTTACCTAAGGAAACCTAGGGTACCACAAGTGTTTTCCAAACTATTATAAATACAGAAAATGAAACCAAGCTTCATAAATACAGGCTGATGTCAAAACAAAGCTAAATAATAAACAGTGTTCTTGGTGTTAGCTGATGGAGACAGAATCAAAGAGGTATTAGGAAGCATTTCAGAATTTAAGTAAAAAATAAGCTGCTTTCGGTGTAGAAATCCTTAACCTGCCCCGGAGCCCAGGGTGGATTAAAGACAGAGCTCAGTTCTGAATTCTATTTCAGCTAACATCTTATATTTTACAATATCTTATGTATCATTTCAACACAAAATATTTGTGAAATCATATAAGGCATAAAGGAGAGAGCCTACCCTTAGGATGTATTCACTCAAATTGAAGAGATTTGATACCACTACACAAGGGAGTAAGCAGTTTTTTGTGTTTTTCCTTTCCTTTATAATTCAGTGCCATAAAGAATAAATTGTGAAGACTGAGTCCAGCCATCCTTAAGACAGCTCCTTAAGTAGGCTTTTCTGATGTTAAAGTCTAGACTCTGGGAAGGATTAAAGTCAGAGTTGTGGGAACTGAAACAGGAAATGAAAGCTTTTTGATGAGCAAGAGAAAATAACAGGACTCTCAGTATAAAATTTTATAGAACAGAAAGTATACAAAAGGACATAGATTTCAGGCTGTCAAAGACTTACAATGGAGTGCTTCTGAGGAGATGTCAGGACCTGTGAAGGAGATGTTTGGGGATGCTCCAGTGGTGACAGTTCAACAATGCCCATGGCCTTGAAAGATAAGAAAAGGACACTTGTAGCTGACTCGACATGAGATTGGCAAAGATGCCAGCATAGCCCCCTGGCATGGACTAAATTTTAGGAAATAAAATCCACTTTAGATATAGTATCCGCACCAGGATCTTTCCATAGCAGAACTGTAAGACTAAAAAGAAAAGTACCATTGCTCTGGCTCTTCCGTTAACCCCCAATGTCTCCAAATAGTCCCCTTTGTGGGAACCTAGAAAGGGGTCAAAATAGCTGACATTGGTTTTCTCATCTATCTTTGAGAGCAAGTGTTCAAGTTAAATTCCATCTAGTTTCATACCAGACCTTCTCAACTGGGGCTATAGGAAAGAATTTCCCTAATGAGCTAAGTATCCAATATATATATAATAAATGAACTTAGCTATTATGCACCTAGAATGGTATTGCCTATGTATATCTTACTTGGAGTCCTGGTGTGGCGCTGTGGGTTAATGTGCTTATCTAAAGTCTTCTAAAGTCCTCTGATATCAGTTCATTGTGGCCATACATATAGATTACAAAGATCGTGCAGCTGTGGAAAAATCCCAAAACTCTAGGGGATTTTCGATAATGCTTGATTTATATATGATGGAGGCTAAAAGATGGACATAATTGATAATACTTTGCTCTAAAGCTCACTGAATACAAAACCCGTATCCAGGCTCTTTGAGATATCTGCTGTACCAATTTCCTACGTACAAAGAATTCCTTGTTCTATCTCTTCATTCTATGTGCAAAGGGTTGCTACAAGTCAGAACTGACACCACAGCACCTCACAACAGCATCTCTCTGATTACAATATCATTAACCCCTAACTGTTCTTCTTGGATCAACTATCAACACTCATGGATGAAACAGTCAGAAAATCAAATGACGTATTGCATTAGGCAAATCTGCTGCACAAGACCTTTTTAAAGTGTTGAAGAGCAAACATGTCAGCTTGAGGACTAAGGTGCACCTGACCCAAACCGTGGTATTTTCAATAACCTTATATGTATGTGAAAGCTGTACAGTGAATAAGGAAGACCATAGAAGAATTGATACTTTTGAGTTATGGTGTTAAAGGAGAATATTGAAAGTGCCATGGGCTGCCAAAATAACTAATAGATTCGTTTTGGAAGAAGTGCAGCCAGAGTGCTCCTTGGAGGCCAAGATGGCCAAACTTCATCTCTCATACTTCAGACATATTGTCAGCAGGGACCAGTCATTGGAGAAGGATATCATGTTTGGTAGGGTAGAGGGTCAGAGAAAAAGAGGACGACTCCTCAATGAGACGGATTGGCCAAGTGGCAGCATTGAAGGACTCAAGCGTGGCAAGAGTAGCAAGGTTGGCCCAGGATCAGGCAGTGTTTTGTTCTGCTGTGCATAAAGTTTCTATGAGTCGGTACCGACTTGATGGCACCTAACAACAACAACAACAACTGTCCCCATCTGTAGTTATCCTACTTTAAGTCTACATGAAAAGTAATCTCCTTAAAGTTGGGATGTGGTTCCATTGTTCCCTTGCATGAAACAATAAAGACCTAGGAACCATCACCTACTTTTAAATACTGCTTAGTAGTTCACACCATCTCCCCACAGATTAACTATGGGCAAGGATTTAACCAAGGTGGAAGTTAGCGTAAGATAGCTGCCCTGTGGGGAAATTATCTTCAATAAATTTTACTTCCATGTGATATTGATGACATTGTTCAATGATTTCCTCATTCTGATGGATCACCTTTATTTGGAATGGGTCCAGATATGGTTCTCATCTAATCTTTGGGCAGGTAGTTGTCTTCCAATTTTCTTAGCATAGATTAGTATGTGCCCCAAGTGCTTCATTATTTTTTTGAAAAATTTCTAATTGTATTCCATCAATTCCTGGAGCCTTGTTTATTGTCAATACCTCTGTGACTCTTGGACTTCTTTCAGTAATATCAGTTCTTGATCATATGCTACCTCTTGAAATGGTTGAAAATAGACCATCTCTTTTTGGTTCAGTGGTCTTGTGTATTCCCTCTATCTTCTTTTGATATTTTACTGTGCCATTCAATATTTTTCCCACGATGTTGTTGTGTGCCATTGAGTTGATTCTAGTTCCTAGTGACCCTGTATAGGTTTTCCAAGAGCAACTGATGGGTTTGTACTAAAATCCTAGGATTTCAGCTGCTAACTATTCAATCTGCCTCGACTTCTTCCTTGTCTGTCTTAGTCTAGAAGATCAGTTGAAACCTATGCATCACAGGTGATACTACTGTTATTTAAAATGGTGGTGGCATAGCTTCCAGCATCACAAAATGCAATTCACCACAATATAACAAAGGGACAGATGAGTGCTGGCATCAGGGAGGTAAGTACAGGATATTAGAAAAATATAAAAGACGTTAACACTTTTTCATAAGGAATTCATGATACAACTAAGGACGCAAAATGTATAGGCAAATCAGTTAGTAAATAAATCTCTTATAATCAACAGAAAATTTTAATTCCTTGGTAAAACACACTTTAGATTACACTCTAATACTCTTAAGCATGGTCTAAAATATTCGAATTGTTTTTTCTTGGGAAATCATCTGGCCAGATGGCAAATTAATGAATTTTCAATACTGAGCTAATATTTCCTTTGTGAAAATAGCATATCATTTCATTATACATCTCCTTTTTTTGTTTGTTTTTCATTTTCTTTCCAGAAATTATATTTTCCAGTAAGATTACGAGTCAATGTTATTGTTAGTTTTAGTCAAATTTGTTGATGGTGGTGGTGGTTATGTGCTGTGGAGTCAGTTTCAACTCATAGTGACTCATGGTATAGGGTTTCTAAGGCTATAAATATTTATGGAAACAGAAAGCCTCATCTTTCTCTCACAGAACAGCTGGTAGATTTTAACTGCTGTGAATCCCTTGTTGTTAGCAGCCCAAATTGTAACCCACTATGATACAAGCGGTCCTTGGTCAGATTTGATAGAAATATGAAAATTCCTATTAATGGGGAAATACACTGAGCTTCTCTATTTCTTTTGTTCTTTGAGTCCATCTTTATTAGGTTAGGCATGGTGCTGAAAATTTGAAATTGCCCATATAATGTGAGAACCCTGAAGGTCAGAGCACCAATATATTTTGGTTTGCATTAAATGTCACAGTATCCAAGCACAGTGGGACTTTCCACTTGTATATTAACTCATTATCTGCAGGCAGCACTGATGGCGAATTTGCTCATAAACAATCTAATAGTGTAATTAAAAAATATTTAAGGAATTTGAAACCAAATTAAACAGGGACTATAGAAAAGCTTTCTAATTTGAACTATTCATAATGAATAAAGTCAAATTCCTCCATCTTAAAAAAAAAAAAATGGCATTTGAATTTAAACAGAAAGTTTGGTGTAGAGCTAACATTTTATGTTAGAGAACTTCATACATAGCTAATTAAAATATATGTATGTTCCCAAAGGGAAATTCATGAATGCATCTAAGGCATTTAATTCAAAACAAAGGTAACTTGAGACATAAATATTTCAATAAACTTCAAATAGTTATTCACTGTTTTATTTCTACAGGTAACATTTTAAAAATGTTGTAGTTTAATTTTAACCAGGGGGCCTGCATGTTTCCAAACTATAAAGTCTGTATAAATAACTTTCTGGAGTCCTGGTGTGGCACTATGAGTTAATACACTGTACTGCAAGGTCAGGTTGAACCGAAAGATCAGTGGTTCAAGCTCACCAGTTGTTCCTTGGAAACCCTGTACAAGGGCACTGTGAGTCGGAACTGACTTGCCTGCAATTAACAACAACAACAATAACTTTTTGATTGAAAGCCAAGGACCAACCATATTAAAATGGGTAGGAGAGAGAGAGAGAGAGAGAGCTGCAGTCCAATCAACCTGACTCATGGAAACCTATACACCACAGAAACAAATATTGTCCAGTCCTGCATGATAGATCAGATCACCAGCAAATTTGAGTGCATCCCTGGCTTTATTGTGCCTCTCTACCTCACCAAGTGTCTCTGTTGCTCCACTAAATATGATGTCCTTCTTTCTCCCCCATTTCATGTCTCCTGATCAAAACCAGTGATAGTCAAAACCAGCCAGATAATGATCTCTTGTGATACAGAAGGTTTTCAATGGCTACTTTTTGGGAATAGATCACCAGGCCTTAGTTCCTGTTTTCATTTGAAAGTTCCACTGAAACATGTCCACTATGGGTGACTGCTGATACTTGAAATACCAGTGACATAACTTCCACCATCATAGCGACACAAGCCACCATTGAATAATAAACTGAAAGATGGGTGGTGAGGGTAGGAGAGAATCGGTTTGAACCTTCCTGCTGTTAGAATAAGCAATATGTGTCTGTTTTGGCTTTGCTTTCTTTTTACTCAGCGTCTCTGAACATTAATTTATACAGAATCTTAACTGGGATCATTGTCAAATTGTGGAAATATGATCATCTTCAACAGAGATGACCAGGCAACTGTAACCAGCGTCTCTTGAAGCCAAGAGATTCATCCTTTCCTGAGTTATAAAATGGTATCTCTAGTTATACATAAGGAGCTCTGGTAGCATAGTGGTTATGAATTGGGCTGCAAACTGCAAGGTCAGCAGTTCGAAACTACCAGCTGTTCCGTGGGAGAAAGATGAGGTGTTCTGCTCCCGTAAAGATTTACAGCCTCAGAACCAACTCCACAGCACATAACAACAACAATAACAACAAAGTTATACATACCTTTGTTACCAAAACCTCCATTCCATTTTCAAGAAACCAAGAAAAACCTGAATTTTTCTGTTAATTTCCATAATAATACACTGTAAATGGGATCAGCTTTTTTTTTTTTTTTTTTTTTCAATTTCACATCCTCTTGCACAAACTTTTTTCTATGAACATTGTCTGAGTAACAGTTACATCAATATTACAACTTAAATACATATTATTGACTTCATTTTAAAATAAAAACTGATTAAGCGTACTTACTAAAAAGTAAAGTACTCAAAGAAATACTTTATATGAGAATTTGAAAGGTTTCAGATATGATCATCAAGGAAACCCTGTTAAATAGATAAGAACAGACAGTTTGTAACTTTCATTATCTTTTCTCACTACTAAGTTTGTGACCATGCACAGTCTAAACTGTAGAAATTTCTTATAGGTGGCTTGATACTGATTCTAGAAAACACTTATAAATTAACATTATTGAATTAAGATGAATAGAAATGACACATGTGTTTCTTAATTCTCCTTACATTTCTTTGACTTGTAAGTCACTGGTTTAGCAGAATAAATTAGTGGTCCTCAATTACAGAACACAGTAAAGAAGCAGTCTTAAATATGAGCAATGTGTTTACATACAATAATAATAAGATAACATAATTTTGTAGTATACAAATTGCAGCAGTATATAATAACTTAATATGGACAATACAAAACTAACAATAGACAAAATTCTCATTTTGAACAGATAAATGACAGTTATTAAGTTGGTTTCTAATTAGCTAAATTTTGGCAAAACAATCTATTTCATTATCTATAAGTATATTTTGCAAAAAAAAAATTACTTAGACAATTTATCAAAGACTATACATTTTAGTCTTGTGGAATACTTCATTGTGGTAATTTATATGGCCAACCTTATAACCTTAATGTGTATGATGTCTAATTATTATTGCAAGGAGTCCTGCTAAAGGAAAAGTTGACTGTTAGAATCCACTAGTAGTTCTATAGGAGAAAAGGCCTGGTGATCCCACTACTGTAAAGACTACAGCATAAATCCTGTGGGGACAGTTCTACTTGACTCCTGGTGTGGCACTGTAAGATAAGCACTGGACTATGGACCACAAGGTAGGCAGTTCAAACCCACTAGCTGCTCCTCAGAAACCCTGTGCAAAGTCACTTTGAGTCAGAATGGACTAGGCAGTACATACCAACTTCAATTATTATTGAAAGATATTTCTCAAGTAACTATGTAATAAAAATATTCTTTGAACAATATCAAATCATATTTTCCTTGAATCTTCTTATCCCCACTCCTATCCCAATATGACTGTATACATTTAAACTGCATTCTTTGTTCCTTTTACAGTGGATTCTGAAAATAATGATGTCTCTAACCTTTACTGAAGGATATTTTAAGAAACTATATTACATGTTACATATCATATATTAAGCAATGACTCGCTGACACCTAACAATGACAAAAATAAAAGCTATTAATAGCATGCGGTATAATATGCGTGTACTGGTGTGGCACTTTAGTTTAAGCACTAGCTTGCTAACTGCAGGGTTGGCAGTTCAAACCCACCAGTCACTTCACCTGCTCCTTGGAAACCCTATGTAAGTTCGCTATGAGTCAGAACTGACTCAGTGGCACTTAACAACAACACAGTACATAATATGTTCCTTATGAAAAACTAAGAGCCAATTCTCCAAAACTGTTATACCAGGGCAAGTTGGATGTAAACAACTTGTCTACATTAATCATATATGAACTATGAATCTTTTGATTAATTGTGTTTACCTCTTTAATTGTGTTGTTGTTTTTATAGCTACCTAGTAATGCATAACATTATGGTGTACAGTGGATTTTTTTTGTTGTTGTTGTTTTGTTTTGCATTAAACTGACCTTTGGCCTCATCATATGATGATTTCACTTTAGATTTTCTTACTCCCATGCACACGATCACTTTGTAAACGGTTGCAAATCTCATGTATTGAATCACAATGTGGTTTCCATTTTAGCAGCTTTATTGAGATATTTTCTGTTAAGTAAGTGCCCTGGAGTCAATTATGATTCATAGCAACCCTCTATAAGGTTTCTGAGGATCTGCTGGTGAGTTTGAATTGCCAACTTCATGGTGAGCAGTCCAGCACTTATCCTCCAGCACTGTTGAGAAATAGTTGATATAAAATTACCTGTGCATATTTAAATTATACGATTTGATTATTTTCACTTATGTATATGCTTGTGAAACTAAAACCACAATTGAGATAAGGAAAATATCCATCATTTCCCAAACTCCCTTATATTTATTTGTAATTATTACCTTGCATGCTAACCTTATTCCCAGGTCCCCAATCACTGATCTACTTTCTGTCTATGCATTTTACTAGAATATTATATAAATGGAATCACAGGGTTTATATTTCTTTTTACCTTGCATTTTTGCTTACAATAACTAATTTGTAATGTATCCTGTTGTTACAATAATTTACTTCTATCATTGCTGAATAGTATTCCATTGCTTGAATATACCACCATTTTTGTAAACTGTTTATCTGTCAATGAAAATGTGAATGTTTTTTAATTTGGGGCAGTTAAAAATAAAGCTTCTAAAAACACCCATGGGCAAATCTCTTAGAGACATAAACTTTCATTTCACTTGGGTGTTGGCTTCGAAGTGGGATGGTTGAGACATACTGCACGTTCAAGCTGTATTATTTAAGAAAGTACCAAACAATCTTTCAAAGCAACTATGCCACTTTATGACTTTACATTCTTTCAACTGCTGATAAGAGTTTCAGTTCTGCATATCCTTGCCAACATGTGGTATGCTCAGTCATTTAAAATTTAACTATCTATAATAGTTTTCTATAGTAGTTATCTAGTCCTGGTGTGGCAGTGTGGGTTAATGCACCAGACTTCAAAGACATTTGAACTGAAAGATCAGGGGTTCAAGCTTACCAGCTGCTCCTTGGAAACCTTATACAGGGTCAGTATGGGTTGGAACTGGAAGAAAATTCTCCTAACATCCTGAAAAGCAAAAAGATAAGAATTCAAGAAGCTCAATGAACCCCAGGATGGATAGATCCTACAAGACAATCACCAAAACATATAATAATCAAGCTCTCCAAATTCAAAGGTTAGGACACAATCCTGAAAGCAGCCAAGGAATGAGAAGTGTAACATACAAAGGCAAGCAAATCAGATTAAGCTCAGATATCTCAACAAAAACCATGCAGGCAAGAAGGTAATGGAGAGACATACATAAAACCGAAAGAAAAAAACAAAACAAAAAACTTTCCAACCAAGAATCCTCTACCCAGCAAAGCTGTCAATCAAATATGATGGCATAATCAAAACATTCCAGGATAAACAGAGTCTAAGGGATTCTTCCAAACCAACCTTGCTATGAAAAACATCCTAAAAGAAGTTCTGTGGACTGAGGACCAACAAGAACAGACAACAACCAGAGAATGATGTATATAATGGCATCACCCTGAACTCAATCAACAAATGTAAGAGCCAAGAACAGAATAAAATTATAAGGACTAAGGATCTGTGAGATCAGTCTATGATCAAAACAATTACAATGTGAAAGAAGCTAAACACAGAGGCACAGAGATCCAGATGGTGAGAAGGTCGGGTAGATTACAGGATAAAATAGACTCTCTTAAATGGAGGGAAGAGTTAATGGAATATAAAGTAACCACAATAGTGGGGTTGGGGTGAGTTTAGTTTGGGTGTTGGGGAGGGCAATACAAGAAGAGGGAGGAGGTGAAAGAACAAGATAGATAGGGGAGCACTGAGACAGGTTAACATGGTCTAAGTGGGACAGAGGTAAATAGTGATGCATGCTCAAACTTGGAACAACAGGGCTCTGTGATATAGGGACCTAGGCATAGTCTGAAGAGGGGAAATAATACTAAAATGCTTGATGTCTTATCAATATTGGTTTCCCTTGCCTACTATTGTAAAATAGACACTTGAGTAGAATAGAAAGGAATGTTGGGAAACATGAGTACAGAAAACTTGTAAGCCCATCTTCAGCTTATCACTGATTGGAATACCTAAAAGGGGTTCTAGAACTTGTCCAGTGAAATAGGCCTCTTGTAAAGCCTTTGCAAAGTATAGTACCTTAGGTGAAATCCTGAGTCCCATCCAGAACCCTATGAATTGGGACATTCCCACTAGCAAGGACAAACAGACCAGCCTGGAACAGTTGAAGCAACAGAAGATACATCTTCAAAGAAAGATCATCAGGAAAAAAACAAAACAAAAATGTCAGCATGACTGGGTACTACAAGAATAAGCAAGTTGTTTCCAGGAAGCCATCAAGGCAAGCAATCAAGTTCCTTCAGGACAAACTCCCATCTAAGACTGAAACTGAAAGGAAACACATAAACAGGCATGTAAGCTTGCTGGCAACCACATTGGTCTGCTGATGAGTGGAAGTGGGGGAAAAGACAGCAATGAAGAATGTGCTGAGTTCAACAACAGACCATTGACTCCTGTTAACCTGGAGATGAGAGAAAGAAGAGGAAGGAATGGTTGGTTCAAAGTGTGTTGAGACCTGGAGGCACTTAAGCTGATGGACAAGGACATAGCCACAGAGGGCTAGAGCTGAGAGTTAAACATCCAGCTGATATGTTGTTGTTGTTGTTGTTCTTAAGTGCTGCCGAGTTGGTTCCGACCCATAGTGACCCTGAACAGGGTTTCCAAGGCTATAAATCTTTATGGGAGCAGAAAGCCTCATCTTTCTCCCGCGGAGCAGCTAGTAGTTTCGAACTGTTGACCTTGCGGTTCGCAGTCTGATTCATAACCACTATGCTATCAGAGATATGAAATGATATGAAATGCACAAGAACATCCAAATGTGCAGGCAGTACCCATTTGACTTAGCTACAATGTGATGAACCTGAACTATACTCATGGAGACAGTAATTCAAAATACCAACAGAGAGAGAAGATGTCTTCACATCAAGTATCAATGCTATCCCTTCTGTACATAGGGCAGATAGGGTTGGGAAATTTAGATATTGGCTACCTAAAATGAATGGGCACTAAAGGCATGAAGTGACTGGCTTACAAGGTTTCAAGAGGAAGCTTAGTTTAAGAGTGTGTGGGGGATGAAAGAGTCCCCATTGAATAATTTTCATCCTGTCTAGATGGGTCTGGTGAAAAGAGATGGGGATACGATTCATATGATTCAACAGTGAATAATTGTCATCATGCCTAATTGTAACTGTCACAATGTAAAGGTAGAAGTTTTGTAACAAAAACAGGGGAAATGTTAATCTTACAGTCCAGAAACAGAGGACCCCAGAGCCATCAAGGGGGAAGAACATAAGCAGAATGCTGGACCTTATCCAGAGAAGCAGAGGCACCAGAGATGGAGGCAGAGATGGGGTCATGGAGAGGGGGAGTGGCTGAGGACTCTAGATTCATGGGAAGAGAGGGACTAAGAGCTGGTGGCCAGGAGGCTGACTTGCAGAATGTGCCCTTTAGAGGCGTAAATTATTATATATGCCTGAGTGGTGGTTTGGGTTTTTTTGTTTTGTTTTGTTTTTGTTTTTTTAAATAACACAGCTAAAGTGAATAAATAGAAAAACTGTTAATTGATGGGATTATAATCATTGTATAATGGAACAAGGTGTATGATTTGTTGAATGAAAAACTGATGATCTGCCCTGTAACCTTTCACTCATTCCACAATAAAAACCTTAAAAAAAAAAAAAAAAAGAGGTAGCATATGATCAAGAGCCAATGATACTGAAGGAAGAAGTACAAGGTGCATTGAAGGAATTGGCAAAGAACACAGCACCAGGAATTGATGGAATAAAGATGGCAATCTTTCAAGAAAGTGAGGCAGCACATGAAGCACTCACTAATCTATATCAAGAAATTTGGAAGACAACTATCTGGCTGACTGATTGGAAGAGATCATATGTGTGCCCATTCCAAAGAGAGGTGACCCAATGGAATGCAGAAATCATCAGACAATATCTTCGATATCCCATGCGAGTGAAGTTTTACTAAAGGTAATACATAAATGGCTGCAAGCATACATTGACAGAGGACTTCCAGAGGTTCAAGCCGGATTTAGAAGAGGACATCGAACAAGAATATCATTGCTGATAGCTGATGGATCTAGGCTGAAAACAGAGAATACCAGAAATATGTTTACCTGTATTTTATTGACTATGCAACGACCTTTGATTATGTGGATCATGACAAGCTATGCGGAACACTTAGTTTTTCTCATGAGGTATCTGTACATGACCCAAAAGGCAGTTTTTCGTACAGAACATGGGAACACTGAATGGTTTAAAATTAAGAAAGGTGTGCGACAGGGTAGTGTTTTTTCACCATACCTATTCAACTGTTTTCTAGAAAACAGTAAATCCTGATAGATTTACCTTTAAGGTCACAGGAAAATCATGGGTATTTATTAGGAAGAACTTTGAAGAAAATTGAAAGCTTCATTGTTGAGAAAGAGGCCAGGAATTTGCACTGATAAAGTTTTTCCATCATGATATTATACTTGCTCTTCTACCCCGGTAACAAAAAATAGCCTATGGGAATATCATTGCAAAATCTTAACCTACCCAGTTTATAACCCTTGTCTTGTCCCTACTGATTTCTTTTTATTCCCCAAACTCAAAGAACATTTAAAAGAGACATAATTTGAGACATCGAGGTTGTGAAAATTGCCATTTTGACATGATATAAATCAAACGGTCCAGAAACCTTGGGGAGGACATAGACAGATGAAACACTGCCTTCAGAAGTGTATAGACCTAGATGGAGGAAAATAAATTGAAGAACAACAGCTTCACATTTAGATATTTTGTTTAATAAAATTTTCTATAGCTTTGTAGCAATAGCTACACTTGAGTTGGTTCTAGCCCATAGCAAACCTGTATAGGGTTTCCGAGGAGCAGCTGGAAACAACTTTGCAGTCTATCACATTAACCCACAGTAACACAACACTGGGTAGCAATTCCTAATCAATCCTGGCCCTTGTTTTCTTTGTTTAATTTTTTCTTTCTTGCTATGTTGTTGTTTGTTTGTTATTTCAAACTGATCTGCTTCTACCCCTAAAATGAAATTTGAAAAAACCTAGTCCAATACAACAACAAGCAAAATACTTGCCAAGTACTGTCAGTGTTTAATTGATACTAGTTATAACTCAGTTATCTCAGAAATAATTTGTCTTTGCTTACAAGAGCTGTCATTAACTAGAAAATGGTCATAGTAACACCTGTCTTGTGCCTTCCTGGGTTTATTATATTGATTATTTATTTTTCTGTTTGTTTGTTTCCCAGAATATAAGCAATATCAGTTTTGTTTTGTTTTTTTAGTCACCCTAGTGGCAAGTCTAAAAATTATAAGTCTAAAAGAGTCCTGGTAGGGTGTCTCAGGATAATGTACTGAACCCCAAGGTCTATTTAAACTGCAAGGTTGGTGGTTCAAACTCATCAGCCTATCCTTGGAAACCCTATACAGTGGCACGATGAGTTAGAACCAACACTACTTAACAACAAAAGACTAAGAAGTATTTGTACATAAACTTTTTGTAGCTTCTTCATATTAGAGAATGATAGATTAGAAACCTAGAAAAATAAAATCGTAGATGAGAGGTCATTTACTGGGACAGAAAAAACAAGTGTATATAGAACTTCATGGTTTGTTTTGGAAACCAATTTTCATGAAAGTGAATCACTATAAAGGTTAAAAGATCAAGGATAGAAGTCACACACTGGTTTCAGGTTAAACTGTGATATTATAAAACTATGATTATTAAAGCTTTATGATGACCATTAATATAATTAGCTTTAAAGATAAGAGCTTCTCTGAAATAAATTCATGGAGCTTTGTAAGTATGTAAGATAGTTTAGCATAATTTATTTAAGAGATTCAAAGTTACTATTTAAGGAGAAACAATAAAACAGTCTCTTATTTTGTCTGTATTTTGATTGATTAAATTTTATTTGGAGACTTCTGCTGCTGGCCAAATGGAATAACAAAGCCCAGTTTATGTCTCTACATGAAACAACTTAAAAAAAAATGAAAACAAAAAAAGGTTGCAACTATACATCCCAGGTAGTCATTTCACCATATTTCTAGGAATTGGCCTTTGCTCCAGGTAACCAACTCACATTATTCCTTTGCCTTATGACAGGTTTTGTGATTTCATGGTTTTTCACCACCTCTATGTAGAAGGGATCCTTGCGAATGGGAATTCTCTGATTGGGAGTATAAGGCACTAGATAATGGTGGAGAGGGGGTCGCAAAGAGATGGGAGACCAGCAGGTTAAGTGGTTTTACCTAATCTCACAGGAAAATTCCTGAAGAGTCCCTTGAAAAGTATGGGATTTCAGTGGCTAGTATTGAGTGGGATTGTGTGGTAGAGTTCACTGAGGACCTGCAGAAGTTCTTAAGTGTATTGATTTTTTAGTGAAACAAGTGAATTGTCTTTTTCAGCTGAAGTGTCCTTCAGAATATCAGGTTTAGGCTGTGAGAAATGGATCCATGCACTCTTTCCTACCAGCTTAGGAGCTGATTGCAGTAGCCATTCCAAGAGGCCTGAAGGTCTTCTTCAGCTGTCCTAGTTTTCCATTTCTTCAGGAAAACATCACCAGACTAGAAGTCAAAATCACTGATGATTGTGGGTGATAGGTCTCATGCAAGCAACAATTGATAACTGTAGCCTTGGCTAGGGTGTGGGTAATTTGTGTGGTAAAAGATGGGCCGTTGTCTGATTGGAGTGAATTATGCAGCCCAAATCTAATAATAATTTCCTTTGATAAAGTTTTACAGAATTCTATATACCTTTCTGTTTGGATTTAGCAGGCTTCTAATCAACCTGTAAAAGTTTCTAACAGCATTAGGAGGTATTTGTAACCCTGGCATAAATGTGGCGGTGGGGTGCTAGTGGTTATGCACCACCAAATTGGTTCTGACTCATAGCGATCCTGTGTAGGCTTTCTAAGGCTGTAAGTCTTTACGGGAACAGAAATCCACAGCTTTCTCCTGTGGTACAGCTAGTAGATTTGAGCTGATGATCTTGCAGTTTGCAGCCCAGTTTGTAATCCATTACACTACCAAGGCTCCTTGGAATGAGGGTAAAATCTATTTGTCAGTCTTCCAGAGGGAAATATCCTTAGTGTTGTACTGGCTTTATCAAGTGAGGAGGTGTAGAGTGATAGTTTGTATTATTGGGTTGATAAAACTTGCATCTCCTGGTTACAGCTTTTATAACTTTAGCTATGTTCTTCACTTGTATAAATCTTTAGGTGAGGCATTCGAAGGTGTCCCACCCATAGCAGGTGGCTTAGTGAAGGTCTTTCACTATCTTCCGTGTAGAAACTGCAGGTAGCCACAGGGTATCTTCACTATTTTTCAAATAACCATCCTCTGTTTTGAAATACCCTCAGCTCTCAGCCTAAGATACATTTTGTGAGTTATATTGAGTAGCTTTAGTTTTCTGGGCCCAAGGGAAGAAGAGTTAGGCACAGCAAGCTTGTGTTTCCTTCTTGTGCTGCTTGCTTGATGTGTCTGTCAGCCTTAGGATTTCCTTGGGTTATCATGTGATTGTCCCTCTGATGTCTTTTATAATACACAAATACCATCTCTTTAGGGGACTTAATTGCCTTTAAGAGTTGCAAGGAGTCTTGGTGTGGTGCTGTGGGTTAATGCATTGGACTGCAAGATCGGTTTGAATCGCAAGGTTGGTGGTTCAAGCTCACCAGCCTCTCCTTGAAAACCCTATACAGGGTCACTGTGAGTCTGAACCAAAATGACAGCACTTGAAAACAACAAACAACAAAAGTTTCCAAATAACTTCTGTATGTTTAATAGGGGACTAATTAACAATCAATAGTCCATTCTGTTTCCAGGTTGATTCATGGGCATGAAGAACAAGGAATGCATATTTTTGAGTCTGGGTCAGTCTGATCCTCAAGGTTGGCTGTTCAGGTTCACCAGTCACTCCTTGGAAACCTTATACAATATCACTTTGAGTTGAAACTGACTCTGGAGCACTTAACAACAACAAAAAATATTTAGTTTTTCCCCTTTTCTTATCTTCAGGTCCCTAATTATAGCTATTAGTTCAGCATTCTGAGCAGAAGTTCCAGGCAAAGGGACCACTTCATCTATCACTTTGTCCTGGCTCACAACAGCATATCCAGTTTTTCAGGTCTCATTTAAATAGAAGCTACTCCCATTTGTTAACTATTCAGTTTCATGGGTTGTTCTAATGGGATGTCCCTCAAATCTTTTCAGCTATAAAATCCTCATTAAGGATTTCTACACAGCCATGCTAAATATTATTTTAGGGTTTTGATGGGGTAAGTGGGAGAAAGGTAGCAGGGTTGAGAGTATGGTAAAGCTTTACTATGATTTCTGGGATATTTAGGAGAGTAGCCTAATATCCAGTAATCCTTTCACTGAATAGTCAACTAGTGCCCTTAGTTTCCAAAAGTGTTAAGACTTGATGAGGGATGAACACTCCTATATGTTGTGCCAAAGTAAATTTAGAGGTTTCCTTTACTAGAGACACTGGAGCAGCCACAGCCTGCAGGCAGTAGGGCCAACCTGTGTGACTGCATATGATTGTCAGCCACTGATTAGTTGTCAGCCCAAGTGTTGAATCAGGACCCCAAGGGCAATTTTCTGTCTTTCATGAATATAAAGTTGAAAAGGTATTTTTATATCAGGGAAATCAAAGACTGGTGCTAGTTCTAATTTTTCTCTTAGTTTTAAAAATGCCCTAGAACATTCAGAAGTCCAGTTTAGAGGCTTTCTTTCTTTTCCCTTTGGAGTCTATAAAGAACTTTAGCCAAAAGTCTAAATTATGTTATGCATATATGGCAAAACTCTACCATGTCAAGAAATCCTCTTACCTACATTTTGTTGTGGGCTCAATAAACTCTAAAATCACCTGCTTTCACTCTGGGGAGTGCATGCAAGACCCAGGGGTAAGGATAACCCATTGTGAGGAAATTTGAGATTTTCGGGGGTGGGGGAGAGACTTTACATCCCTTTTCAGTAACATTCTGCAAGGATTTAACTATACTCTGATCAGAGGCTTCTTTCAGTAATCAGCAGATTCTCAACATACTGGAGTAAGCTTGTTGTTGTTGTTGTTAAGTGCCATCGAGTCGGTTCCGAC
>NW_006408561.1:10877116-10897176 GCF_000296735.1 Chrysochloris asiatica | reverse complement strand
TAGTCCCCATAATTCTTTTGCCAGTATATTCCTGAATAAATTAAGGTAATTGCAAAATCCTTGTGGCAGCACAGACCAGCAATAAGATCCTGAATTAGGTCCCATCTCTCCACTCACAGGCAAAGAGGGGTTACTTTTTGAGCTGAGGAGGGATTCAAATGAATGTATCATCAAGTCTTAGCCAGTGAAGTGACATGCTTCACAAGTTATCTGTGTTATGAAGGTGTTTGGGTTAGGAACTGTGGGGTGTTTGCTTACTACAGTTTCCTTCACTACTCTAAGTTCTTGTACAAAGCAGTAGCTCCTGTCTGATTTCTGTATAAGAAAGGTAGGGGTGCTGAAAGCAGGTTGACAGGGTTGGTTAGTACATACTGTGGCAGGTGATTAAGGACTGGGGGATTTCTTCTCATTTTTATGGCTTAAGAGATATTTACACCACCAGGGACAGACCACTCCTGGTTTTAAGATATACAGTTGAGGACCAATGATTAACCTGCTAGTTGTAGAGGGGTGAAACCAGAAGATCAGGCATCATAGCGGATGTAGGACTGAAAGTCATCCCACTACCCCCAGGAATTGAGAATTTCTAGCAATTTGGAAGTAGCAAGGTCCTTCAGTCGTTGAGGGGTAGTTATGGAATGGATGTTTTCCTGCCATGCAAGACAAAGAGAAGACTAAGTCTATATTAAACCCAGGACTAGGTATTGTTGCAAAGCACATGTTAACATGTAAAGTTTGGTGGCAACCTACATGGTGGCAAACCAGGAAAGTAACAGATAGAAACAGATCTCCTGGTCCAAGCCAGGGGTCAAGAAAGTATTTGAGTGAATTAACAAAAAAAAACAAAGTAGTATGAAGGGAGGGTGAGCTTGATGGAGGATAGGGTAGAGGTGTGGTGAAGTTCACCGTCAGCAAAACCACAGAATACCAGGTGAAGTGGGTTCAGGGCAGAGCTCCAAAACCCTGAATCACATAGGTAGAAATATTTTAAAAGTTTGAAGGCTTATAACAAGTGGAACTCGTAGCAGAAGTAAGGAATTGCATACTTTTGAATCCTCTAGGCTTAGCAGCCTGGAGCCAACAACTTGGATATAACAGCCACGGGAACCTCGGAGCAAATGTGGACAATAAACTTTGTCCTTTTTGCTTTGTTATGACTTTTTTTTTAATTTATTTTTTTATCTGTTTGCACACCTCCATTCTGGTGACTAGAGGTGCCTGAGAGAGTGGACACCCCTACTACTAGTGGGTTCTTCTGCCATGCATGCGCACAGATACTCTACACATTTAAAGAGACCAGCAGTCCAAGAGCAAGCTCTGAATTGTTTTTTAATAAGGAAAAGGCCAGAACAAGGGGTGGGGAGAGGGAAAGAAAGTTTAAAAACAAAGCAGACTGAAACATTGGCATATTGAAATTTATCAAGTGGCCTTGAAGGCAAGAAGCTGAAAGAGGACAGTAAAATCATACTCATATTAGGCTACAGATTTTTTTTTTTTTTCTTCTCTCCCTCCTCTCCCTTTTCTGCAATTATAGACTATAGTATCCAATCTAGTTTTTTTGTTGATGCTGTTTTGATTTATTTATGTATTTATTTATTTGTGTTTTTTTATTTTGTTTTGTTTTCTTGTGGTTTTTTTTTTTTGCTGTTTTACTATTTATGTTCCCCCTTCTACCTTTGGGGGACTCTTTCTCTTCCTATTTTACCTAAGAAGAAACAGCAACTGCTGCCATATAGTCAAGCTACAATCACATGAATCATGTGATAATTGTTAGGCTGGAGTCTTATTATAGCACTGGCAATAGAATGTTGATGCTATTACTAGTTGCTGTCCAGTTAATTCTGACTCATGGTGACCCTGTGTGCAGAGTAGAAAGGCTACATAGTAGTTTTAGGACAGTGACCTTTCAAAAGCAGATAACTAGCCCTGTCTTTAGAAGTGCGCTTTAGTACATGAGTTCAAATTTTTGGCTAGCAGCCAAGAGGTCAACTATTTGTGTAACTCACAACTCTGACAATAGATTTCCCATTGCCATCAAGTTGATTCTGACTTGTGGTAGAACTGCCCCCATATGGTTTATAAGACTGTAACATTAACAGAAACAGACTGCTGGTGGATTCCAACTGCTGACCTTTTCAGAAACAGGCGAGCTTTTAACTGCTGTATTCACCAGGGATCCTCTTTGGAAATAGAATAGATGAAATTAAATTTGTTGTTGTTGTTGTTGTTAGGTACCATTGAGTCTGTAATGACTCATGGCGACCTTATGCACAGCAGAATGAAACACTCTCTGATCCTGGGCCAACCTCATTACTGTTGCCACACTTGAGTCCATCAATGCTGCCACTTGGTCAATCCATCTTGTTGGGGGTCTTCCTCTTATTCTCTGACCCTCCACCTTACCAAACATGATATCCTTCTCCAGAGACAGGTCCCTCCTGACAATATGTCTGAAGTATGAGAGACAAAGTTTGGCCATCCTGACCTCCAATGAGCACTCTGGGTGCACTTTGTCCAAAATGGATCTATTGTTCTTTGGCAGCCCATGGCACTTTCATTATTCTCCTCCAACACCATAACTCAAAGACATCAATTCTACCATCTTCCTTATTCACTGTCCAGCTTTGGCATGCATATGAAGTTATTGAAAATGCCATGGCTTGTGTCAGGTGCACCTTAGTCCTCAAGCTGACACCTTTGCTCTTCAACACTTTAAAGAGGTCTTGTGCAGCAGATTTGCTTAATGCAATACGTCGTCTGATTTCTTGACTACTGCTTCCATGAGTGTTGATAGTTGGTTCAAGAAGAATGAAGTCTTAGTAGAACTTGTAAATTAATAAAATTTAAAAGTAAAATGAGAAACAGTATCAACTATTTTTCCAGCATAGATGATTGCTATGTTCCAAAACTGCAACTCGGGCAGTAGTTTTAGAAGGACAGACTAGTGTGCAAGTGTTGAGTTAATTGAGAGCTTTCATTGGATTTTGGCATGACTGAGTGCAAAAAAGGAGCATGAAACCATCTGTCCAGCAGCCCTGTCAAATTAGCTGGGTTCAATAATTCATTGCAATGGCCACACAGAACTCAGACTCAATACTAATGGTTATAGGGCCTCTTATGAAAGTAGTTGTTGTGGTTGTGTTAAGTGCCATTGAGTTGGTCCCAACTCATAGCAACTCTATAAGGTTTCTGAGGAATGGCTGGTAAGTTTAACAGCCAACCCTGAGTTTCAAACTGACCTTTCAGTTCCATGCTTATCTTACACTGCCACACTAGGACTCATTATGAAAGTTGTTGTTGTTAAGTGCTGTCGAGTTGGTTCTGACTCACAGCAACCCTGTATAGGGTTTCTGAGGGATGGCTGGTGATCTTGAAATATTGACCTTGTGGTTCAAACTTACCTTGCAGTACAGCTCATTAACCCACAGGGCTATGCCAGGACAGGTTCTATTTCAGGGTCAGAAATGTTCAGGGCACAGTTCTTTGAGTAAGAGCAGAGTTTCCTCAGTTTTACCCATAGACAGGCCTCTCTCTGCCCAGCGAATGTTACAAAGCTCTTTTAGGGCTTCTTATAAATGCCCATATGACACATTACTCTACCATAAGGGACAACCTGAAAGTACTAGGCTTTAACTTCATGGGTCAGAAAATCTAGCTCCCCAAAGTAAGTGTCTGGAGGCACCCTACAAGCAAGCCTTATGCCTCCAAAGTCACTCAGCTTTACTTGCTCCATAGGCTGGGAAGCTCACTACTATGTCTGGTGCTCTGGCTCTTGGGTCTGTTGCTACTGTTCCTCTGCTGTTGTTGTTAAGTGTCATTGAGTACGTTCTAACTCTTAGTGATTCTGCATAGTGTTTCCGTAGAGTGATTGGTGGGTTTGAGCTACCACCTCTTGGTTCAAATCTACCTTACACTTTAGTGTTCATTCTACAGCACCATACCATTCTTCTGCTATGTCTCTGGTGTCACAGCTTTCTGTCCTTGAGTTGTGCAGGTTAAATACATAGGGATACTGGAGGCTAAAAGATGTGCTCCACTCTTCATTTTTGTTCTTTGATAGAAGTGAAACACCCCCTTCTTGATACTGTGATGGCTCATTTTATACTCATGTTAGAGTTTCATATTTTTACAATCACAATTAACTCTGTTAACTACTTACAATCATATTATATCCTGTCATCATCTTTTCCCACCTAGCAGGGAAAAAGCACTGTTTGGGGGGAGTTAAAATGTCAATGGATAGGAGAGTCATAAGAAGTAATCCACTGTACTGCATTGTGCTATGTTGGTAAATTCTTGAGCAACAGAAAAAAGGGAAAAAAGTGAATCATCTTAATAATGATCAATTTTCAAATATCAAGTTATAAGTAAGACTAGAAAAATTCAAATTTCAACATTTTCTTAGACTCTGAAATACAGCCCAATTAAGATTCTTTTATGCATTTTGTTGTTGATTAATGTCTTCAAGTCGATTCCAACTCATGGCAACACTGTAAAGGGTTTCTGAGGAGTGGCTGGTGGATTTGAACCACTGACCTTGCAGTTCAAACCTACCTTGCAATCCAGTGCTAATCCTGTAGCACTGTACTAGGACTTCTTATATTAATTACTTGCTTATATATCAGCCTGAACTAACAATATAGATGGTAAGAATGTTGATGTGTTCTTTATTTTTATTGTTTTAAAAATTATATAAGAAAATATTATATTTCTTCAAGAAATACAAATGCTACAAAAGAAATAATTATTTTAAATCAAATAGTGATATCTTCTTAATGCCAATTTCTATGTGTGAATATTTTTAGCATATAATTTATAAAAAATAATCAAATAATACTTCCAGTTAGGCTATTTTATACAAGTAACAGCTATAGTTAAAATATGTAAACTATACAGAGTTCAACTGTAGTTTTTAAAAATGTTTTCATCTTTACCTTCTATGCATTTATCTATGGATTTAGTAACATTATTTGGAACTGACAGTAATACTTATCTAACTTTGCCATTTCCCTCCAATTTATTGCCAAATATGAAACCATAATAAAATCATCTAAGACCCAAACAGTTAAGGAAAAGAAGAGACTTATTAAGAGCAGAGATTAATACTAGACAAAATCTATATTCTCTAATGTGAGGGGTTTTATTTTTTCTATTTCTCTGTAGAGCATAATTTAGGGAATTCTCAGTGGTTTTCATGCAATGATGCTGTTAAGTGTTGTTGAGTTGGCTCCAACTCAGAGCAACTCTGTATAAGGTTTCCAACAAGCATTTAATGCAATAGATGTTGGCAAACATTTAACTTTTTGCTCCTCAATAATTAAGAGGTAATAAATCATCTACATATTGAAATGCAGGGACTGGATTTATTTTGTTTCCTATTTCTGTTAATTATATTTTAACTTAACTTAGCATTATTAACATGCTTTACTTTCTCCCTTTTTTCTGTTGTCTAAGAACTTAACTACAGTGAAGTGCAGTGAATTACTTCATATGGCTCTTCTATATCACTTGATTTATATGCAATTTTCTGACAATGTCAGAAAAAATTAATTACATTAAAATAAATTATAAAAAACAGAACCCACTGTCATTGAATGGATTCTGACTCATAAAGATGACAGAGTCACCCTACAAGACAGAGTAGAACTGTTCCTTGAGGCGTCCGAGACTATAAATCTTTATAGTACCAGCCTCATCATTCTCACTTGGAGTAGCTAGCTGGTTTTAATTGCCCAATGGTGAACTGCACAACCAGGGTTCCTTATGAAGCACATATATTCAATTAATCTATGTGCTTACAAGCTGGTTCTCAAAGTGTATTTATGTACTTCTTTCTATACTTTTGTTCTTCCTTTGCTCTGCACCCCAAAATAGTAATCCGAAATAATGGAAGAGATGACAAAAGAGTTATATAGCTTCTTTGAATCCCACAGATGACTGATTTTTAGGGAGAATCAAACAAGGAATATTTTCTTATAAAATCTCTTTTTACCACCTGACAATACTAAACATGTTTAATTCTTAACATTTTTCCATAAAATTAGTGTATTATTTTTATTCATCTTCTGTATCTGTTGCAGATTTTTTTCACTTAAAATGTAACAAATACTTCCTTCATATGCTTAATTACTTTCATAAACATAAGTTTGAAATGTGTATATCTTATCTCTGTAGCCTATATTGATGTAAATGTGTAAATCTTACCTATGTAGTCTTTATTGATGTACATGCAGAATAGTCCAAATGTAACAATGATTTTGAATAGTGCCTTTATGTAGCAAGATTTTACTGCAGTTATTGTTATTTTCTTAGGATTGAGTCCTAGAAGTGAAATTAATGGAAAAAAAAAGTGTGTAAAAAATTTTAAGGCAGAGCTATCTTACAGGATAATTCTTCAAATAAACTATTGAATTGATAAATATCTGGTCCCATTTTGGAAAATATACATTGGTCATGTTGTCAAATCGTTCTAACATAATTATGTGTAGTTTTTTTTTTGCCTGTTCCTCTTAGATAACAGATAAGCATCTTTGTCTAAAAATTTTTTTGAAAAGTCATCCCAGCCTGGTACAAACTATTATGAGAAGGCTAGCAGACAAGTCAATCCATGACAAAGCTGTGATTCTCAGCCATTATCACGTTCACCAGTGACTCATTAAAAAATACAAAATTACAAAGCTGGATTCCAGTATATTATAAACAAAAAGCCTACATTTCCTGAAAGTCTATAGGTTTCCAGTCATTGTCATACTATATTTATCATTTAAGCATGTTAAAATTGCACTACTGTATCCAGGAATGAATTTTATTGTTTTGATTCTAAAACATAAACTAAGGAAATAATTCTTTTTGAAGCTGAAAATTGTAACAATGCTATTAGAACTAAACTGTACTGCTAGTAGCCACTATAGCACTATAGCAATAACAATTGCTCCATTAATATTGAGTGCAAAAGCTCATGTGAAAAAAACAACAACAAGGAAGTTTGGCAGATTAAACACAATAGATCAACAATATTCTCAAGTGCCCACCTAAAAAGTATGAGGCAAAGAAGTACTATGGATTATTTTGGTTGGAGCCAATTATCATCAGTATATGCATAATTGTCAAACACCAAGAGGCAAAGAAAGAAACCTAAGGGAATGTACCATTAGTTTAAAAAGAAACTGAAGACAAGCAGAAACCAGGGAAACACCAATATATAAGATGGGGTCAGGAAGCATAATAGCAATATTGGACATCAAAGATATGTGAGTATTATCTTAGAAAGAAAACACAGTGTAGTTCATATGGTTGGTTATCTATATGGAACTTATTTCTCTTTTATATCACAGTTGTGCTTTTTGACCTGACAATCGTTTTTTCTCTATATTCAGTCTTTGTGTTCTCAAAGCAATTTACAGGCAGAAACTTTCGGTATTGGCCTTGGTTCTAAATAATTACTCTCTTTCTTGACCTGCAGCCATGTTCACTAGGTCTGTGTCCTTGGCTTCCTATCACAGGATGTTTGCAGTCCTGCAGTAGAGAAGGACCAACTTTAGCTGGAACTTGAAACCCATTCCCCCCAAATTTACAGTTGCATCCTAGCACTAGCCACAATCTCCTGTTTGTCCAGGGCCTCGTGGTATTTGCCACATACTTCTCTGTCATGAGCGTGAGGAGCAGCGTGCCTGCTTGCAGCTACTGCTTTACTTCCTGGACTTCTCATGGGCCAAGGTAATGAGCACCAAATTCAAGAATATCTGAACTAAAACATTAAAATATCAGCAGGCAGAGTAGAAACAGGAAACACAGGGAGGAAGTGGGATACTTGATATTATATTACATAGAGGGAAAGACAATCAGTGAGATGAAACAAAATGTTTATGAGTTGTTGAATGTAAAGCTGACTTTCTGCACTGTAAACCTTCAGCAAATTCACAAGAATTAAAAAACAAAAAAATCAGCAGGCAGTGGACTATTTGTGATGAGATATATATATAGAGAAAAACACTAAACATTTAAGAACCCAGGTCATATAATTCCTTCTTCCCCACCTTTTTTTTATTTTGTTTTGCAAGAGAGATAAAGAAATAAATGCTTTAATTTGTAAATGATTTCAAAAATTAAAAAGAAAACTGTCTTCCCTAAGGAGAAAGTAAAGCTGCGGGAACTCGTGACAGCTTGGACAACAACATCTGCAAGGTGCACTCTGGAAGCAACAACAGAATATTCTGCTGCCAGAGCACTTAATTGTACTTCTAAGAAATCTGTACCTAGACCAAGAAGCAGTTGTTCGAACAGAACATGGGAACACTGAAAGTTTTAAAATTGGGAAAGGTGTGAGACAGGGTTGTATTCTTTCACCATACTTGTTCAACCTGTATGCTGAGCAAATAATACGAGAAGCTGGGTTCTATGAAGAAAAACGTGGCATCAGGATTGGAGGAAGACTCATTAACAACCTGCGATATGCAGATGATACAACCTTGATCGCTGAGAGTGAAGAGGACTTCAAATATTTACTTATGAAGATTAAAGAGCACAGCCTTCGATATGGATTGCATCTCAATGTCAAGAAAACAAAAATCCTCACCACTGGACCAATAAACAACATTCTTATCAATGGAGAAAGGATTGAAGTTGTCAAGGATTTCATTCTTCTTGGATCAACTATCAACACTCGCGGAAGTAGCAGTCAAGAGATCAGACGACGTATTGCACTGGGCAAATCTGCTGCACAGGAACTTTTTAAAGTATTGAAGAGCAGAGATGTCAGCTTGAGGACTAGGGTGCGCCTGACCCAGGCCATTGTGTTTTCAATAGCCTCATATGGATGCGAAAGCTGGACAGTGAATAAAGAAGATCGTAGAAGAATTGATGCCTTTGAGTTGTGGTGTTGGAGGAGAATACTGAGGGTGCCATGGACTGCCAAAAGAACCAATAGATCTGTTTTGGAAGAAGTGCAGCCAGAGTGCTCCTTGGAGGCCAGGATGGCTAAGCTTCGTCTCTCCTACTTTGGACATGTAGTCCGGAGGAAACAATCGTTGGAGAAGGATGTCATGCTGGGTAGGGTGGAGGGTCAGAGAAAAAGAGGAAGACCTCCAACGAGATGGATCGGCCAGGTGGCATCATTGATGGACTCGGGGGTGGCAGCGGTGGTGAGGTTGGCCCAGGATCGAACATTGTTTCGTTCTGCTGTGCATAGAGTCGCTATGAGTCGGTTCCGACTCGATGGCACCTGACAACAACAACAACAACAACAAGAGCTAGAGTAGCTCAGTGGCCAGGGCAAGCTCGCATCAGGCGGACTTCTAGAAGTGGAGATATGGAGGCTTCACAGACAGGTAAACTAACTCACCAGCAACAAACTCGAGTGGAGGTTGTTGTTGTCGTTATGTGCCGTGGAGTCGGTTCCAACTCATAGCGACCCTATACAGGGTTTCCGAGACTGTAAATCTTTATGGGAGCAGAAAATCTCATCTTTCTCCCGCGGAATAGCTGATATTTTCCAACTGCTGACCCTGAGGTTAGCAGCCTGATTCATAACCACAACGCCATCAGAGGTAGAATGAGACAATATGGCCTAAGACATCAAGGAACCATGAGAGAAATGGCAAGAGCAGATGCTTCAGGAAGGAGAAACCAAGAACATCTCGCGATCTTTGATCCTTGAGTGATAAATTGAATCCTTGCAACAAGAGAATGCCTTTTTAAAGAAACTACGTGTCGAGGAAATGCAGGTGCTGCAAAAACAACATTCCCAAATCATTATGGACAGTTCCAAGCCTGACTTCATGGCCACCTTGCATGATATACATCAGCAGTATGAGCGTGGCTTGCCAAGAATCTTCAAGAAGCTGAACAATGGTACAAGTCCTGGCTCACCATCTCTACGAGGCTACTAACATGAAAGATAATGCCTTGCATCACATGGAGTAGAAATCAAATAAATACTGCTCCAGTTTTTTGGGTACAAATTTGTTGCTGTTGATAAGGGCCGTCTAGTCAATTCCTACGCTCAGCAACCCTGTATAGGATTTCCAAGTAGCAGTTGGTGAGTTTAAACAGCTGCAATTCAAAGCAACCTTATAGTCCAGTGCATATCCTACAGTGCTACACCAGGTCTCCCCACCTCCTTCTTAAATAAACTTCTTAAATAAACTCGTTAATAACTGGAGAACAAAATATGTGAAATGTAAGGAATTGTACTGTTGAAACTGCTATCAAGACCGTATTGGCCTTCTGCAGGATAAGATTCAAAACGTGATTGAAAGTAATGACTTGGCCACAATCGTGAATACCCAGATAAGCTGAAAGTTAAGAAGACTTTTAACATTGAATTTGTCACCTACAGAAAGTTGTTGACAGGTGAAAGCAGCAAGATTGTTATGCCTTTAACACATTTATCTTTCCTGAACAGGAGGGAAAGCAGCTCTGGTGGTTCAGTGACTGCTAAACACTTGGACTAATTGAAAGATGTGTAGTTCAAACTCACCTGTCGCTCCTAGGCAGATAAATGAAGCTGTCTGCTCCCATAAACATTTACAATCTTGGAAAAGCTAACAGAACTTACATTTTGTCCTATAAAGTAATTAATAGTTGAAATCCATGTGACAGCAGTGCACTTGATTTTAGTTTGGTTTGGACAGTCTGGAAACCAATCTGTATTTACTCCTTCTGATTAAACATTCTCACTCATTAATTACCATCTTGTCAATTTCAGGAGTCTGGGTGTGGCACTGTGGTTAATGTGCCAGACTGCAATGCCATTTGAACTACAAGGTCAGAGGTTCAAGGTCACCAGCTACTCCTCAGAAACCCTATACAGGGTTTCTGTGAGTCAGAACTGTGTGAACAGCACTTAACAACAAGTCAATTTCAACTCATAACCCTGTATAGGATTTTCAAGATTGTAAATCTTGAAAGGAGAAAAAAGTCTCATCTTTCTCCCTCAAAGCTGCTGGTATGTTTGAACTCCTGATCTTGCAGTTAGCAGTCCAGTGCTTATCCTACAACACCACCAGGGTTCCTTTTCTTCTGGTTGTTACTCACTCAAAAAGAAATATCTTGATTAAAACAGTTGAAACTAGAAAAGGACATGTTGTCAGCAAACTTTTCAGCATCATGGTAATACTGAATAAAATTAGCACATACTTTGTGCAGCAATATATATTATCAGCAAGAATAACACATAAATCAGTATCTTAAAGAAACATGCTTTGGGTGCCTATCTATATTTTTCAAGAGTAAGTTATATTTGTAATAAGAATAAACCCTAGTTCATAGGAACCAACAATCCTAAAATATTTAGAAAAAAAGTTTAGAACATAATGTAGTTTAAAAAATATTCATGTGCTAAAATACTTCGTAAGGTGTTTTAAAATGCCTTTAAAAGTTTTCTTTTTCCAGAAAGTTTCTGACCAACTCATTTATGCCCTAGTAAAACCTCAGAAAATTTCAAGAAAAAAATTACCTGAGAATTTTAGATAAAAGCAATGCCTAGGATCAGCTGCAGAGATTTTTTTCAATTAGGAAGTAGACATCAAAGACACCCATCATTTTTAATTTTTCCTTCTCTGGGAGGACTATCAATTTGGCAGTAACCATGTCTGTCAGAACCTTTGAACAAGACAAAGATATTTCTTAAAGATCTCTAGGCAATCTAACATGTAGTCAAAGTGTGGACCACGCTCTAAATTAGACTTTCATCTCTCTTTTTAGGAATCATTTTAGAAAAAGATACATGATCCAAATTAATCAAAAACAGAAAAGCAAAGGAAAATTTTTTGTGGTGTTGGTGGTTGCATGTCTTGGAGTCAGTTCAATTCATGATGATCCAGTATAAGTTCCTGAGGCTGTAAACTTTTATGGGAACAGAAAGCTTCATTTTTTCTCACAGAGTGGCTGGTAGATTTGAACTGTTGTCCTTGCTGTTTGCAGCCCAACTCATAACACACTATGCTACTAATATTCCTCTTTGTTTTGATAAGCGGTTAAGACCAGATGTTTCTACTATTTCTTCCAGAATCCTTTACATCATCTTAAACTCAAATGATACAGAAGAAAATAAATACATTTATTTACATATAAATACAACAAAATAATAACATCATTTGTATACTGAGTTGCTGGATTCTGGAGAAGTGATTAACTACTTATATTTGTCAGGAACCCAGCTTCAAATTGTGTATATTTGAATGAATTAGAAAAAAAAAATTATAACCCGCCATTTTGTATATGCATATATCCTACGCAAACTGCACCAAATACATTTTTAAAATGTGGGTATTAGTAATATTATTTACTGAACAAACTCACTCACTGCTATAATCTTTTATGTAATGAAGTAGTGAAGTTTGACTCAGAAGAAATATTCTCTGAGTCTACAAACCATGTTCAATATGATATCCACTGACCACAAGTGGCTATTGAGTACTTAAAATATATCTAGTACAAGCCAAAAATGGAGTTTTCAATTGGATTTTAATTTTTCATTGTAATTTAAATTTTAAGACTCAATTTGGAAAAAAATTAAATATATTTGAAAGCATTTTGTTGTGTGAATTTACTTTGTAGTTGTATATTTTATGAAACAAAACTGTACTTTAAGACCACCCACACTTGCTGATAATACCCACTTGACCTGGCTTCAATGACTGGATGATCAGAGCTCAACCCCAAGAAGGAAGAAGAGGAAAAAAGCATCATCTGATACAATTTTATGAACTTGACCTACATCTATGGATGCAGTAGCTCAAAAGAGGAAACAAATCCTTACTGCAAGAATTATTCGTACCCCCTCCACAAAAAGAGTAGACAGGGATGGGCAACTTGGACACTGGCTACCGAAAATGGGGGAGGGGAGGAGGCGCTACAAAGGCAAGAAGTGACTGGCTTACAAGTTTTCAAGAGGGAACCTAGATCCGGAGGGCGTGGAGGAAAGTAGAGTCTCCAGTGAGTAGTATCCAGCCTGTCTAGGATGGGCTGATGAAATGAGATACAGATGGGTCTCTTGTGATGCAATAGTGAATAATTGTTATCAGGACTGATTGTGAGGGTTGGAAATGTAAAGGTGGACATTTTATAGCAAGGAGGAGAGTGATTAACTTTCAGTCTAGGAGCGGAGGTCCCTGGGACCATCAATGGAGAAGAGCCTACCCAGAGAAGTAGTGATGCCAAAGATGGAGACAGAGACGATGATGTGAAGAGATGGAGTGGCTGGGAATTTGAGATCCAGAGAGGGAAAGGGGCTGTGTGCTGATGATCAGGGGCGGGGGGCAGAAGGGGGCGAGGACAGACTTGCAGGGTATACCCTTTGGTTGGTTGCTGATGCATGGACGGGATGGTAACTATGGCAATGAAACGATGTATGATAGGATGAATGTAAAGCTAATGTTCTCCCATGTAAACTATCACATAATTCACAAAAAAAAATTTATTTAAAAACAAATGTTTAGTAAAAATTAAGTGTCTAAAATGAGATGTACTGTAAGTGTAAAATGCAAAGCAAATGTCCAAGATTCAGCAGGGAAAAGGGAATGTAAACTATCTCAATAAATTTTATGTAAACTGAATACTGAAATAAGAATATTTTAACATACTATTACAAAATTTAATAAAAATAATTTTGCCTGATTTTTACTTATTAAAATATGGAGTATGCATTTTTAAAATTATATGTGTGGCTCCTATTATATTTCTACTGGACAGCAATATGAGTGACTGTAAGACCTACAGCTGTCATAACCATCCTTCTACCCGCATGAGGATAAGGACAATGGGAAATTCAAACAAAAGACAGGGAAATGGAGCAAGAGACCTGGCTGAAACCTCCTGTTCTCTATCAGAATGAGAGATATTTTTAGTTATAAGTAACAGTATATGGAATAGCTATTCCTTTTGTACAGTCTGTTTTGAGTTTGAAAATTACACTTGTCCACCATGAGTGATCTTACTGTCACTTGAAACACCAGTGGCATAGCTTTCAACTTCATAACAACACAAAGCCACACAGATATGACAAACTGAAGATTAAAGAATTCAGCCTTCATCATGAATTGCAACTCAGTGTAAGGAAAACAAAAGTCCTCACTACTGAATCAATAAGTAGCATGATAAACAGAGAAAAGATTGAAATTGTCAAGGATTTTATTTTACTGGTATCCACAATTCACTCTCATGGAAGCAGTAGTCAATCAACTGATGTATTACACTGGAGAAATCTGCTGCACAAGACTTCTTTAAAATGTCAAAGATCATAGATGTCACCTTGAGGACTAAGGTGCACCTGACCCAAGTCATAGTATTTTCATTTGCCTTGTATGTGTGTAAAACACAACAATAAATAAGGAATATCAGATAAGAATTGATGTATTTGAATAAGGTATTGATGAAGAATATTGAAAGTACCAGAAATGCAACCAAATCTGTCTTGGACGTATAGCCAAGTGTGCTTCTTAAAAGCAAGGATGGCAAGATTTCATCTCTTGTATTTTGGACATATTTCAGGAGGGACCAGTTCCTGGAAAGGACATCATATTGTTAAAATAGATAATCAACAAAAAAGAATAGCCCCACTGAGATAAATTGGCACAGTGGCTGGGCTCAAACAAAACAACAATTGTGAGGATGACACAATACCAGGCAGAGCTTCAATCTGTTGAGCATAGGGTCACTATGAGTTGGAAACAACTGGATAGTACATAACTACAATAGCAAAACCATCAGTAGATGCATTTTGTTCTTGATTGATGAAAGTGAACTTCAATTTTAAATTTATAAGATGTAAAATTTTTAAATGTACTTAATGTATTTATATAATTATAATTTTATAAACTCTATTTTAAACTGCAGTAGAAGCCTATGTTCGTATCACTGAAATAAAAGAAATTTTAATATTTGTCACTGTTATAACTATCATTTAAAAAACAATGTTACAAATAAATTTGATTTCACTTCTCCATTCATCCTGTATTAGTTATACACTTCTGCATAAAAATTACTCTAAAATTTAGTAACTTAAGAAAAAAAAATTATTATTTATCATTGTTGGAGTAAACAAACCTAAGTGCATCTTAACTAAGGTGATTACACATCAAAGTCTCACACAAGGCTGCAATAATCAAGGTGTAATATAGAACTATGGCTTCATCTAACACTTCACCTGGAGAAGGTCGTGCACTTGTCAGGATTTCACTATTATTATAATGAAATGTGCAAAGACAAAGAGTTAGAAAACCAAAATGAAGAACATACTCAACATTTCTCGAGCTGAAAGAACTAAAGAAAAAAATTCAATCCTTGTGTTATAATATTTAAGGATTCTATGAACTAAGTATTGAACAGTGCAGGAGACAGTAAAAGAAGATGGAAGAAATGCAATTGGTTGACAGTGGAAAAAAGTATCCATGAATGAATAGAACACCAATTGAGATGTTTCAACAAACTGATGCAATACTAGAAACACTCACTCATCTATGTCATAAAATTTGAAAGACAAGTACCTGGTCAACCAACTAGTGTTTGCCTATTCCATAATAAAGGTGATACAATGAAATGCTAAAATTATTGAATAGTATCATTAATATCACACACAAGTAAAATTTCACTAACATTAATTTAAAATGGTTTCAGCAGTGCATTGACTTAAAACTGTCAGAAATGCAGTTCAGATACAGAAGACAACATTGAAAGGAAAGATGTTATTGCTGCTTTCAAATGGATCTTGATAACAGAAGAGAATACCAAAGTCTTAATCATTTAGTGCTGCTATAACAGAAGTCTATTCTCTCACATTTTAGAAGACTAGAACTCCAAATTTGGAGAACTCACTTTAGAAAAATAACCTCATCTCCTTTCAGTTTCTGTAGACCCAGTATCTTGTGTGTCTTGGCATCTATTTTTCCCTGAATGTAAGAGCTTCACAGTACAGGAACTCAAAGGGCACACTTCAATTCTGGTTCTATTTTCTTATGGTAGTTGGTCATTCTGAAATCTGCCTATATATTTAGTCTGTTTTTTAACTCAAAATGGATTGACTCAAGATATAATCTAATCCAGCCACATTAACATCACAGAAGTGAGGATTTACAACAATAGGATAATTGTATCAGATCATGGCTGATCACATCAAATTACATAATGAGTGAAGTGATTGCATTATATTAGATCTTATCATGGGAGATTGCTGGTGTTGTTAAGTGCTGTTGGGTTGCTTCTGACCTATAGCGACCCTGTATAAGGTTTCCAAGGAGGGGCTGGTGAGCTTGAATCACCAACGTTCCAGTTCAAATGACTTTACAGTCCAGTGCATTAACCCACATTAATTCCCACCCAATAATTATCTAGGCCCAACCAAGTTGACACAAACCTTTAAGTATCAAAGTCCAACCCTTGTCAACTTGAAACCTATAAATATCTCCTTAAGTAATGCATAGTGTCTAAATAAACACAAGTGTAAAGTCATACTTGGTTCCTAACAGTATATAACTAACATGCATAAAACTGAAAATGTACTAAGCCCATTGTGGTATCTCAGAATTCTTACTAGTCCATATTCCATCCTGGGATAAACTTTTTCATCATCCGTAAATATACAATACAAGATATCAGCTTCCAAATACTATGGTTGAACAGGTAAAAGGTAGACATTTCCATTACAAACAGGCTCAATTGGAGAGAGAGAAGAGAAAATGGGCACCACACACAATAGAAATCCAGCAGAACAATTTATATTTGTGCTCAAGGCTTGAAAATAATCCTCTGTTCTCTGAAACCATATGTAGGCAATGGTCCTACCCTCTGGAATTTAGCAATGCTCTGGGTATTGTGTAGAAGACCCTTAACCATGGGCTTAAGCTGTGCTGTCCAATCCCACTGGAAAGACAACTTTGCTCCCTGAGCTTTGGGAAATCCCATTCTTCTAGTCCATCTGAGTGGTAACCTCACTGCCTCTGCACTAGTAGGCCCTGTCCTTCTGCCCACTTGGCCATTGCATTCCTACCATGTCAGCTTTGGCAGGAGATGTATTTTAATGGCAATGCCATACTCTGGAACTGAGATGGTGAAGAACATCCAATTTCTTGAAATTTAGGAAACTATGACCTTGCCCTTAGAAAGCCCAGAGATCAGGGGTCTACCTTTTGAGACAAAGACAGCTCTACTTCCACTGTTCCTGTATTTTCATCTTCTGCTTCCGAGTTCATTACTCCCTAGAAGAGGTCAGCCTAGTCTCTGCTCTGTTCAAAAAAGTGTTGCAGAGTTATTTTGGTTATGGATCTGGCTGGTACCTCAGGGTCAACAGCTGTTCTGTGGTAGAAAGATGAGGCTTTCTGCTCCCATAAAGATTTATAGCCTCAGAAACCCTGTGCAGGGACGCTATGAGTCAGAACAGACTCCACGGCACGTAAAAACACCAACAACATAAGCCCAGAGACATCTGGCTCTACCAGTTTACCTTGGCCTGAAGGCACGCAACTCTAAACTTCATGGGTCGCAGAGTCTAACTCAGCCAACAAATGTCCAGACGTAATCCTCTACACCAGGAATGCTCCTGCATGGAGGTGCTCAGCTCTCCCTCTATGTGCATCAGCTCCTGTGTCTGTCTTCTGGTTCTGCTGCTGCAATTTCTCTGCTGATCTGTGCTGTCTCCATGTTACAGTCATCCTCATTTCCTTCTGAGTCCTCATCAGAATTGCTTATTACTTGGATCCACAACTCACATCCGTGGAAAGAACAGTTAAGAAATCAAATGAATTTTTGCTTTGTTGCTTGCAGCTTCCTTGTTATTCTTCACGATAGCATAATATTCCATTGTGTGTATGTACCACAGTTTGTTTATCCATTCTTCAGTTGATGGGCACTTAGGCTGTCTCTGCCTTTTTACTATTGTAAATAGTGCTGCTATGAACATTGGTGTGCATATATCTACTCATGTTATAGCTCGTTTTTCTTAAGGGTAAATACCAAGCAGAGGAATTGCTGGATCATAAGGTATTTCTATTTCTCACCTTCTAAGGTCAGCGGTTCGAAACTACCAGCTGCTCCGCGGGAGAAAGATGAGGCTTTCTACTCCCGTAAAGATTTACACCCTCGGAAACCCTATACAGGGTCGCTATGGGTCGGAACCGACTCGAAGGCACATAACAACAACAACAAGGAAGCTCCATATTGCTTTCCAGAGAAGGTGGACCATTTTGCAATCCCATTAGCAATGCAGGAGCATCCCAGTCTCTCCACATCCTCGCCAGCATTTATTGTCCTCTACTGTTTTGATCTTTGCTGTTATTGCTGGTGTAAGATGATATCTCATTGTTGTTTTGATTTGCACCTCTCAAATGGCTAGTGATTGTGAACATTTCTTCATACGTTTGTTGGCTGCCCAGATCTCTTCCTTGGTGAAATGTCTGTTCATGTCCTGTGCGGGATGGCAAAACTGACCAATCACAATCATTGCTCTACAGTCACAACTAAGTCTGTTAGTAATCCCTTAAAACTGAATCATATAATTCTACAAGCATCTTCTCTTACCCAAACATCAGAAAAAGAGGCAATGCACCCCATCTATATGGCCTCATCCAATTGTTTGGTGGGAATTACAAAGACTATGGCTAGAAGAGCTATATTGAACGATTCACTGTATCACTCAAGCCTTTTGAGATCAGTTGTTTTCTGGACTCTCAGGTAAGTGTATTATTTCTTGTTGGACCAGAACAAATTCACAGGTGTGGTCTGACAGTTCTAGAATAAGACACACTGATTATTTCAATGATTACATCTATACAGCCAAAGATAAAGGTCACCTTGTTGTTGTTAAGTGCTGTTGAGTCAGTTCTGATGCCCAGTGACCCTCTCTAGGATTTCTGAGGAGCAGCTGGTGAGCTTGAACAGTCAACCTTGTGGTACGAACTAAATTTACAGTTCAGTGCATTAACATACAGCACTACATCAGGACTCCAAAGGCCACCTTGGTTAGGGTAAAATTAGGTTATTAATCCCACACCTCATAATTGTTTATTTTTAAAACAATTTTACATTATTTGAATATTAATTAATCATTATAGAGCTATTTTATATGATTCTGAACCTTCTTTAATATTTTTATTTCTTTTATTATGGCAACATAGTTTTGAAAGTCTAAGATAGCCTTACATAAGGAAATATGACACAAAATTAACATTTTTTTTTCTAGGACATTTGGACTTGCGTGTTTGTGTTATATCTTCTGTCATTCTGCATGTGTAAAATATCTTCAAAAGCATATATTTGCCTATCATAATTTTCCTTCATTTCCTGACTATGCTGAATAAATAAGACATTATAATTGAACAGTACTAAAATAGTTCAAGCTTTTAAAACTGCTGTAAAATCAGTGCCTATCAAAACCCCTTTTACCATTGAACATTTACTAGCCTACCAGTGCACAGTGGTCTCTTTCAAACTACTGGAAAATACAAATACAGTTTCTACTAGAAACACATGCTACAAGTAATTTGCTCTGTAGAGGTAGGCTTTTATTGAATGCGGTGATACAATGCCTGCACTGTTATTGATGGATAATCAATCTTAACATGCATTCTGCCAAGTCGTTACCTGCCAATGAGGAAATGGTTGTCATTCACAAAGTTAGTGAAATAATTTATTGTTATATAACTTCAAAATGTTGGAATTTTATTTTTTTTATAAACTTACCTAACATCTCCCTACTTTGTGCCAGTAAACCTTAATAAATTTTGAATAGACACTATCTTAAGTTCATGATTAATAGAACTATTCATCTTGAATGTACATCAGTATTAGCAATAAAATTTCCTCTTGATAATTAAACATTTAATTTATATAAAGATTACTTTTTACTTAACATTTAATGAACATCAACTTCGTTGCAGTCAGTGTGTCAAGTAGTTTTCACATATTAAGTTTCCTATTTCTTTCTCAAAGTTCTAAGGATATAGGATATCAATACACCCTGTTGTGCAAAGTAAACCTCACTAGGGGAGCGGCATGGCCTTCTTTTTCAATGATGTATGTAAGGAGTCTAGTTAAGTACCATGAACATAGTTGTTGTTGTGAAGTGCTGT
>NW_006408561.1:10854880-10877016 GCF_000296735.1 Chrysochloris asiatica | reverse complement strand
TATAGGGTTTCTGAGGAGCAGCTGGTGAGCTTGAACCGCCAACCTTGCAGTTCAAATGGCTTTGCAGTCTGGCACATTAACCCACAGCGCCACACCAGGACTCCGATACTGAATAAATATTGAAAGAATGGGTTGTTCTACCACTGTGGAAATAGGAATTAAAGTTGTATGTATAACATCCCATAATTTATAAGCCCAGAGCTATATTTTGAATGAATAATTTCTATCAAGTGAATAATACAACAAAATATAAACAAGCAGAGAATTTTCTCTGTCAACCATTTTCATATTCTGGAGGAGAAGAAATGATGGTAAAGGTTCCTTACCAACACCAAATAGTGAACATATTAAACTATGATATCCAGCAAGATACCTGGATCACGTGAATATTTTTTTATAATCAGAATGTGGAATGTACAAAGTATGAACTTAGGAAAATTGGAATTCATCAAAAATGGTACGGATCACATAAAGATTGATAGTGACAGCATTAGTGAGATGAACTACACAGGGAATGGCCATATTGAATTGACCAGTCACATGACTTATTATGCCAGGAATCATAATAAGAACTGGCATTGCCTTCATTGTCAATAAGAGCATTTCAAGATCTATCTTGAAGAACAATGCTGTCTCTGATAATATCAATAGATGTACAAAGAAGACCTACTCCAGTATTTTGCATCAGGCTATTGAAAGGGTTCACTACTCCTTTTCTAAATTTCCCCTTCCAAACATTTCTCATTCAGGATACCAAGTCAAATCTGTCAAATTGAAAGCATATGATCTGTGCATGTTTCACTTTGTCAACCATGACAGAACCAGTTTAAAAGGGCTTCTCTCTAAATTGGATGTTAGTAACCAGAGACTGTTACGTATGTTTGTGTATATATGCATATGTATGTGTGTGTGTGTATACTTATGGAAAGGGTTGATGACACTGTAGGATTAGCACTGGTCTGCTAACAGCAGGACTGATGTTTTGAACCCACAAGTCCTATGTGGGTAAAAGATAAGACTTTCTGCTTGTCTAAACATTTACAACCTCAGAAATCCAATATAGGGTTACTATGAGTCAAAACAGACTCAAAGACACTTAAGAACAATAACAACAAGAAAGATCAGTTTATTGTTTAAATTTACACACCAAGTCAATAATCATGAAATTGAAGAATTACCCTAACTTCTTCAGTCTGAAATTGATCAAACAAGCAATAAAGATGTATTGATAATTTCGGGTGATTAGAATGCAAAAGTTGGATACAAAAAAGAAGTATCAGTAGTTGGAAATTATGATATTGGTGTTAGAAATTATGGTGGCGATTTCATGATAGAATTTTGCACTATAAACGATTTATTCATTGCAAATACCTTTATGCAACAACATGGATGGCTACTGTACTCATAGAGCTATCTGATGAAACACACAGAATCAAAACAGCTATAGCTGTGGAAAAAGATGATATCATCAGCCAAAAGAAAGCTAATGGTCAACTGTGTAATAAACAATCAATTGCTCATATGCAAGTTCAGATTGAGGATGAAAAAGAAAAAGATAATAATATAAGTCCACAAGAGCCAGATATGACCTTGAGCATATCCAACCTGAATTTAGACACCAACTCAAGAATAGATTTGATGCATTAAACACTAATGATCAAAGACCAGAGGAATTGTGGGATAACATCAAGAACATCATACATGAAGCAAGCAAGAGGTCATTAAAAAGACAGGAAAGAAAGAAGAGACCAAAGTGGATGTCAGAAGAGACTTTGAAACTTAGTCTTGAATGTAGAGAAGCTGAAGTGACTGGAAGAAATGATGATGCAAAGGAGCTGAACAGAAACTTTCAAAGGGCAGTGGGAGAAAACAAGTATCGTAATGAAATGTGCAAAGCCCTGTAGTTTAAAAATCAAAAGGAAAGAGCATGATAAGCACTTTTAAAGATGATAGAACTGAAGAAAAACATCCAAGCCTTGATTCACAATATAGAAGAATTTTATATGCAAAATATTGAATGAGGCAGAAAACCTCAAAAGGAAATGGAAGATACAAATCGATGCTGCTGATGGTGATTCTCCCCACTTGTAGTATTAGAGGTGGTCAGACGTTCCTGCTGTGCCATTTTTACATGACAAAATTCATGATTTTAAATAAATACTTAAAAGCCACAAAAAAATACCACTTAGGTTCATGAAAATGATGTCTGAAAATAGCATACCATGTGAGTATGCCCAATAATTTTGGTAAATACATACTGAGAGTAGAAGTTTTAAGGAACTACATATTTGCTTTTCCCCATGTTAAAACTGTCTGAAAACTGGGAGATCTTGTCTATTGATTAGTGCGTTATTTAAATAAAGTGTTGACTCCAGTGCTTAGTATTTGTAGACACCTTTATTTAATATAGATGGTGACATTTTGAAATACTCAATAACTTAGATTTTCAGTCTAAAATTTTATTTTATTTCCCCAAATAAGGTACACAGAACTCAAACTCTATGGGATGTAAAAAGTTATTAATTGAAAGTAACATTTTGGGGCCATTGTGAAATCTGTGGTAAAATAAAATAGGATTTTATGATGTTTGTTTTTTATTTCATTTTGTTTTGCTTCGTTTTGAATGCAGAACATCTTAGCGCATTTAACATACCAATGTGTGGTGTGAGTTACCAAAAGTGGAGGGACGCTTAGCAGTATTTTCTGAATCTATTTGGACCTGAAAATTTGTTTTTCTCCAATAAAACATCTTACTATTATGTGAAACACACTTTAAGATTTAGAGAACAGTACACTTATCTTCATTCCACTAACATTTCTCAATTGTTGGTTTCTGTAATTTGTGATTTTCTCACTATTTAAACTGTTATAATTGTAAGAGGATAAATCTTGTGTGGCACTGTGGGCTAATGCGTCAGACTGCAAACTCATTTGAACTGCTAGGTCGGTGGTTCAAACTCACCAGCCACTCCTCGGAAACCCTATACAGGGTTGCTATAGGTTGGAACTGACTCAATGGCACTTAACAACAACAACATATATAAGTATGAAGGTGTTTACAAAAATTTGTGGAAAATGGAATGAAGAGTTAAGGATAATGGAAGTTTTCTATGAAGTTTTTGAAATAAACATATATACACATGTGTGTGTATATATATGTATATACATATATATGTATATACATATATATACGTGTGTGTGTGTGTGTGAATATTTATATATCCTTATGTGTGCACATACATACTTAAGATTTATAAGAACAAAACAAAAACTGGAAGGTGAATATAGAGTGAAAATTTTGCAAATATTCTGATATCTACCTTTTCAAGTTTCCCTCAAGGTTTTAGAAAGTAACAAAGCTATTATTTATGAGGGAATTTTGTGCTCATGATTTATGCAGGGAACATTCTCAGGAGAAACCCGGAGGAAATAAGAGTAACAGACTAAGGAAGAGAAAGGAGCTGTACATTCCATGATTTCAGGTAACGCTAACATTTCTCTCATAACCTGGATGCTCTGGAGCATAAATGAGAGAAGGTCAGTCATGACTTGAGGTAAGGCAGCAAAGGTTTTCTACAACCCCTTTCACTCCAGTAAGTCATGGACTGTGCACTGTGTGTGAGAGGGGAAAGGCAGAGCATTAGTGCAACTCCCTTTCAGGAAAGTGAGAGATGGCTTTCAGAGCATTAAGTCAGATCTTTCAGAGAATGTTGACTCTGAAAGACAATGATAGAGCAGTTAAAGCATCTGGGAGGGACAGCAAAAACATATGATATGAGCATGCAACCTGCTTTTATTTGGGGATCTATGTCAATTGCTCCAAAAATTCTGGAAAATTTGCATGCAAATAACATATCTCACCCTCTCACAACCAGTGCAATAGACAATTCTTGTGAAAGTTGAAACCCTGTAGGTACAGCTACAAAAACCTTGATTATTCCCAGTAATCTTAAAATAGACTTTGTTTCCTCTAAACTTAAAGCTGATATATTGTCTCATAATATATTGTAAAATAGGTTTCAGAATTCAAAATTAATTTCAGGTTAGTATATATCTTCTACATTTTACTCTCAACAACAGAATTTTCTATGGCAAACTTCTGCATTGTTTATTGTGGAGATCCAAAATTTAGGAAGACATAGAGAAATACCATAGAAAATCCAAGAGATGATCAATCTATTAGTAGAGACTCGCTTTGTAGAATAAATAAGTTTGAGTACTTTTTTCCTTATTGATGAGAGTACAAAAGCTCCCTTTGAAAATGTGTTATAATCTCAAAGGATGGAAAAATAAATCTCTAGGATTACCCGCTTTTTAGAGATCATCTTGTGCTTTTTCTCCAGACAAGTAAATGAGGAACAGAATATGAAGTTAGGTGAGAATAGAGGAATATACACACGTAAGTTAAATTTAACTTTACATTTTTAAGTTTTAACACCTTGATCAGCAATTATTTTTTGTTGGAACTTAATACAAAATCATTTATATACAATACATTATTAATGTTGAAATTTTATTGCTCATGGTTCTAAATTCAACTCAAAAAATGCCATAAATGCAATTTTCCAGTACAAGTTATATTAAAAAGAAAATAGAAAACAGATTATTAAGAACAAAATGTAGCCATGATTAAAATAAAAATGTTTAGCATTACAAATCTTTGAAGAAAATGATAATGATGACCTCAATAACAACATTGGCATATTAACAAACATAATCTTCTAAATAACTCTATGAAGCCAGTATTATTATTATTCCTATTTTACTTATAAGGAGACAAGAATCTGAACTCCGTCTTTCTGGCTCAGTAATTGGGTTCTCAACCACTATACTCTTCTGTTGACCTAATGTACTGTCAACACCTGACATCTAACTATTATTTAAAGCAGTTAAATATGCATTTGAACTATTTTCATAAACACTTTTCAGAGACTTATGAGTAGAACATTTTTTGATAATATTCTTGGTTTATATGTAAACATTAAAAAGTGGATCACTGTTGTAGTTGTTAAGTGCTGTCTAGTCAGTTCCAAATTATAGCGACATGGCATAGGGTTTCTGAGAAGTTACTGGTGGGCTTGAACCACTGACCTTGTGGTCTAGTTCTTATGCTACAGTGCCACACCAGGACTCAGTGGATCATATTAGATACAATTTTGTAGTCAAGTGGAAATTCATGTGTTTTTAGCATGTATCTTGATTAGTTTTAAGTAAAGTTATTTGTTGTTTGAAAATCAATATGATGATAATGATCCAGTGTCAAAGGGCATATACCTGTTGTGGATTTTGCAATTAGTGAAGGAATATGTAGGCTAAAATAATCATTCTTAGGAGAAAGGGCAATGACAGAGAAGTCAGGTGTCTAAGGTGAAATTTATGCTTTGTAAGTCATTAGACTTTAGCCAGGTCACCTAACTTAATGAGAATTATTTCCCTCTCTTTTAAAGTGAGGAGGTTGGAATGTGACCTAGATCAACTTTAAGATTCCCTCAAGTCTATTCTAGTGTTCTATGATTCTATGACCTAGGCCTCAATGTTGTTGTTGTTAGTTGCCATCGAGTCGGTACCAACCCATAGCGACCTGATACACAACAGAACAAAGCACTGCCAGATTCTGAGCTGTGCTAATAATCATAACTGGAGTCCTAGTGTGGTGCTGTGGAGTAATGTGCCAGACTGCAAAGTCATTTGAACTTCAAGGTCGGTGGTTCAAGCTCACCAACTGCTCCTTGGTCACTATAGGTCGGAACCGACTCAGCACTTTACAACAACAACAATAATCACAACTTGGCACAAATGAAATATATTAGGCTGCTTTTTGTATGCTACAGATATTATTAGATTTGAAATTCTGATTTTCAATACTCATTTTAAGATCCTGTTCTTGCTTCTCTGTGCTCATTCTGTTAAGAAATCTTTGTGCTTAGAAAAGAACCTAAGTACATGGAGTGTATAGGGATAGTCTTTCCAAACATTTAAAACGTGTTTAACTGCAAGGATTAAAGGTAACTAATAATAATAATTAAAAAGCATACAATTTAAAAACAAAACATAAGTCAGCCAAGGTATCAGCTGCTCTGTGCCTGAACTGGAAAGAGATATAAAATACATTATCATATCTTATCCATGCAGACAAGTTATGTAAGTGTCAAGAGAGAAGAATGACTTTGGACATGCCCTCTGGAAAAGATGTCCTTACTCGGCATTCTTTTACTGTGATCCTTGAACAGTGTGCCTGAGCAGTAGGAAGCAGGCTAGAACAATTGGAAAACACTGAATTAGTGGGAGGAAAGGGAGGAATATGCAACAGCTGAAACAAAATGAACTTTTATGCCGAGAAAAGCAGCTTAGTTACAACTCTCTGAGCTCAGACGTCAATCCATCTACAAGCAGGACAAGTGTGGGTGATATATGGAAAGGATATTTTAAAATCTGCTTGAGCTTGCCAATCTGGAGATTCGCCCAGGAAAGAGAGCTTCAGAAAAATCATGATGGAAACAAACAAATTTTATCATATTTATGCAGAAGTTGGGAGCCCAGAAACTAGTTGGACAGAATTCCATTGCTAAGCAGATAAAGACTTGATCATCAACAATTATTATGACAGATAATTCTTCTAATAATTTTTTCTTCCTCCGAAGTCTGTTGCAATGATTTAATAAATGTGTATTAATTTTGTATAATATGATGATGAAAATAAAATTCTTTCCTGATGTGTCCCTATAAAGCTAAACCTGCTTTCAAATAACTTACTGAATCTTCAATCAGTTTTCTAATGTGGCTAAGCTGTCAAATAGAAATATTAGGAACATTTCTTTCTAAAGTCGGAAACAATTCATTTTTGATTGCTCAAGAAAACTACAAAAGCCAAGTGTTATATTCATTTATAGTGCAGATATGTTTAATATCTTGAATTATGAAAAATATGTAAATGACAGTTACAACAGTGTGCCTTTTCTGTAATCTAAACAGAAAATCTTACTGTCAGTAAAGTGATGTCAATACATTGACCAAATAATAAAGATAATGTTGATGTTTATTGACTGTGTATGTAATTGTCTTTTTCAAACATCAGTTGAATCATTATGATTTCTAAATGAGATATTTTTGATGAAAATGCATCGCACAGACAAGTGGAGCTATTTCCAATAATATTGTAACAGCTTCAAAGAGGCACTGTGGCATTATAGAGAAGCATAGGATTTTTGGTGTCAGTCCCAGATAGCTATAGTTTTAATGTGTTGAATCACTGCTAGTGATGACATGAGTGATTAGATTTTACAATACAACTTAATTTGAAAGAAGGAGACATTCTTATTCAAGAACTTAGTGAAAGTTTCTGAACAGAGTTATAAAGGATGAAAATGTGTCAAAAAGTTTTCAGATAACTTATTTTTTAATAAAAAAAGAACATTTAGGATATAGTAATCGTTTTCCCAGGCAATAAGATAGCTGTGAGTTAATGAAAATACTCCAAATGGAGTGTAACTAATCATATTTATTTTTGAAAATATATCTAATATTTAGCTAGTGAGATGGACATCCTAATGGCTTATTTAATTAAGGAGCTAAATCCTGGTATCTCAAGTTATAGTGATATTTTTTCTTTGAATTCCATAGAAACCAAAATATAGATAAAAATTTGATTAAGGTTTAATTGGCTTGTGTTCTTTTGTAGTGTGTTAATTATTATCTGGTGTGGAACTGCAGGTTAATGTGCTGGATTGAAAGGTCAGTTTGAACTACATGGTAGGTGGTTCAAGCTTACCAGTCATGCCCCGAAACCCTATACAGTTTCTCTATGAATTGGAGGCACTTAACAACAACAAAAGTAATTAGCTATATATTCACTTTAAAAGACCAGAATTAAAATGGTGAGACAGCTATCAGGAATCACTTCTGGTAATCAGGTAACAATGATTATTGCACTCGGTCAATGAGGTTATTTTTTTAGATTATACGGTGATGAAATGTAGAATAAATTCTTATCAAATCTAAGAAAATGGAAGAAGACAATTTCAAATTAAATGTAGTATTTCTACAATAGCTGTTTGGTAAAATGCTGGAAAATATTTTATTTTTTTATTGTGAATTATGTGAGAGTTACATGGGAGAACATTAGTTTTGCATTCATCTGATTGTATATCATTTCATTGCCATGGTTATAATCCCCTCTATATATCATCAACCAATCAAAGGTTACAGCCTGCAAGCCTGCCCCCCTGGTCCTCAGCACACAGCCCCTCTCGCTCTCTGGGTCTAGAGTTCCCAGTCGCTCCATCTCTCCACATCGTTGTCTCTGCCTCCATCTCTGGCATCACCATTTCTCTGGGTAGGGTCCCACACTGTTCTCCCTTGATGATGCCAGGTACCTCTGCTCCTGGACTGCAAAGTCAATCACTCCCCTCCTTTTGCTAGAAAATGTTTACGTTTACATTTCCAACTCTCACAGCCAGTCCGGATAGCAATTACTCACTATTGTATCACAAGAGACCTATCCACATTTCCTTTCATCAACCAGCCCAGACAGCTTGGATACTACTCAGTGGAGATTCTACCTTCCTCAACATCCTCTAGATCTAGTTTCCCTCTTGAAAGCTTATAAGCCAGTCACTTCTTGCCTTTGTAGCCCCCCCCCACCCCCATTTTGGGTAGCCAATGTTCAAGTTGCCAATCTCTATCTACTCTATGTATGGAAGGGGTGGGTATGATCCTTGCTGTAAAGATTTGTTCCCTCTTTTGAGCTACTGCATCCATAGGTGTAGGTGAAGTTAATCAAAATTTTATCAGATTACTCTTTTTTTTCCCCTCTTCTTTCTTCTTCTAGTTGAGCTCTGATCATCCAGTCATTGAAGTCAGGTCAAGTGGGTATTATCTGCATGTATGGGTTTTCTTATGCATATGCCCTCTCTTCTTATCAGCTGGATGCTTCACTCTTCACTCTAGTCCTCTATGACTATGGCACTGACTCTGGGCCCAAGAGTCCCCAGGTCTTGCCACACTGCTGGCCAACCAGGGTTCACAGGAGTCTATTGAATGTTCTAGGGCTTAGCTTGCAGCTTCATTGCTGTTTTTCCCTCACTTCTCCTTATTGGTGATGAAAGTGGTCACCAATCAGAGTGCATGTCTGCTCATGTATTCCCATTAAGTCTTAGTCTTGGAAGGGGGTTTGTTCTAAGGGGACCCGACACTTGCCTTGATGTCTCCTGGGTGAACAACTTGCTTGTTCTTGTAGTAATCAGATGGACTGCCATTATTATTTTGTATTTTTCCTGTCAGGTTTTCTTTCAAGAACTATCTTCTGTTCTTTATGCTGCTCCAGGCTGGTCTGCTTGTCTTTTCAAGTGGAAATTGCCCACCTCAGAAGATTCTGGATGCTGTTCAGGATTCCACCTATAGTCGTATGCAATGCTTAAGCTCTGCAGGAAGATCCTTCACTGGGCACATTGTAGCCCCATTTTAGGTATCCAATCAGTTTTAGGCAGAAGACAGACTTACAATCTTTCTATGGTGATATTTCTAGATATTCCTTTCTCTTCCCCTCAAGTGTCTATTTTATAATGGTATGCCAGGGAAACCAAGATTCAAAAGACAGCCAAGCATCTTAACATTATTTTCCCCCTTTTGCCCATTCCATCCATGTCTCAATCCCTGTGTCTCAGAGCCCTGTGTTTCCAATGTTGTGCATACCTCATTATTTATCTCTGTCCCATTTATTCCATGCAAACCTGTCTAATTGTTTTCCCATCTGCCTTGTTCTTCCATTCCCCTCCCCCTTCTTGTGTATTGCCCCCCTCCCTAGCACCCAAACTATCAAGTATTTCATTTTTATCACTACTTGCTGTTGTTATTAAGTGCTATAGACTCAGTTCTGACTCATAGATAAGGTTTATAGGGTTTCCAAGGAGTAGCTGGAGAGTTTGAACTGTCCACTTTACGGTTCAAACTGACCTTGCAGTCGCCACACTAGGGCTCCTTATCATTGCTTAGTACCCTTAAAGTACCTGTAAATTTAGGGGCAGTTCTAATATATTCTTTTTACAATGATTTAAAATAAGTAGCACAAGACATGGTTTGTTTTTGAGGAAACCATGTTTTCTACATTTTGCTGTTTGGAATAGGCTTGTTATAGAGAATATATTTGTAATTTAGTTTTATAGATATATTATATAATTCCAACTATCCCCCAAAGTCATTTGTGGAAAATTGGGATTGTGTTTGCTATATGCACCTTGCTTAGGATCTTACAAGACAGGTACTCAGTAAAGAATTGTTCTACAATTGAATGAAGGCATTAACCCACAGCTAGGCACTAGGAGTGAAGGGGAATTCAAACTCAAGATACTGACTCCTTTCTTAGTGATTAGGGACTATTTGTATGTGAATTTATAAATGACTATGTAAGAACATCATAATTAATAAATATGTTTCTCAAAATTAAAAATTACTATTTCAACAGGTTATTCTTTTGGAGCATGATGACTTTGTAGGATAAGCATTGGGCTGCAAACCTCAAGGTTGGCAGTGAGTTCACAAGTCCCTTTGCATGAGAAAGATGAGACTTTCAGCTCCTATAATGCTTTATGGCCTTGAAAATCTTACACTGGGTCTCTATGATTCAGAATCAACTCCATAGCAACCAATAACAACAGCAAACTGTTTTTTATAGTGAAGAGTTTGAATAAATAATTTGATTTGTTCATGAGATGTAAATCCATAATTGCTATTTATGCAGATAGATGTCTATTGCATTATCAAGGTTTGTGAGAGGTCCTGGCTAGGAACACTGAGTCAATTCACACAGGAAACAAAACACAATTTTTCAAGGAAACTTTATTTTCCCAGAGAATTTTTGTACCAACTCAAATTGAAAATGTTTTCTTTATTATAAAGGAAATGTCCAGAACCATATGTGAGCAGTATAAGCCCTTTCTCACATCAAATCTTAATTCATCAGTTGCCCAGTTGGTCACTATCTTCATATATATTATGGAAAGAATTAAGTATTGTCTACATTTCCTTGAAGGTTAGCGAAATAGCAATAATTTTTTTATTTTTTAGTAAAAAACACAGGGAGTTTATTATTTCCAACACAGGGCAGGTCTTCATGGGGTGGTGGGAGGTGGCTTTGGGCCCCTACTGCAGGCAATGAGTGGGTTCCGCAGGACCACGATGACAGAGTCCCCACGTAGGAACATCTTGGAGATGTAGCGGTCCTTGTTGACGGGCTTGGATTTCTTCTTGCCCTTGCCACTCTTGGGGACTTGGGTCCATAGCTATTTCACATTCTCCAGAACCATGTTGTAAAGCCTTGACCCCGCCCATTAGCTTCTTGTTGTTGGGACAGTTGATGAGCACTTGGGTGTTGCTCTTAACCAACTGTGTGACCACCGACAGGGGACGCGTGTTAAACTCCTCCTCCTCCCGCCTCTGTAGCTCCTCTGGGGTCATCTCACTCTTGGGCTTGTTGAGGAGTCTCATGGTGATGGCAGCGTTCTCCGGTCACAAGCGTTTCCTCCGCGTTGCTTCTGCCTTTGCTGCAACCAGTTTTTATATACTTTATTTCTTATAATTCTGGAAAAAAAAGTCCTTGAGATTTATATCAATATCCCCAATTGAGATGTAGTGAAGTGAGACAAAGAAGGAATTTGAAACTCTATCTGTTTAATTTAAAAATGTAATCTTTATTTTAGGAGGATTAGAGGAGGTGGTTGTATACCTATTAAATTGATCTATAAAAAGAAAATAAAACTTTTAAAAACCATAACAACAGTGAATAAGCTTTAGTTCTAAATAGATTCTCTTTAATCATTAATGCCTAAAATCAAGGATGACACACACTTTTGTAACCTTTATCCTAACATAATAAGAATATGAAAAAAATAATGTTGGTTCTGGAAGCCAACATAATTGTATATGTAATGTGGAAATTATTGAATAAGGTTATATAATTCATTCTTTCAGGTACCACATTTGGTTGAATAGAGACCTCGCATTGCAGTGGATTACTTAATAAGATCCTTCAAACCATAGGCCTGCATTTTGTGATGTACCAGTGTAAATCCTAGCCTCTACGCCTGTGGTTATGGTGCCATTTTGGAGTGAGTTATCTGTTACGTTAAAGAGACAGGATTAGGTGGGATGTAACTTGAGTCCTCACCTTACTGAATAGTGTGACTCAAGTTACCACCCTTAGTTTCCTTGGTAGTGTGGTCTGCAAATTATACATTGTGTTTGTTATCTGTGTTGAAACAACAACAACAAAAAATAACTTCTTGTTTTAAGCTGTTCTCTTATTGGGTAAATGGACAACTTCCTGATTAATTAAAAAACATGTGAGGCTGGGGTTTCAAAACTTGCTGAGACCAGATCTGGCCTGCCTAACATGTTCAGTAATGAACATGTCATCAACCTAACCTTTTAACACATGAGGCTGAAAATATACCTCCATCAACCTGGGTAAAATGCTATCTTTGTGAACCTCTTTTCCAGCAGAGGATGTACAAAAGACTCATGAACATCAATCATATGCCAATTACCACCCTAGAAGAAACCTAATAAAATATCCCTGTCCTAGGACAAGGGAAGACATCTTGATGACATGAGTCCTATGGCACTTCTTTGCTTGGCCAACAAACTAATAATTATTCCTTTTACTTCTGACTGTTTTGAATTTTTGTAGTCATACCAAGGGTAATGTGGGAGATCATGGTAACACTTTGGAAAAGTTTACCCTCTTGCTGTGAATCCCTCATCTGGATCTACTCTTTTTAACCTCCAGTTCTTGGGGCTTGAGACAGTGGTCTATCGCCTGACCTGATTTGCTGGCCTCTACAACAAAGTGAGTCATTTCTTTGATGGTTTGTGAATTCTGTGAGACCTTGATGCAAATTACAAGTCCTATGGCATGAGGTAGAATACTGAATGGAGGAGTAGTAGTCTATATCAGAGATGATGATGTGGTACAGAAATTTGGAAATGTTGGATATGTGGGACATTCTTCTAAAACATATTATTCTTGCAGGCCCTGAAAGACTTATTTGCATACTAACGTGTTTGAATTCTAACCCAAGAAACCTGTGAAGATGAGATTATTTGGAAGTAAGTTTGTGTAGTTGCAATTATGTTAAAGATATGGAGATTAAATCATCTAGGAATTAGAGTACACAATAAATCCATGACTGATATCATAAAGAAAAGGAGGAGATTTGAGACAGATATACAGAGTACGAGGCCATGTAAAGATGGGGAAGAGACTAAATAGCAATCCTTGGTCAAACAGTTCCAAAGATAATGCTCAAAATCCAGGAAAGAAGCATATTATGGTTTTTCTATAAGATTTTCTGGAAAAACCCCCATTCTGCCTGAATTTTAGACTTTTGTACTAGAAGACTATTTTAAATAACCAAGTTTATGGTAATTTGTTATGACAGTTCTAGGATACTAATCAGAAACAATATATAAGTACTAACTAAGCCATAAAAAGATCTGTACCTTATCTGGAGTCATGTGTGACATTGTAGGACCAGCACTGGACTGTGAGCCAAAAGGTCAGCAGTTCAAACTCACCAGTTCCTTCTTGAAAACCCTACATACGGTTACTTTTGGTTGGAACAGACTTTATAGGATTTAAAAACAAACAAGTGACACATTAGAGGAATCCTGTGGCACAGTCATAAAGCACTCAGTTGGTGGTTTGAATTCACCAACCACTTAGTGGGAAAAATAGGTAGCAGTCTACATGAAAATAACAGTCTTGAAAATCCTATGTTGTATTACTATACTCTGTCCCACAGGGCCATTATGAGTCAGGATTGACTTGATGATAGTGAGGTTTTTAGTGAGATTGGGTAGTTAAATTGTTGGTGTTTCTATTTCTTTATATGTAAAATTAGGATAATAATAGTACTTCATACATTGATAATATTACCAAATAAAATGATCCACCAGAACCTTTAAATAAAGTTTCTGGCACATTATTAATGCCTTATAAATGTCATCTTCTATTTCTGATATGTTGTTGTTGTTAAGTGCTGTGAGGTTTTTTTCTGACTCATAGCAAATTGTTTAGGGTTTCTGAGGAGCAGCTGGTGTGTTTCAACTGCTGACCTTATGATTCTTATCCACTATGCTTATCTTATAGTGCCAAACCATATCCAATAGTGCCAAACTCCTGTTATAGGGCACGATTAATGTAACGTAACTACAGCTGGTAGTTTTGAAATGCTGACCTTGAAGTTAGCAGCCTGACATGTAACCACTAGGCTACTAGAGTTTCTTAATCTATCTCTATCTTTATCACCTATACATATAACTATACCTATACCTAAACTTATACTTAACCCTATACCTATACCTAACGCTATACCTATATCTATATCTATGTCTATGTCTAAATCTAAATCTAGGAGTCCTGGTGTGGCACTATGGGCTAATGCATCAGACTGCAAAGTCGTTTGAACTACATGGTCAGTGGTTCAAGCTCACCAGCTGCTACTTGGAAACCCTATACAGGGTCGCTTATAGGTTGGAACCGACTCGACGGCACTTAACAACAACAAAAACGTCTATATCTATATATCACTCAATATATCTTTCAATATATCTATATATCTATATGGAGCTCTAGTAGCATAGTGGTTACAAATCGGGCTGCTAACCTCAGGGTCAGCAGTTTGAAACTACCAGCTGTCCTGTAAGAGAAAGAGGTGCCTTTCTGCTCCCGTAAAGATTTACAGCCTTGGAAACCCAGTGTAGGGTCGATATGAGTCAGAACCGACTCCATGGCACATAAGAACAACAACAATATATATAATATGTATATATACATATTGCAAATACATACATATATATATATACCCATCACTTATCCATCAGTTTTGACTGGAAGAGATCCAGATTTGTGTCCATTCCAAAGAATGGTGACTCAATGGAATGCGCAAATAATTGGACAATATCATTGATATCCCACGTGAGTAAAGTTTTACTTAAGATAATACAAAACAGACTACAATCATACATTGACAGAAAACTTCCAGAGGTTCAAGCTGGATTCAGAAATGGATGTGGAATGAGAGATATAACTGCTGACATCAGATGAATCTTGGCAGAAAGCAGAGAATACCAGAAATGTGTTTACCTGTGCTTTATTGACTGTGCAAAGGCATTCTATTTTGTGGATCACAGCAAGCTATGGACAACATTGTGAATGAGTATTCTGGAACACTTAATCATGCTCATGAGGAACTTGTACATAGATAAAGAAGCAGTTGTTCCAACAGAAAAAGGGACATGGAATGGTTTAAAATTAGGAAACGTATGCACCAAGGTTGTATTCTTTCACCATATTTATTCATTCTGTAGGCTGTACAAATAATATGAGAAGCTGGGTTATATGATGAAAAACAGCATCAGGATTGGAGGAAGACTCGTTAACAATCTGCGATATACAGATGATAGAAACTTGCTTGCTGAAAGTGAATAGGACTTAAAATATTTACTGATGAAGATCAAAGACAGTAGCCTTTGGTATGGGTTGCATCTAAATGTAAAGAAAACAAAAATACTCACAATGGACCAAGAAACAACATGCATATATGTATGGAAAAAAGGTTGAATTTGTCAAAGACTTCATATTGCTCAGATCAACCATCAACACTCTTGGACACAGCCATCAAGAAATCAAATGACATTGCATTAGGCAAATCTGCTACACAAAACCTTTGTAAAGTGTCTGAAGAGAAAAGATGTCAGTTTAAGGACTAAGATGTGCCTGACCCAAGCCATGGTATTTTCAATAACCTCATGTGAAAGTTAGTGAATAAGGAAGACTGTAGAAGAATTGATGTCTTTGAGTTATGGTGTTGGAGGAGAATATTGAACTGTCATGGACTGCCTAAAGAACAAACAGATTTTTGTGAAATAAGCACAGCCAGAGTGCTCCTTAGAAGCCAGGATGGTCAGACTTCATCTTTCATACTTCTGACATAAGAAGGGGACCAGTCACTGAAGAAAAGTATCATGTTTGGTAAAGTAGAGTGTTGGAGAAAAAGAGGAAGAAACCCAAAAAGATGGAGTTGACAGAGTGACAGCAGCAATAGGGTCAAGCATAGCAATGACTGTGAGGTTGGCCCAGGATTGGGCACTATTTTGTTCTGTTGTGCATATGGTCATTATGAACCAGTACTGATTCAATGGCACATAAAGCAACAACAGCAACATATATATAATTTAATTAAAATATTAAGTTATTTTACATAGGCTAAATCTTTCAACTGTGAAAATCTTTCAACTGTGGATATTTGTTCTTGTTGTTGTTGTTGTTAGTTGCCATAGAGTCAGTATTGACTCATAATGACCTTATGCACAACAAAACAGAACATTGCCCATTCCTGTGCAAACTGCAAAATCATTGTTACACCTGAACTCATTGCTACTGTAGTAGTGCCAATTTATCTCATTGGGATCTTCCTCTCTGTGGCTGACCCTTTGCTTTACCAAACACATTATACATCTCCCAGGACTGGTCCCCTGATAATATGTCTGAATTATGTGAAATGAAGTCTGGACATCCTGGCTTTTAAGGAGCATTCTGGGTGTAATTCTTCTAATACTGACTCCTTTGTTCTTGCAGTCGACGGTACATTTAATAATCTCTTCCAACACTGTAATCCAAATTTAACAGTTCTTCTATGGTCTTCCTTATTCACTGTCCAACTTTCACATGCATACAAGGCTATTGAAAGTAACATGGCTTGGGTCAGGCACAGCTTAATTCTCAAATCTTTGCTCTTGATCACTTTAAAGAAGGCTTTTTCAGCAGATTTGCCAAATGCAGTACATCATTTGATTTCTTGGCTGCTGCAAAATGAAGTATTTGACAACTTCAATCTTTTGTTTATTTATCTTGATGTTATTTATTGTTCCAGAGGGGAGACTTCTTGTTTTTTTTATATTCAGATTCAAACCATACTGAATTATATGAAGAAGAATGTGGCATCAGGATTACAGGAAGACTCATTAACAACCTGTGATATGCAGATTGTACATTGTAAACCCAATGTATTCAAAATTACGTACCAACCATTAAAGCGAGTAAGGAAGAAATAGAAGAATTCTTCCAACTTTTCAATCTGAAATTGATCAAATATGCAATAAAGATGCATTGATCATTACTGATGATTGGAATGCAAAGGTTTGGAGCAAAGAGGAAGGATCAGTAGTTGGAAAATATGATAGAAATGATGCTGGAGATTGCATGATAGAATTCTGCAAACTCAATGATTTGTTCATTTCAAATACCTTCTTTAGACAGCATAAGAGATGACTACACACATGGACCTCACAAGATGGAATACATAGAAACCAAATTGACTACATCTACAGAAAGGGATGATGGAAAAGCTCCATATCATCAGTCAAAACAAGGCCAGGGGCAGATTGTGGAACAGACCATCAATTACTCATATGCAAATTCAAACTGAAGCTGAAGAAAATGGAAACAAATCTACGACAACCAAAATATGACCTTGAATATATCCCACCTGAATTTAGAGATCATCTGAAAACAGATTTGATACATTAAACACCAAAGACCAGAAGAGTTGTGGGATGACATCAAGAACAGCATACATGAAGAAATTAAAAAGTAATTAAGAAGACAGGAAAGATGGAAAAGGTCAAAATGGATGTCAGAAGAGACACTGAAACTTGCTCTCCAGCATAGAGATGCTAAAGCAAATGGAAGAAATGAGGAGGTCCAAGAGCTGAACAGAAAATTTCAGAGATCAGCTCTAGAAGATAAAGCCAAATATTACAACAAAATGTGCAAAGATCTGGAATCAGAAAACCAAAACGGAAGAACACGCTTAGCATTTATCAGGCTGCGGGAACTGAAGAAAAAAATTCAAGCGTCGACTTTCGTTATTGAAAGATTCTCTGGGCAAATTATTGAATGATGTAGAAAGCATCAAGAGAAGATGGAAGGAATACACAGAGTCACTGTACCAAAAAGAAATGGTTAATGTTCAACCGTTTCAACAGGTAGCATATGATCAAGAGCAACTCACAAAACAACAATATATACCAGATACTATTACATGTGCCAGAAATATAGTAATAAAATACATTCTGTTCAAAGATTGTATTATAAGTACGTGTAAAATTGACAAAAACAAAGTATGGAGATGCATGTTTTTGAGTCTGTGTCTTTTACAATGTTTTAAAATTCTAATTGAATTCATCCTTCTATACTGTGTTGAAAATGTTTTATACTTCGAAAGCACACATGAAATATATGAAGCCAAGTGCAAAAATACTAAAGATATGTAAAGATCATTTGTCTTGATTTGTCTTCACAGGTTTTAAAACTGATTAGTGAAATTTCCAATTTTGTAAAGCATACAAAATGGATCATCATCATGCTGAAACAACTAAAAGTGCTGGATGAAATAATAAAAAAATATTGCTTTAAGTCTCTGCAGAATTAAAAGATAGGCAAATGTTACAAGATGAAGATTTGAAAGGTGAAAAGCTAGAGGTGATGTTTAGTAACAATTTTTCCTGAGAAGAATCTGCAGACCCTAAAAGAGGTAAACTGATGTTTGGGAAACTGAGAAATGCTGTTGAATATTTTCAGGGATATGGAGAAAATTTAGGTGAACAAAAAGTAATTTAGCTTTCTTGGAACTAATAGCTAATTTCATATAATCTGAAATCTAAAATTGAGGTTAGAGTCTTAATACCTGTAATTTCCTTCAAAAGTTTAAACAACTATGCTTCTTATGTTTAGGGAGACAAGTGATACGATGGAAATTTTTGGCAGGGTACACGAAATACTTTCAAACTTAAAAATGCAGTCACTGTAGTTAGGAAATTAAGAGATAGAGATAGCTGAAAAATAATTGTTGTTGTTAGGTTCTGTTGAGTCAGTTCTGACTCATAGCCACCTTGTAGAGGGTTTTCAAGGCTGTAAATCTTTATGGGGGCAGAAGTCCTCATCTTTCCCCCATGGAGCAGCTGGTAGATTTGAACTTATGACCTTGCACCTAGCAATCCAGTGCTTATCCTACAGTGCCAACAACACTCCTTGAAAAAACTGTGAATTAGAGATAGGTTCAGAAGGAAATTTCCAAAATGAAGTGGGGGGGGGGGGGGTAGGGGAATATATTAGAAGAGTTTTAAAGAGAGAAACAAAATGTGAAGAACAAATAAGGAAAATGAGGAAAGAGACAATGAAAGAAAGAAAAATAAATGAAAGGAGAAGAGTAAAGGCAGGAAGGAATGCTGAAGAAAAATTTGGTATCAGAATCTGTAAATATTAATAAGATATCAAGAGGGATATCATGCACAATTTTCCTCTACATTTTATAATATAGACCTAGAAAAGTACTTCCCATGGCTGGCACAAGATGAAATATAGTAACCAAATAGTTCTGCAATTATAAAATAATCAGATACATATATAAGATGCTCTTGTAAAGAAAATTTTAGTGTAATATGACATAACCTATGAATTTAATAAAATGTTTATGGAGATTTAATGCTAATTTTTCACAACTCTTTCCAAGAATAAAAAAATAGCAACAAATCTTAATAAAATAGTCTGGCAAAACAGTATGATTCTGAAAATTTACAGATCAATTTAAATAGCAAAGGTCCCAAAAACTCAAAATATCAAACATAAAAAGGACAGTGTCTTACAACTAAGTCAGTTTGATCTCATGAAAATAAGTTTAAGTTAATATAATGAAAACAATTTTTGCTTGACATTAAATCATTTGATTTCAGCATATGTGAAAAATATTAAGACATTAGCATTTGTTTAATAATTTACAGAGATTATGCAAAAATCTGCAAATTCATTATGAAGAAGGACACTAAATCAGGTAGTGTTTCATTCTCTTGTACATAAGGTCACTATGAGTTGGTACTGACTCTATGACACCTAACAACAGCAGTAGCATATTCATCTTTTTGGTAAGACATTTTCTCTTTTTAAATGAGAAGATAAAGATAGATGCTATAATCACTTCTATATAACATACTACTACAGGTCACACCTAGTATACCAAAACATGGAAAAGACATAATTAAGAATGTAAAATAAAATATGAAAGTATCGTTATTTACAGATTGCATAATTGTTGTTAGTTGTCTGTCAAGATGGTTTCAAGCCCTAGTGTCACAATGTATAACAGAACAAATTATTGCCCAATTCTATACAATCTTCACGACCATTGACACATATAAGCCCATTGTTGCAGCAACTATGTCAATACATATCACTAAGGGTCTTCTGTTTCACCAGCATTCTGTTTTACTAAGCACGATGATTTTTCCAGGCATTTATCCCTCCTGATAACATGTTTGAAAGTACAAGAGATAGAGTATCGCCATCCACATTTCTAAGGAGCATTCTGGTTGTACTTCTTCCAAGACAGATTTGTTTGTTCTTTTGGCAGTCCATTCTGGCAAGCACTTTCCATTTTCATCACCAACACCAAAATTCAAATGCACAGATTCTCCTATAGTCTTGTGTATTCATTGTCCAATTTTTTCATGATTATGAGGTGATTGAAAATACTGTGGCTTAGGTCAGGCACATATTTATCCTCAAACTATCATCTATACACTTGAATACTTTAAAGACGTCTTTGCCAGCAGATTTGCCTTCCTGGGAGCATTCTGGGTATACTTCTTCCATGATGGCCTTTTTGTTTGTCTGGCAGTTCACAGCACATTCAATATTTTTCTTCAAAACCATTATTCAAATGTATCAATTCTTCTTCTGTCTTTCTTATCCATTGTTTATAGAAATGGTGAATTAATCTTTCAAAACATTGGAATTAATATGAGAACTTAGTAAAATAAATAAGCACATGCTGGATGTACAAATTTATCAAGTATATCTGTATACCAATACAAATATCAAAATTGTCTTTTACATACAATATACAATTTGTGCTGTGTAAAATGTGTCAAATAAAAATTTAGCCAGAGAAAAATGCACAAGTGCTTTACCCAACAATGTAAAATACTATTGAGGAAGAAACTAGATACAGTCTGCTCAAGAATGGGAAGGTTGTACACTTTATAGGTGTTAAATTCCCCCAAAATTTTTATATAGATGAACTGCAGTCTAGGTAAAAACTTCAGAGGACATTTCTGTGAAAACTGACAATTTGTTTCTAAAATCCATAGAGAATAAATACTATGGGCCAAGATTAGAAAAGACACATTTGATGAAGGATAACATTGTTGGAAGACTATCAGAAAGCCTCTTTACAGTGCTATAGAAAATAAGGAACTGGTATTAAAGTTAGATAGGCCAGTGAAATATAATGGAGAATTCATGCATATATTAAGACTAGATTTATGGGATGCTGCAGAGTAATGAAGGGAGGAAGGGCTTGCTTTTGTTTTATTCTTAATAAATCAACAGAATATTAATTTTGGGGGGAAAATGAAACCTTATCTATACCAAGCCATATTCAAAAATAAATTCCATATGGAATTAATAGCTAACTACATCATACATAAAGAAGGTACAGTATCTTCATGACATATAGGCTAGAATGTCTTAATGATATTGGAATATAACAATGACAAACATAAATAGTACCCCTAAAAGGATTAATAATAAAGGCAAAGAGTGATAAATGCTGCTACATCAAATTAAGAGTTTCTACTCAGAATACAAATTCATTTGTCAGTGTGTGGTTCTATGGTGGCTTGCGTTGCTGCTATATTTTAAACTATGCCATCGGTATTTTAAATAGCAGCAGGGTAACCATGGTGGACAGGTTTCTGTAGAATTTCCAGACACACAGATTAGAAAGTAAGAAAACTGGACTACTTCTTAATAGTTAACCACTGAAAACTTTATTTCTTGTTATTTTTAAATGCTGTCAAGTCAGTTCTGACCCATAGCAACCCTGTATAGGGTTACCAAGAAGCAGCTGGTGAGCTTGAACCTTGTAGTTCAAACTGACTTTGCAGTCTAGCACATTGAACCACCAACCTTCAGGTTCAGGGATCTTGCGGCTCAACACATTAACCCTCAGAGTCACATCAGGACTCTGAAACCTTACTAATAGCAGTGAAATATTGTCTAACATAGTGCCAGAAGATGAACC
>NW_006408561.1:10848803-10851035 GCF_000296735.1 Chrysochloris asiatica | reverse complement strand
TAAGATACCAATCTTTATACATTCTGTTTCATTTTTGACAAATTTCAATTTTTCTAGTTCATAGTTCATAGATTCCATGTTCTGATTATTAATTGGTGGGTGTAGCTCTTTCTCCACATCTTGAGTTGTACATAATCATCAAATGAAGGTCCTGAAAGTTTTGATCCATTTATATCATTTTAGTCAACTCTAGTTTGAGGAGAAAACTCTATTCCAATGCAATTTGAGTGCCTTTCAACCTGGAGTACTGATGTGACACTGTCGGATAAGTGCTGGGCTACTAACTGAAAGGTTGTTCAAACAAGCCACTTCTCCAAAACCCTATACAGGATCTCTGTGAGTCAGGATTGACTTGATGGCATTTTACACACACACAGACATTATCCTGAGGGACACTGTGTCTGGCAATGTTCTGTTGATATTCATAAAGTTTTCAGTGATTAAACTTTCAGAAGTAGTCTGCCTCTCCTTCCTATTCTGTCTTAGTCTGTCCTCCCTTGATGAACCTGTTGGTATTTATTTGTGCCATAGCTCCCAACATCACAGCAACATGAAAGCCCCACTGTAGTAGAGTGGTGGTATATTACCTGGACCTGAAAAAAATTCCTCAGTATATATCAATAGAAATGCATGTACAAAGAGACTATAAGAATGTTCATAGAAGCACAGCAGTTTTATATGAATGTTCACAGTTGTGTTTGTAAAGTTTGATAGCCAGCAATAAAAATTAATAAGTTATGGCTATCATAAACAAATGGAATCTTGGTGTGGTGCCAGACTGCAAAGCCATTTGAACTGCAAGTTGGTGGTTCAAGTATACCAGAAGCTCCTCGGAAACCCTTTACACGGTCACTATGGGTCAGAACCGAGTCCATGGCACTTCACAACAACAACATCATAAACAATGGAGTCCTGGTGTGGTGCCACCATAGAATAAGCCTTCAACCTCAAGGTCAATTTGAAGCATAAGGTTGGCAGTTCACAATGACCAGCCACTCCTTTGAAAACCTATACAGGGTTTCAATGTCAGTTAAAAATAACAACATAATAATGACAAACTATATGTTGTTGTTAAGTGCTGTGGAGTCAGTTCCAACCCATAGCAACCCTATATAGGTTTTCTAAGAAGCTGGTGTGCTTGATCCACCAACCTTGGGTTCAGAAATCTTAAAAACATAAGTAAGATATCAAAGAATGCATATTATACTTGTATTTTTTCATCTATAAAAAATATATGAGACTGAAAAATTTAAGTTATAGATCAGATATCAGAGTAGTGGTTACCTTTTGAGGAGGGCGATGGTAAGGATGGGGTCGAGGTGGGACATCAAGAGACTTCTGTGAATGATGTTATTGTAGGTCTTGACATGGATGGTTATAGTATGATTGTTCTCTATGAAAAATTTTTGCACAATAGATTTTTTTGTGCACTTTATACAATACAAAAATTTCAGAATTTTGGTTACAAAGATTTATTGAAGACTTTCAATATAGAATGAGTCTTAACCCAGTTGCTTCCTTATGCCCTGTAATTATTTATGTGTATCCAATCCCATAGCAAAGGTCCCATTTATTTCCTGGCATGACTGTGGTGATGAGAAAGGGCTAAACTGCCCACCTGGCAGCACCTTAATACTTTCAGGCCAATAGAGGTTATTTAGAAAATTACCTCTTTCAGTGAATTAAATCAGCCAAATAAATTTGCATAGCTTTACATGCCAAATGTAAGTGATAAAGCTACCCCTCCATTTAGGATTAGACAATGGAAGCTGACTAGTTTGAAAAATAGAGTTTTATTTGCCAGAAAATAAAAACAATGTCATTTGAAAAAAATCCAAATATAATGATTCCTGCATTGCAAAGAAAGCATTTATAGGGATTGAAGAGACTATCATTCCTTTTATGAACACCTCTTGGCAGATGTCAGCTACTCCTATACAGTTAAATGAATACTGTGTTGAAACCAATACTGTGTTGCTCAGAAAAGTTACAGTCTGTTGCTTTTGTCAAGTGTTGAGTGTTGTATCATGACATATGAAGCCTGTGAAGGTTTATTGTTCTACTGCCAATTAAATTACCAACAAAATGAGCCTTCTGAAAATTCCTTCTGTTGTAGCTTTACTATTGGATGAAGCAAAACAGAGTTGATCATTTATTTGGTTAAGTTTTGTTGTTGTTGTTATTGTTTTTAAGTGCCTTCAAGTGAGTTCCAATTCATAGTGGCCCTATACA
>NW_006408561.1:10845122-10848541 GCF_000296735.1 Chrysochloris asiatica | reverse complement strand
TGTCATTTAAAAATATACTGATCTAGAATTCTGTTATTTTTAAAATAATTAATCTTTCTAAATAGGACAGAGATAAATAGTGGTGAATGCTTAAATGTGGAACAATGGGGCTCTGTGATACAGAGATAGAGGCATAGTCTGAAGAGGGTAAATAATGTTAAGATGCTTGACTGTCTTATGAATATTGCTCTTGAACACTCTAAAGAGGTCTCGTGGAACAGATCTGCCTTATGGAATAAGTAATTTAATTTCTTGACTGCTGCTTTATGAGTGTTCATGGTTGATCTGAGGAAAATGAAGTCTTTGACAACTTCAATCTTTTCTCCACTTATATGGATGTTATTTATTGGTCCAGTGGTGAGGATTTTTGTCTTCTTTACATTGAGGTGCAATCCATACCAAAAGCTGTGGTCTTTGATCTTAATCAGTAAGTGTTTTAAGTCCTCTTCACTTTCAGCAAGCAAGGTTGGATCATTTGCATGTTGCAGGTTGTTAATGAGTCTTCCTTTAATCCTGATGCCATGTTCTTCTCCATGTAATCCAACTTCTCGGATTATGTGCTCAGCATACAGATTGAATAAGCATGGTAAAAGAATACAACTCTGGCACACACCATTTCTGATTTTAAACCATACAGTGTTTCCTTGTTCTGGTAAAACCACTGACTCTTGGTCAATGTACAGGTTCCTCATGGGCACAATTAAATGCTCTGGAATGCTCATTCTACAAAATGGTTTCTATAGCTTGTCATAAGCTAGTCAATCAAAAGCCTTGGAATAGTGAATAAAGCACAAGAAAACATCTTTCTGGTATTCTCTGTTCTCAGGCAAGTACCATCTGACATCAGCAATGAGATGCCCTTTGTTCAGTGTCCTTGTCAGAATCTGGTTTGAAACTCTTGCAGTTCCCTGTCAATATACTGTTGCAGCTATTTTTTAATTAAGCAGAATTTTATTTGCTCATGGTATTAATGATACTGTCCAGTTATTTCTACATTCTGTTGAGTCACCTCTCATTAGCAAAATTTTACTTGTATGAGATATTAATGATTTTGTCCAATGACTCCCTCAGTCCTTTGGGTTACCTCTTTTTAGAATGGGCACAAATATGGATCTTTTCTTTGAGTTGGCCAAGTAGTTGTCTTCCAAATTTCTTGGCATAAATGAATGAGTGTCTCCAGTGTTGCATCAGTTGTTAAAAGATATCAATGTGTATTCCATCTGTTCCAAGAGACTTATTTTTTTTGCCAATGCCTTCAGTACACATCGGCCTTCTCCCTTCTTTACCACTGGCTCTTGATTATATGCTGCCTTTTGAAATGGTTGAACACAGACCATTTATTTTGGTATAGTAATTCTGTGTATTCCATCCATCTTCTTTTATGCTTTCTGTATCATTCATTATTTTGCCCACAGAATCCTTCAGTAATTCAAGTCAAAACTTGAATTCTTTCCTTAGTACTTTCAGCTTGATAAATGCTGAATATGTTCTTCTCTTTTGACTTTCTAACTACAGATCTTTGCACATTTCATTATAATACTTGACTTTATCCTCTCAATTTGTCTTCTGAAATGTTCTGTTCAGCTCTTATACACCTTATTTATTCCATTTCTTTTGGCATCTCTAAGATAAAGAGCAAGTTTCAGAGTCTCTGCTGACATCCATTTGGGTCTTTTCCTTCATTATTGTCTTCTTAATGACCCTCTGCTTTCTTCTTGTATGATGTTTTTGATGCTGGCCCACAGCTTTACTGGTCTTCTGTCGTTAGTGTCTAATGCTTTCTGACAGTGAAAATGACTTAAAAGACTTACTGATGAAGATCAAAGACCACAGCCATCAGTACAGATTTTTCCTCAGTGTAAATAAAACAAAAATCCTCACCACTGGACCAATATACAATATCCATGTAAATGGAGAAAAAGTTGAAGTTGTCAAAGACTTCATTTTGCTTGGATCAACCATCAACAATCATGGAAGCAGCAGTCAAGAAATCAAACAAGGTATTGCATTCGGCAAATCTGCAGTGCAAAACATCTTTAAAGTGTCAAAGTGCAAAGATGTCAGTTTGAGGGTTAATGTGCACCTGACCCAAACCATGGTATTTTCAATAGTCTCAAATGTACGTGAAATTTGGACAATGTATAAGGAAGACTGAGAAGATTTGATACATTTTAATTAAGGTTGTGGAGATAAATACTAAAGCTACCATGAACTTCCAGAAGAACAAACAAATCTATGTTCAAAGAAGTACAACCAGAATGTTCCTTAAAAGTCAAGATGGCCAAACTTTGTCTCTCATATTTTGGTTATATTATTGAAAGAAGGACACATATTATCAAAAGAAGGCTATCATATTTGGTAAAGAGGAGTGTCAGAGAAAAAGAGGGTGAGCCTCAATGAGATGGATTTGCACAGTGGCAGCAACAAAGGGCTGAAGCATAGCAGCAATTGTGAGGATGGTGCAGGACCAGGTGGCATTTTGTTATGATGGTGATTGCTGTGAATCAGAACTGTCTCAATGGCACTTAACAACAACTACAACATAATGAAATGTGCATAGACATGGAGTTAGAAAACCAAAAGGGAAGAACATGCTCAGTAATTTTCAAGCTGAAAGAAGTGATTAAAAATTCAATCCTCAACTTGCAATATTGAAGAATTCTGTGGACTGATGTGGTGCTGTAGGGTCAGCACTGGACTGCTAACCATAAGGTTGGCAGTTCAGACCCACCTGCTACTCCTCAGAAATCCTATATTGGGTTGCTATGAGTGAGAATTGACTGGACAGCACATAACAACAGTATGGGCAAAATATTGAATGATGTTAAATTTAAAAAGCATCAAAATAAGATATACACAGAGTTACTGTACAAAAAAATAAATAGAGGATGTTCCAATGGTACTGAAGCAAGAAGTTCAAGATGCACCAAAGACAATGGCAAAGAGCAAGACTTTGGGAATTGATATAATACAACTTGAAATCTTTTAACAAACTAATGTGACACTGGATGCATTCATTCATCTATGCCAAGAAATTTTAAAAACAGCTACCTGGCCAACTGATAGGAAAAGATCCATATTTGTGCCTATTCCAAAGACAGGTGACCCAACGGAATGCAGATCATTGGACAGTATCATTAATATCACATGCAAGTAAAATTTTGCTAAAGATAATTCAAAAATGACTACAAAAATACTTTGATAGGGAACTTCCAGAGAATCAGATTCAGAGGAGGACATGGAATGATGGTTATCACTGCTGACATCAGATGGTGCTTGACTGAAAGCAGATAATACAAGATGCTTACACTGGTAGCGTAGTGGTTACGAATCGGACTGCAAACCTTAAGGTCAGCAGTTCGAAACTACCAGCTGCTCCACGGGAGAAAGATGAGGCTTTCTACTCCTGTAAAGATTTA
>NW_006408561.1:10843147-10845022 GCF_000296735.1 Chrysochloris asiatica | reverse complement strand
GTTCGAAACTACCAGCTGCTCCACGGGAGAAAGATGAGGCTTTCTACTCCTGTAAAGATTTACACCCTCGGAAACCCTGTACAGGGTCGCTATGGGTCGTAACCGACTCGACGGCACTTAACAACAACAACCTGTGTTTTATTGATAAATCAAAGAATTTAAGCCCTGTAGACCCTGAAAAGCTATGAATATCATCACAAAATGAGTATTCCAAACACTTTATTGTGCTCATGAAGAACCTGTACATAGACCAAGAGGCAGTAGATCAAACAGAACAAGGGTACACTGAGTTTTACAAAATCAGAAAAGCTGTGTGCCAGGATTGCATGCGTTCACCATACTCATGCAATGTGTTTTAAGCAAATAAAAACATTTTAGCAAGCAAGTTGCATCACCTGTGTATCACAGATTGTTAATGAGTTTTCCTCCAATGTCAATTAACAACCTGAGATATGTAGTTGATGCAACCTTGCTGGCTGAAAGTGAAGAGAATTTATAATGCTTACTGATGAAGATTAGTAATATTAAAGAAGTCTATCCTTGTATGGTGTGGTGCTGTGGGTTAATGCGCCAGACTGCAAAGCCGTTTGAAATGCAATGTCGGTGGTTCAAGCTCACCAGCTGCTCCTCGGAAACCCTATACAGGGTCACTATAGGTCAGAACAAATTTGATGGCACTTCACAACAACAACAACTGATGAAGATCAAAGACCATAGCTTTCAGTATGGCTTGTACTTCAATGTCAACAAAAGAAAAATCCTCACCACTGAATCAATAAATAACATCATGATAAATGAAGAAAAGACTGAAGTTGCCAAAGACCTCATTTTGCTTGAATCAACTATTAATACTCATGGAAGAAACAGCCATGAAATCAAATGATGCATTGTATTAGGCAAATCAGCTGCACAAGACGTCTTTAAAGTGCTCAAGAGTAAAGATGTCAGTTTGAAAAATAAGTCTGCCTGACCCACTCCATGGTATTTGTAATACCTTCATATGCTTATAAAAGTTAGATGATGAATAAGGAAGACCATAGAAATATTGATGCATTTGATTTATGTTGCTGAAGTAAAATATTAAAAATATCACGGACTACTAAAAGAACAAACAAATCTGTGTTGGAAGAAGTACAGCCAGAATGCTCCTGAGAAGTTAGGATGGCCAGACTTCATTTATCAGATTTCAGATATATTATCAGCAGGGAACAGTTCCTGGAGAAGGACATATGCTTGGTAAAGTGGAGGGTCAGCAAAACAAGTAAGACCCCAATGATATGGATTTGCACAGTGACAGCAGCAATGATCTAAAGCATTATAATGATGGTAAGGATGATGCAGGACTGGGCAGTGTTTTGTTCTGTTGTGCACAGGATTGATATGAGTTGAAACTGACTCACCAGCACCTAATAACAAGAGCAACAATTTTGCTTAGAACATTTTCTTAAAATGGAAGAAAGCTTTATTTCTGTGACCAATGTGTAAACTTCTACCACTTTCCAAATTTGATGCCCCCACCTGCACTCTTGAATCTCCTTGATACCTCAATCTGTCATTTTGTTAAAAACAAACAAACAAAAAACAAACAACAACAAAAACGAAAAAACATGAAACAACAAAAGATATGACTTGGGAATGGATGTGGTGCTTTGAGGAATTCTGGAGGAAGTTGATTGTTACTAGAAACAGACACAGATGTAGGAATTCGGTAAGTGATAACATGGAAATTCAGGATATTTGAGTCATTGCTATAGGATGGGTCATGGTAGCTTTTAAATGATGCATCCACTAACAACCACAGAATTATTGATGCAAGTGTTGTAGTAGACTATGAAAGTAGCTCAACATTTCTAAGAAAGATGTAAAAAAAAAAAA
>NW_006408561.1:10840654-10842512 GCF_000296735.1 Chrysochloris asiatica | reverse complement strand
GCTCTGTAAATTTTAACTCAATTCACAATAAAAACTCCTTTAAAAATTAGAAAAAAAGAGAATGGAAAATTTCCACAAAACTTTTGAGGCCTCCTCATACATGTGATGTTTTCAAGTTTACCTTTGGGACAGAAACTGTATTAACATATAGCACAGGAGATGTTTTCTTTCATTGTTTGTTTGCTTGAAAGAAGTTTTATCTTACTAAGTCTGTGCACATTAAGCTAATTCTCTCGTGTTGGGGGCTATTTTTTACCACAAGACAGATATTTTAGTGGAGTTGTGAGAATAGGGAGTTGTAGTTGTTATTGTTAAGTATTGTCAGTTGGTTCTGTCTCATAGTGACCCAGTATGAGCTTTCCAATGCTTTAAATCTCCAAGGGAGCACAAAGCCTTGTGCTGTATATGAAACCGATAAATCAAATCCTGTTTGCAGTATTTACTTAAGAAGTTTGGTGTTGGGGAAGAAAAGATGATGGGAAAGTTGTTAGAGAGTGATAATGGGCTGAGTTAATGTAGTATATTCTGTATTTATAATTTTGTAGAATTACAAAAATAATAAAAAATAAAAGTGTTTAGTTAAAGAAGCAATATTTTAAGGAAGATGTTGTGTTTAAGTGACATCGAGGCGGTTCTGACTCAGTGACCCTGTAGAGGGTTTCTGAGGAGTAGCTGGTGTGTTTAAATTGTTGGCCCACAACCTGTTGAACTACAGGTTCACAGTCTAATGCTGATCCTAAAGTAGGCAACTTAGAATAAGTTTTAGGCAAGGGCTGAACATTTCTTCCTTTGAAACTTGAGGTACAATAATACATTTTGTTATAGAAACACATGATTTTAGATGAGTGATTTTATGCCCAAACCTCCATTTGTGTGTGTGTATTTATATAAAGTAGAAGGCTAAATAATCAGCTAAAAATGAGAGGACACTGATGGGCAGAGAACATAGGAAAGCATGAAATGTATTTTTAGCAGGTATATTTGAAGAGGTAGCTATGTATTTGAAATTAAACAGTTTTAAAATGAAATTAATTTCTATTTTAATTATTTACTTAAGTTAATTTCAATTAAATAATTGAAATTGAATAGTTTTCCAAAAAATCTTTATAGCCTCATCAAAGTTAGACTACAGATAGTTAGTTCCTGATTTATGATCTGGTTCCATTTCTACAACTCCACTGTAAATTTGTCTAACTTAAGTGGAGAATCACTTTTTATTTTTAGTTTTTATTATTATTGTTTTTATTAGTAGTATCTTTATAAATCTAACATTTATTTGTATTGGGGCATTGGAAACATTACATATACAATTAGATTGTTGCTGCTTTTCAGGGCCGTTGAGTCAGTTCCAACTCATAGCAACCCCATATAGGATTTCCAAGGGAAGGTTGGTGAGCTTGAGCTGCTGACTGTGATTCAAACTGACCTTGCAGTCCAGCACATTACACAGTACCACACTCTATAAACTTAGATTTGTTGTTGTAGTTGTTAAGTGCCATCGAGTTGATTCTGACCCATAGCGACCCCGTATAGGGTTTCCAAGGATCAGCCAGTGAGCTTGAACCACCAACCTTGCAGTTCAAATAACTTTGCAGTCTGATGCTTTAAAAATACACAAATCATAAAATTTGCTTCAACAGTGAAGAAACTGGGACACTCCTGCATTGCTGGCGGGGCTGCAAAATGTTCCAACCTCTCTGGAAAGCAATATGGTGCTTCCTCAGAAGGTTGGAAATAGAAATACCTTATGATCCAGCAATTCCTCTACTTGGTAGTTACCCTTAAGAAATGTGAGCCATAACACGAGTAGATATATGCACACCAATGTTCATAGCAGCACTATTTGCAATAGCAAAAA